>NC_087062.1:27722765-27890652 GCF_963678635.1 Symsagittifera roscoffensis | reverse complement strand
AAGTGGTGGTGAAGAAGGGTTTAAAAAACCAAAAAATTGGATATTTACCATCCCCTCCTTACCAGATAGAAAAAAAATTTAAAATTTTTACAGCCTAATAGTTTAGTTTTTGATTTTGCTGTAATTCAATACAAAACCTTTTTGTAGTAAACTAGGTATTCCACATATCAATCTTCTTGATAAACTCACAATATGAACAAGAATTAAGAAACAAGAATTGAAAAATAGACTCTCAAATAACAAAAAAAAAACGTCAACAGATATTGCTCTTTTCCAGTTTTCCAACCCTCGTAAAATTACAAATTAAAGTTTCTGAAAGTTTCTCATTTAGTTATTCAAAAAAATTAAATAAATTGTTCATTCTTTTATGCTGCTATGGTTCATTACATTTTAGAGCATCAAAAAAGGGGATGTAGAAAAAAGCAGTGGTTTACCCAATAACAACGATTTGCTTGCAATATAATTGGGCTAAAATCTATTTAAATCAATTTTCAAAATCAGCGTCCAAAAAAACCATAAAATATTGATAAAAATTGATTGAAAATGGATAATAATTGCATCAGTTGTTTTGCAAAAAAAATACTTTTTCATAGATAACATTCAATTCAATCGTTTTTCGCAAGAAGTGAATCAATTCCTTATGATATCAGTTTTCCCCCAAGTATATTTTCCCAATTGCCATTATAAATTTATTTCTCGCAAAGGCACTGAAAAATTAAGAGCCTTGAAGAAACTATATAATAAAAAACTGTGAGACTAACCAAGAATATCAAAAACCAGTCGTTATGCTTTTATATTCAATTTAAACCCATTTTCTGTGAAGTTAAAATTCATAGTTTTACTTTCAAATTAAACGAAATTTTTTTGATTGACTTTGTTCTTTGTTCAAGCCAATTTTGACGATCAACTTGATGTTTTTTATTTTTCAAAATGAATTGTGAAGATACCAAAATGAAGAAATTGAGTTTAAATATAGTAAAATTCAGCTGCCATAAGTGTTTCTACAAATCTGGAGAACTGAAAGTTGCCAGTTTAGCCATGTTTTTGACTATTCAATGCGCTTTGAAGATTTCATTAATCATGATGAATCTGAATTGAAATATTTATATTCCGCACTCAAATGATCGCAAATCGAATGAAATCAAGCTAGCTGTTCTTTTGAGTTACCTGTATAGTATAGTACCACTTAAGTCTTAATATTTGCAGTCCAAAGATTGTAGCTGACTTAATTTTTCTTTACTAAAAACTATTTGAGACCAAGTTAAGGGAAGTCGGAAAAACCACGGCTTAGCCCTGATTTACAAGCAGTCTGGTTGTTCCGACTTTTGAAAGTTTTTAGTCGGGTTGGTTGTTTTGCCACATCTTGCTTTTTTAACTAACCTTCCTGGCAAAATTTTCTTTATCACCTGATGACAATTAATGACCAAAGCTCAAACCTATACAAATCGTCGACTGCAACATTGTAATCTTAAGTAACGGGGAAATAAATTTCGGATGACCACGTTGACTACTTTGCACACTTGAACCCTTTTGAGCATTTGAAAATTATTCGAGACCAGTTAAACTGAAATCAGTAAAATCAGGGCTTTACTTAATCAATCACATCGTCATAAGAAACAAATTTTACTAGTAATGCTCAAAGTTTTTCCGGAACGGTATTTTTTAACGAGAAAAAAAACATAATATAGCGGTTCGTAGAGTGTTAAAGCAACGCTAAAAAAGTTGCATAATGGCAATTTGATCAAGAAGTTTCTTAATGTGAAAATGAGAAACCAGTTATGAAACTAGTTAAGAAACCAGTTATGAAACTAGTTAAGAAACCAGTTATGAAACTAGTTAAGAAACCAGTTATGAACATGCCGGTAGAAGACTAAGGTTACTTGTGAACACGCAGATTGAGGACAATTTTTTTCCTCGCAAAATCGAGTTTAATGAACAAACGACAGACTAGGTTGCGATAGAATATTCAGCAGCTTCAATCAAGTATCTAAATTTTCAAGATAACTTGTTAAATACTTACCTCAGCATGCTGCGTCCAAAAAATTAGCCGAAAACAATCCAGTCAAAACTATAAAGAAAGATTCGGCCATCGCCACTATGAAATCAAGAGCAGAATTAGGGGCGGATGTAGGATTTTCTTGAGGGGGGTCGATTTTCAAAAAAATGTCAAAAATTTTGCCGACTTTTTTTTTTCGGTCCCCCAAATATTTTTCCGAGATCCCCCAAAGCACTAAAAATAGCCTGTTTTGGCCCAATATTTCAGCGTTCTGAAAAAAAACAGGCCAAAAACAGCATTTTAGGGTCAGGTAGCCAAAAATGGATATTTAAAAATCGTACAAAGGGGGACCCTTTGGGTCGGCAGGAGGAAGAATAATGATTAACTTTATAACAAATATTAGATCTTCTTCATGAAATATTTTCATAGTGGCCGCTGCAGTCGCACCAACGTGTTGCGCTTGCCAACAAAGGATAGGATTTTCTACGAAAGTTAGAGTCGTTGATCGCCGCGAAGCTTCAAAAAATGTAAACTGTGTCGTAAAAAAACAGTAAAATGAAGTGTTAAACTGCGATTAATTAGAAAAAGTAGAGACAAAAAATATATATTTTTTTATATGTAACATTTTATGAAACATAACACGTGCAACTACACTAAACAGGAAATGAGATATTTTTGAACAAAATTGTAATTTTCATGAATAACCCCCCGAAAAAATCCATTATAATCGATTATAATCGATTATAATGGATTTTATTGGGATAAAAAAAATTAAAAATTGTAATCCATTTTTAATTGATTATAATCGATTATTATGTCGTTTTATAGATGCTGCTTATATAATGACAGTATAATTGATTATGATCCATGGGTGCTCGGTGCGGGTACTGTAATGTTCATTGTTTGTTCATTATGGGAAGAAAATCAAGTCTTGGTGGCAGCATAGAAAAAAGTTCAATGTGTGTAGATTTGTGGGATCTTTTCCTGTTTTTCACTAGATTTGAAAATCAATATTGAATATTCATTTCAACGTTGTCATAATGCAACACAATTTTGCATGATGAAAAAAGTAAATACTGTGAACAAATTTGTTCTTCATAATCTGAATCGTAACATCACGCATTTAGCTGAAAGAACACGTTAGTAAAATAATTTAAAAAATGAAAAATTTGAAATTTTTTTGAAGGGGGGGGAGAGCGGTAAAAAACCGGTATGGGTAATTGATCATCTTTGTAAAAAAAAATCACAATCAGAAGACGAAAAAACTTTCCTATTAAATTTTCCACACAATAGGAGCTGAATGACAGGAGTTTTTGTCAATCACCCTCACCCTTTTTGTTTCCATTGTTGTGCTATTTTCTTTTTTCTTTTTCTTGATTTCATGAAGTTTGTTTTCCTAGGGCTATTTAATAGGACAAATTTTTCCCATTGTAGCCGAATAAGGCTGGTAACTAGAAACCAATTGTGTCTTTTTGACCAATTAGGTCTGTTAAATCATTGGTTATATCCTCATAACTCAAAAACCGGCTACTTTCCTCCTTTTTCCTGCCTGCATTCTTTTGTAAGCAATTTTCTGTTCACATTAACCGATTATAACAAAAATTGGCATACATACTGATTTGGCAAAAGTTTTTAGACGGCTTTTTTACTGTAAAATTTGATGCACATTTGAAGTGGTGGTGAAGAAGGGTTTAAAAAACCTAAAAACGAAAAAGTTGGATCTTTACCATCCCCTCTTTACCAGATAACAAAAAAAACTTAAGATGTTTACAGGCTAATAGTTTAATTATTGAGTTTGCTGTAATTCAAAACAAAACCTATTTGCAAGCCCCCACATATCAATCTTCTTGATAAACCCACAATATGAACAAGAATTAAGAAACAAGAATTGAAAAATAGACTCTCACATAACAAAAAAATTAAAAACGCCAGCAGATGTTGCTCTTTTTCAGTTTTCCAACCCTCGTAAAATTACAAAATAAAGTTTTCTGAAAGCTTTTCATTTGGTTATTCAAGGAAAAATGAAATAAATTGTTCATTCTGTCATGCTGCTATGATTCTTTCCATTTTAGAGCATCAAAAAAGGGAATGTAGAAAAAAGCAGTGGTTTACCCAATAACAACGATTTGTTTGCAATAAGTTTGGGTTAAAATCTTTCTAAATCAATTTTCAAAGTCAGTGTCCATAAAAACCATAAAATATTGATAAAAATTGACTGAAATTGGATTATAATTGTATCAGTTGTTTTGCAAAAAAAAAATCTTTTTTCATTGATAACATTCAATTCAATCGTTTTTCGCAAGAAAGTGAATCCATTCTTTATGATATCAGTTTTCCGCCAAGTATGTTTTCCAAATTGTCTTTAAAAATTATTTCTCGCAAATGCACTGAAAAATTAAGAGCTTTGAAGAAATTATATAGTAAACAAGACTGCTCGTATCATGGAGCAGCAGTAATGACATAAAAAATTGAAATGAAAAAAAATTTGAAAATTTTTAAATGAAAATCATCCGCCCACAAAAAGATAGAATTCGTTCCTTGTAACAAATGAATTATGGCAAACAAGCTTCGTTCAACCAATTTGGAACGATTTATAAGACGGATTAAATCTCCGCTTGCCCGTAAATAGCGTGAATTATATATCGCGCGTTAATTGTCCCAAATTGGTCAAAATGGCCAAAATGGCCATCTTTAAACCATCATAACTTTACGAAAAATAATCACAGCTGAAATATTTTTTCAAATTTAAGCTCAGGACAACAATACCTTTCGAATGATATAAAAAAATCCGTCGAAAATGGCTAGTTAAAAAGTCAAAACATGTCTGAAGAAAAAAAACCCACTCCGAGCAAAAATAATCCATTACTTTTGTATCGAAAGTCAGAACAAAAACTCTGAGACTAACCAAGAATATAAAAAATCAGTCGTTATGTTTTTATATTCAATTTAAATCCATTTTCTGCGAAGTTAAAATGCATAATTTTACTTTCAAAATGAACGAAAGTTTTTTTGCTTGATTTTGTTCTTTGTTCACGCCAATTGTGACGATCAATTTGATGTTTTTGTTCCGACTTTCAATACGAAAGTAACGGAATATTTGTGCTCGGGGTGGGTTTTTTTCTTCAGACAAATTTCGACTTTTTAACTATCCATTTTTGACGGAATCTTTTAATATCATTCAAAAAATATTGTTGTCATGAGCTCAAATTTGAAAAGATATTTCACCTGTGATCATTTTTCGCAGAGTTACGGTGGTTTAAAGATTGCCTTTTTGGCCAATTCGGGACAATTAACGCGCAATATTTTTCGCGCTTTTAACGGTCAGCAGAGAGTTAATCGGTCTTAAAAATTGTTCCAAATTGGTTACAAGAAGCTTATTTGCCAGAATTGGTTTGTTACAAGGAGCGAAAATTATCCTTTTGTACTTTATATGGCGTGTGGGGGATGATTGTCATAAAAAGTTTCAAATTTTAGAAAATTTTTTTTTTCATTTTGTTTTATTTCATTGAATTTTTTAAATGTTATTACTGCTCCATAAACCTTAAAAGACAGTCGGAACATTCAGGGCTTTGCCCTGACACGAGCGGTCTTGTTAATTTTTCAAAATAAGTTGTGAAAACACCAAAATGAAGATATTGAGTTCAAACAAAGTAAATTTCAGCTGCCATAAGTGTTTCTACAAATCTGGAGAACTGAAAGTTGCCAGTTTAGCCATGTTTTTGACTATTCAATGCGCTTTGAAGATTTGATTAATCATGATGAATCTGAATTGAAATATTTATATTCCGCACTCAAATGATCGCAAACCGAATGAAATCAAGCTAGCTGTTCTTTTGAGTTACTTGTATAGTAACACTTAAGTCTTAATATTTGCAGTCTAAAGATTGTAGCTTACTTAATTTTTCTTTACTAAAAACTAATTGAAACCAAGTTAAGGGAAGTCGGAAAAACAACGGCCTAGCCCTGATTTACAAGCAGTCTGGTTGTTCCGACTTTTAAATATTTTTAGTCGGGTTGGTTGTTTTGCCACATCTTGCTTTTTTAACTAACTTTCCTGGCAAAATTTCTATATGACCTGAAGACAATTAATGACCAAAGCTCAAACCTATACAAATTGTCGACTGCAACATTTTAATTTTAAGTTACGGGGGAATATATTTTGGACGACCGCTTTGACTACTTTGACCACTTGAACCCTTTTGAGCATTTGAAAATTATTCGAGACCAGTTAAAGTGAACTCGGTAAAATCAGGGCTTTACTTAATCAATCAGAACGACATAAGAAACAATCACATCGACATAAGAAACAATCACATCGACATAAGAAAAAAAGAAAACAATTCCAGGATATGCTTTTGAATAAATTTTACTATTAATGCTGAAAGTTTTTCCGGAACGGTATTTTTTAACGAGAATAAAAACATAATATAGCGGTTCGTAGAGTGTTAAAGCAACGCTAAAAAAGTTGCATAATGAATATTTGATCAAGAAGTCTCTTAATGTGAAAGTGAGAAACCAGTTATGAAACTAGTTAAGAAACCAGTTATGAAAAACTAGTTAAGAAACCAGTTATGAACATGCCGGTAGAAGACTAAGGTTACTTCTGAACACGCAGTTTGAGGACAATTTTTTCCTCGCAAAATCGAGTTTCATGAACAAACGACAGACTAGGTTGCGATAGAATTTTCAGCAGCTTCAATCAAGTATGTAAGTTCTCAAGGTAACTTGTTAAATACTTACCTCTGCATGCTGCGTCCAGAAAACTGGCCGAAAACAATCCAGTCAAAGGTATAAAAAACGATTCGGCCGTCGCCAATTAGAAATTAAGAGCAGAATTAGGGGCGGATGTAGGATAATCTTGTGGGTGGGGTGGATTTTCAAAAAAATGTCAAAAATTTTGCCGACCTTTTTTTTCGGTCCCCCAAATAATTTTCCGAGATCCCCCAAAGCACTAAAAAGAGCCTGTTTTGGCCCAATATTTCAGCGTTCTGAAAAAAAAGAGGCCAAAAAGAGCATTTTAGGGTCATGTAGCCAAAAATGGATATTTCAAAATAATACAAAGGGGGACCCTTTGGGTCGGCAGGAAGAAGAATAATGATTAACTTTATAACAAATATTAGATCTTCTTCTTGAAATATTTTAATGGTGGCCGCTGCAGTCGCACCAACGTGTTTCGCTCGCCATCAAAAGATAGTACTTTTTACGAAAGTTAGAGTCGTTGATCGCCGCGAAGCTTCAAAGAATGCAAAATTGGTCGTAAAAAACAGTAAAATGAAGTGTTAAACTGCGATGAATTAGAAAAAGTAGGGACAAAAAATATATAATTTTTTTAATGTATAATTTTATGAAACATAACACGTGCAACTACACTAAACAGGAAATGAGATAATTTTGAACAAAATTGTAATTTTCAAGAATAACCCCTCGAAAAAATCCATCATAATCTATTATAATCGATTATAATGGATTTTATTGGGATAAAAATTATAAGAATTGTAATCCTTTTTTAATGGATTATAATCGATTCTTATGTCGTTCTATAGATGCTGCTCTTATCATGACAATATAATCGATTATGATCCATGGGTGCTCGGTGCGGGTACTGTAATGTTCATTGTTTGTTCACTATGGGAAGAAAATCAAGTCTTGGTGGCAGCATAGAAAAAAGTTCAATGTGTGTAGATTTGTGGGATCTTTTCCTGTTTTTCCCTAGATTTGAAAATCAATATTGAATATTCATTTCAACGTTGTCATAATGCAACACAATTTTGCTTGATGAAATAAATTAATACTGTGAACAGATTTGTTCTTCATAATCTGAATCGTAAAATCACGCATTTAGCTGAAAGAATACGTTAGTAGTTTGATTTTTTTTGGGGGGAGGGGGGAGTGGGAAAAAACCGGTTTGGGTAATTGATAATCTTTGTGAAGAAAATCACAATGAGAAGACGAAAAAATTTTCCTATTAAATTTTCCACACAATAGGAGCTGAATGACTTTATCACCCTCACCCTTTTTGTTTCAATTGTTGTGCTATTTTCTTTTTTCTTTTTCTTGGTTTCATGAAGCTTGTTTTCCTAGGGCTATTTAATAGGACAAGTTTTTGCCATTGTAGCCAAACAGGCTGGTAACTAAAAACCAATTGTGTCTTTTCGACCAATTGCGACTTTTAAATCATTGGTTATATCCTCATGATAATCATAATAATAATTTTTACAGCCTAATAGTTTAGTTTTTGAGTTTGCTTTAATTCAATGCAAAACCTATTTGCAAACCCCCACATATCAATTTTCTTGATAAACCCACAATATGAACAAGAATTAAGAAATAAGAATTGAAAAGTAGACTCTCAGATAACAAAAAAAAAATAAAAAAACGCCAAAAGACGTTGCTCTTTTCCCGTTTTCCAACCCTTGTAAAATTACAAAATAAAGTTTTCTGAAAGTTTCTCATTTGGTTATTCAATGAAAAATGAAATAAATTGTTCATTCTTTCATGCTGCTATGATTCATTACATTTTAAAGCATCAAAAAAGGGGATGTAGAAAAAAGCAAAGGTTTACCCAATAACAACGATTTGCTTGCAATATGCTTGCGTTAAAAGTTCTTTAAACCAATTTCCAAAATCAATGTCCATAAAAACCATAAAATATTGATAAAAATTGACTGAAATTGGATTATAATTGTATCAGTTGTTTTGCAAAAAAAAAATCTTTTTTCATTGATAACATTCAATTCAATCGTTTTTTGCAAGAAAGTGAATCCATTCTTTATGATATCAGTTTTCCGCCAAGTATGTTTTCCAAATTGTCTTTAAAAAATTATTTCTCGCAAATGCACTGAAAAATTAAGAGCTTTGAAGAAATTATATAGTAAACAAGACTGCTCGTATCATGGAGCAGCAGTAATGACATAAAAAATTGAAATGAAAAAAAATTTGAAAATTTTTAAATGAAAATCATCCGCCCACAAAAAGATAGAATTCGTTCCTTGTAACAAATCAATTATGGCAAACAAGCTTCGTTCAACCAATTTGGAACGATTTATAAGACGGATTAAATCTCCGCTTGCCCGTAAGAAGCGTGAATTATATATCGCGCGTTAATTGTCCCAAATTGGTCAAAATGGCCAAAATGGCCATCTTTAAACCATCATAACTTTACGAAAAATGATCACAGCTGAAATGTCTTTTCAAATTTAAGCTCAGGACAACAATACCTTTCGAATGATATAAAAAAATCCGTCGAAAATGGCTAGTTAAAAAGTCAAAACATGTCTGAAGAAAAAAAACTCACCCCGAGCAAAAATAATCCGTTACTTTTGTATCGAAAGTCGGAACAAAAACTCTGAGACTAACCAAGAATATAAAAAATCAGTCGTTATGTTTTTATATTCAATTTAAATCCATTTTCTGCGAAGTTAAAATGCATAATTTTACTTTCAAAATGAACGAAAGTTTTTTGCTTGAATTTGTTCTTTTTTCACGCCAATTGTGACGATCAATTTGATGTTTTTGTTCCGACTTTCAATACGAAAGTAACGGAATATTTGTGCTCGGGGTGGGTTTTTTTCTTCAGACAAATTTCGACTTTTTAACTATCCGTTTTTGACGGAATCTTTTAATATCATTCAAAAAATATTGTTGTCATGAGCTCAAATTTGAAAAGATATTTCACCTGTGATCATTTTTCGCAGAGTTACGGTGGTTTAAAGATTGCCTTTTTGGCCAATTCGGGACAATTAACGCGCAATATTTTTCGCGCTTTTAACGGTCAGCGGAGAGTTAATCGGTCTTAAAAATTGTTCCAAATTGGTTACAAGAAGCTTATTTGCCAGAATTGGTTTGGTACAAGGAGCGAAAGTTATCCTTTTGTACTTTATATGGCGTGTGGGGGATGATTGTCATAAAAAGTTTCAAATTTTAGAAAAATTTTTTTTTCATTTTGTTTTATTTCATTGAATTTTTTTAAATGTTATTACTGCTCCATAAACCTTAAAAGACAGTCGGAACATCCAGGGCTTTGCCCTGACACGAGCAGTCTTGTTAATTTTTCAAAATAAGTTGTGAAAACACCAAAATGAAGATATTGAGTTCAAACAAAGTAAATTTCAGCTGCCATAAGTGTTTCTACAAATCTGGAGAATTGAAAGTTGCCAGTTTAGCCATGTTTTTGACTATTCAATGCGCTTTGAAGATTTG
Organism: Symsagittifera roscoffensis; assembly: GCF_963678635.1. Lineage (NCBI taxonomy): Eukaryota > Metazoa > Xenacoelomorpha > Acoela > Convolutidae > Symsagittifera > Symsagittifera roscoffensis. Next base: position 27,880,457 of record NC_087062.1, on the reverse strand, counting down.
ATTAATCATGATGAATCTGAATTGAAATATTTATATTCCGCACTCAAATGATCGCAAACCGAATGAAATCAAGCTAGCTGTTCTTTTGAGTTACTTGTATAGTAACACTTAAGTCTTGATATTTGCAGTCTAAAGATTGTAGCTTACTTAATTTTTCTTTACTAAAAACTAATTGAAACCAAGTTAAGGGAAGTCGGAAAAACAACGGCTCAGCCCTGATTTACAAGCAGTCTGGTTGTTCCGACTTTTAAATATTTTTAGTCGGGTTGGTTGTTTTGCCACATCTTGCTTTTTTAACTAACTTTCCTGGCAAAATTTCTATATGACCTGAAGACAATTAATGACCAAAGCTCAAACCTATACAAATTGTTGACTGCAACATTTTAATTTTAAGTTACGGGGGAATATATTTTGGACGACCACTTTGACTACTTTGACCACTTGAACCCTTTTGAGCATTTGAAAATTATTCGAGACCAGTTAAAGTGAACTCGGTAAAATCAGGGCTTTACTTAATCAATCAGAACGACATAAGAAACAATCACATCGACATAAGAAACAATCACATCGACAGGGTTAACAATCACATCGACATAAAAAAAAAAGAAAACAATTCCAGGATATGCTTTTGAATAAATTTTACTATTAATGCTGAAAGTTTTTCCGGAACGGTATTTTTTAACGAGAATAAAAACATAATATAGCGGTTCGTAGAGTGTTAAAGCAACGCTAAAAAAGTTGCATAATGAATATTTGATCAAGAAGTCTCTTAATGTGAAAGTGAGAAACCAGTTATGAAACTAGTTAAGAAACCAGTTATGAAAAACTAGTTAAGAAACCAGTTATGAACATGCCGGTAGAAGACTAAGGTTACTTCTGAACACGCAGTTTGAGGACAATTTTTTCCTCGCAAAATCAAGTTTCATGAACAAACGACAGACTCGGTTGCGATAGAATTTTCAGCAGCTTCAATCAAGTATGTAAGTTCTCAAGGTAACTTGTTAAATACTTACCTCTGCATGCTGCGTCCAGAAAACTGGCCGAAAACAATCCAGTCAAAAGTATAAAAAACGATTCGGCCGTCGCCAATTAGAAATTAAGAGCAGAATTAGGGGCGGATGTAGGATATTCTTGTGGGTGGGGTGGATTTTCAAAAAAATGTCAAAAATTTTGCCGACCTTTTTTTTCGGTCCCCCAAATAATTTTCCGAGATCCCCCAAAGCACTGAAAAGAGCCTGTTTTGGCCCAATATTTCAGCGTTCTGAAAAAAAAGAGGCCAAAAAGAGCATTTTAGGGTCATGTAGCCAAAAATGGATATTTCAAAATAATACAAAGGGGGACCCTTTGGGTCGGCAGGAAGAAGAATAATGATTAACTTTATAACAAATATTAGATCTTCTTCTTGAAATTTTTTAATGGTGGCCGCTGCAGTCGCACCAACGTGTTTCGCTCGCCAACAAAAGATAGGACTTTTTACGTAAATTAGAGTCGTTGATCGCCGCGAAGCTTCAAAGAATGCAAAATTGGTCGTAAAAAAACAGTAAAATGAAGTGTTAAACTGCGATGAATTAGAAAAAGTAGGGACAAAAAATATATAATTTTTTTAATGTATAATTTTATGAAACATAACACGTGCAACTACACTAAACAGGAAATGAGATAATTTTGAACAAAATTGTAATTTTCAAGAATAACCCCTCGAAAAAATCCATCATAATCTATTATAATCGATTATAATGGATTTTATTGGGATAAAAATTATAAGAATTGTAATCCATTTTTAATGGATTATAATCGATTCTTATGTCGTTCTATAGATGCTGCTCTTATCATGACAATATAATCGATTATGATCCATGGGTGCTCGGTGTGGGTACTGTAATGTTCCTTGTTTGTTCATTATGGGAAGAAAATCAAGTATTGGTGGCAGCATAGAAAAAAGTTCAATGTGTGTAGATTTGTGGGATCTTTTCCTGTTTTTCCCTAGATTTGAAAATCAATATTGAGTATTCATTTCAACGTTGTCATAATGCAACACAATTTTGCATGATGAAATAAATCAATACTGTGAACAAATTTGTTCTTCATAATCTGAATTGTAACATCACGCATTTAGCTGAAAGAATACGTTACAAAGAAAAGAATTAAGAAATAAGAATTGAAATCCGGACTCTAAGATAACAAAAAAATTAAAAAAACGCCAACAGATGTTGCTCTTTTTTCGTTTTCCAACCCTCGTAAAATTACAAAATAAAGTTTTCTGAAAGTTTCTCATTTGGTTATTCAATGAAAAATGAAATAAATTGTTCATTCTTTCATGCTGCTATGATTCATTACATTTTAAAGCATCAAAAAAGGGGATGTTGAAAAACGCAATGGTTTACCCAATAACAACGATTTGCTTGCAATATGCTTGCGTTAAAATTTCTTTAAACCAATTTCCAAAATCAGTGTCCATAAAAAACCATAAAATATTGATAAAAATTGACTGAAAATAAATAATAATTGTATCAGTTGTTTTGCAAAAAAAAACCTTTTTTATAGATAACATTCAATTCAATCGTTTTTCGCAAGACAGTGAATCCATTTCTTATGATATCAGTTTTCCGCCAAGTATATTTTCTCAATTGCCTTTAAAAAATTATTTCTCGCAAATGCACTGAAAATTTAGGAGCCTTGAAGAAACTATATAGTAAAAAACTCTGAGACTAACCAAGAATATCAAAAACCAGTCGTTATGCTTTCATATTCAACTATTAAATGTAAGATTTTATGAAACATAACTCGTGCAACTACACTAAACAGGAAATGAGATAATTGTGAACAAAATTGTAATTTTCATGAATAAACCCTCGAAAAAATCCATCATAATCGATTATAATCGATTATAATGGATTTTATTGGGATAAAAAATATAAGAATTGTAATCCATTTTTAATGGATTATAATCGATTCTTATGTCGTTCTATAGATGCTGCTCTTATCATGACAATATAATCGATTATGATCCATGGGTGCTCGGTGCGGGTACTGTAATGTTCATTGTTTGTTCACTATGGGAAGAAAATCAAGTCTTGGTGGCAGCATAGAAAAAAGTTCAATGTGTGTAGATTTGTGGGATCTTTTCCTGTTTTTCCCTAGATTTGAAAATCAATATTGAATATTCATTTCAACGTTGTCATAATGCAACACAATTTTGCTTGATGAAATAAATTAATACTGTGAACAGATTTGTTCTTCATAATCTGAATCGTAACATCACGCATTTAGCTGAAAGAATACGTTAGTAAAATAATTTTAAGAATGAAAAATTTGATTTTTTTTGGGGGGAGGGGGGAGTGGGAAAAAACCGGTTTGGGTAATTGATAATCTTTGTGAAGAAAATCACAATGAGAAGACGAAAAAATTTTCCTATTAAATTTTCCACACAATAGGAGCTGAATGACTCAATCACCCTCACCCTTTTTGTTTCAATTGTTGTGCTATTTTCTTTTTTCTTTTTCTTGGTTTCATGAAGCTTGTTTTCCTAGGGCTATTTAATAGGACAAGTTTTTGCCATTGTAGCCGAACAGGCTGGTAACTAAAAACCAATTGTGTCTTTTCGACCAATTGCGACTTTTAAATCATTGGTTATATCCTCATAATAATAATAATAATAATTTTTACAGCCTAATAGTTTAGTTTTTGAGTTTGCTTTAATTCAATGCAAAACCTATTTGCAAACCCCCACATATCAATTTTCTTGATAAACCCACAATATGAACAAGAATTAAGAAATAAGAATTGAAAAGTAGACTCTCAGATAACAAAAAAAAATAAAAAAACGCCAACAGACGTTGCTCTTTTCCCGTTTTCCAACCCTCGTAAAATTACAAAATAAAGTTTTCTGAAAGTTTCTCATTTGGTTATTCAATGAAAAATGAAATAAATTGTTCATTCTTTCATGCTGCTATGATTCATTACATTTTAAAGCATCAAAAAAGGGGATGTAGAAAAAAGCAAAGGTTTACCCAATAACAACGATTTGCTTGCAATATGCTTGCGTTAAAAGTTCTTTAAACCAATTTCCAAAATCAATGTCCATAAAAACCATAAAATATTGATAAAAATTGACTGAAAATAAATAATAATTGTATCAGTTGTTTTGCAAAAAAAAATCCTTTTTCATAGATAACATTCAATTCAATCGTTTTTTGCAAGACAGTGAATCCATTTCGTATGATATCAGTTTTCCGCCAAGTATATTTTCCCAATTGCCTTTAAAAAATTATTTCTCGCAAATGCACTGAATATTTAAGAGCCTTGAAGAAACTATATAGTAAAAAACTCTGAGACTAACCAAGAATATCAAAAACCAGTCGTTATGCTTTTATATTCAATTTAAATCCATTTTCTGTGAAGTTAAAATTCATAGTTTTACTTTCAAAATAAATGAAAGTTTTTTTGATTGAATTTGTTCTTTGTTCAAGCCAATTTTGACGATCAACTTGATGTTTTTTATTTTTCAAAATGAATTGTGAAGATACCAAAATGAAGATATCGAGTTCAAATAAAGTAAATTTCAGCTGCTATAAGTGTTTCTACAAATCTGGAGATCTGAAAAATGCCAGTTTAGCCATGTTTTTGACTAGTTAATGCGCTTTGAAGATTTCATTAATCATGATGAATCTGAATTGAAATACTTATATTCCGCCGCACTCAAATGATCGCAAATCGAATGAAATCAAGCTAGCTGTTCTTTTGAGTTACCTGTATAGTACCACTTAAGTCTTAATATTTTCAGTCCAAAGATTGTAGCTTACTTATTTTTTCTTTACTAAAAACGATTTGAGACCAAGTTAAGGGAAGTCGGAAAAACCACGGCTTAGCCCTGATTTACTAGCAGCCTGGTTGTTCCGACTTTTGAATGTTTTTAGTCGGGTTTGTTATTTTGCCACATCTTGCTTTTTAACTAACCTTCCTGGCAAAATTTTCTATATCACCTGAAGACAATTAATGACCAAAGCTCAAACCTATACAAATTGTCGACTGCAACATTTTAATCTTAAGTTACGGGGGAATAAATTTCGGACGACCACTTTGACTACTTTGACCACTTGAACCCTTTTGAGCATTTGAAAATTATTCGAGACCAGTTAAAGTGAAATCCGTAAAATCAAGGCTTTACTTAATCAATCACATCGACATAAGAAACAATCACATCGACAGGGTTAACAATCACATCGACATAAGAAAAAATAAAAAAAATTCCAGGATATGCTTTTGAATAATTTTACTAGTAATGCTCAAAGTTTTTCCGAAACGGTATTTTTTAACGAGAAAGAAACATAATATAGCGGTTCGTAGAGTGTTAAAGCAACGCTAAAAAAGTTGTATCATGGCAATTTGATCAAGAAGTCTCTTAATGTGAAAGTGAGAAACCAGTTATGAAACTAGTTAAGAAACCAGTTATGAACATGCCGGTAGAAGACTAAGGTTACTTCTGAACACGCAGATTGAGGACAATTTTTTCCTCGCAAAATCGAGTTTCATGAACAAACGACAGACTAGATTGCAATAGAATATTCAGCAGCTTCAATCAAGTATCTAAGTTTTCAAGGTAACTTGTTGACTACCTACCTCTGCATGCTGCGTCCAGAAAATTGGCCGAAAACAATCCAGTCAAAAGTATAAAGAACGATTCGGCCATCGCCAATATGAAATCAAGAGCAGAATCAGGGGCGGATCTAGGATTTTCTTGAGGGTGGGGTGGATTTTCAAAAAAATGTCAAAAATTTTGCCGACCTTTTTTTTCGGTCCCCAAATATTTTTCCGAGATCCCCCAAAGCACTAAAAAGAGCCTGTTTTGGCCCAAAATTTCAGCGTTTTGAAAAAAAAGAGGCCAAAAAGAGCATCTTAGGGTCAGTTAGCCAAAAATGGATATTTAAAAATAGTACAAAGGGGGACCCTTTGGGTCGGCAGGAGGAAGAATAATGATTAACTTTATAACAAATATTAGATATTCTTCTTAAAATATTTTAATAGTGGCCGCTGCAGTCGCACCAACGTGTTGCGCTCGCCAACAAAGGATAGGACTTTTTACGAAAGTTAGAGTCGTTGATCGCCGCGAAGCTTCAAAAAATGTAAAATGTGTCGTATTAACTTAGAACGTATTATCATAAACGAATACGTTCTGGATGAATTTCCGAATTTCATCATTGTTCATCAATTGTCATGAAAGGCCGTTTCAGAAATGATATAGACGAATTTCCGATTGTTCTTTCATTCTCGCGAAAAAACGTATATCATGTAAAAAAAGTTTCTGATTTTTCAGCTACAATTGGATAACTTTTTCTAATGTACCCCTCTCTCCAGGAATTCAACCCCTGTTTTTTGGGCCCGTTTTTTCAAAGTTTTGTCTGCAGCGCAGAAAAATTGGCCAAAACAGGGTCTATTTGGTGCTCTGGGAGAACTCGGAAAATCAATTTGGTCTATCTAAAAAAAACGTCGACAAAACTTCTGCTCATTTTTTGAAAATCCCCCCCCCCCCTTGAGAAAATCCTAGATCCGCCCCTGCTTCCTCCTAATCTGATTTGCAATAGTTTGAGTTGTTCCGAAATTTCAATTAAGACTTATTTTCATAGACTGTTCCGGGAAAATTTCTCGGTCTGTACGTTTTTCATAATCAGTTTGGTTTTTATTGATTCAGGAATGTTTAATTTCTGAGGGAAGACTCCTTCTTTGGACAAAACAATCTTTGCATATTTTTGGCAAATTTTCACGCATACATTCAGTTTTAAATACCAACGGTACAATTAATCTTTGCGGCGCATTATACTTACGCTGACTTTAAAAAAAACTGTTTTGTAATGTGATATCTCAAATCAAGTCATAAATTTGTGATTAATTTCCATTCAATTAATGGCCGCTGGTTAAATATTCGAAATATTTTTTACTCGTGTTCTAATGTGCAAAAATCTCGGACCAAGTGGCTACAGACAAATGCACAAATCAACGTAATAGCAGACGATTCATAAAACAGAACTTTTCAAACGTCTCTAACCTCAAAGTTTTGTTCCTGATAAGCTGGCTTGTTTCTAGGTTTTTGCCAAAAATTCAGCCAAAAAAACTAAATCAGATCAACAAACTGATTCTCCTGAAACAATACATGCAAACGCTAGTTTGGAGGGGCAGATCTAGGATTTTCTCGAGGGGGGGGGGCGGATTTTTCTCGAGGGGGGGGGGGGGGGGGGCGGACCCTTTTTTTTAGGTCGACCAAATTGATAAGCTCTCCTAAAGCAGTAAAAAGACGCAATTTTGAAAAACAGTTTTTTGGGCACTTTTTGGAAAATTTTCGTTTTTTTTCTGCGTTTTTTTTGCGCGCGACGGAAAAAAAATGCGGAAAATTGCGTTTTTTTTCTGTCGCGCGCTCCCCCTCAAAGTTAGTATATATTGGCGCCCAAGGCACCCTAAGAAAAGTTTTAGGGTCGGTCGGCCAAAAATGGATATCTTAAAAAGTACCAAAGGGGGACCCTTTGGGTCGAAAGGGAATCGAATCCCTGAGGGGGAGACGCGTTAAGATAAATCTTATCGAAGCTTCATTTATCAGATGTTAATATGACAAATACTGCAGTTCTGCTCTCAGACCGGTCTACTAATCGACCGTAAGCACCAAAATGACCAAACACCTGAGGGTTCTTCAGTCAGAGACCAAATCAGTGATTGAAGTCCAAAAGCTTCATGCGCTAGAGAGCATCGTTTAGAAGTGAGTATACTAAACTTCTCATATATTTCTTTGTGATTTCTAAAGCAGAAAATAAAAGCAACGGCTTGTTATGTGTTTTCATGTTTGTTTTGAATTGTGTAACGTAAGCTAAATTAAACTTTTATAACAAAATTTTTTGCTCTGATATGCAATTTAATGAAGTGTGCGCACCACAATATGCTACTGATTAGATTAAGCTTAAGTTTACAATAATATCGACGAAGTTTTGTTTGAAAAAATAACTTACGACGTAGGTATATGGCAATGGTTAACCTCTCTTTATTTGCAGATGATTGTACAAAACCGAAAGGTCAAACGGAGTAAATTAAGAATCGATTGAAAACTGTTTTTATACAACTGATACGCAAAAATCTATAAAACTTTTATGTATACATGATACATCTGACTATAGTTTTTCTGATTACTAATTGCGTTGCTTACGAATCTTTTTTTGTTCTTATTTAATTGATATCATTTACCCAGAAGTATACTGGTATGTGGATAGCGACATTGAACATTTTACCGCACAAAATGATTTTCAACAGCTGAACATCCAGGAAGCAGTAAGCTAATTTTCATATTATTTTGACTTCCTGCCCGCATCCAGTTTCAAGCGTGAATAATCGATTATATTACGATTTTAGTACCAGTCTTTTTAAAATTGAGAAACAATCGATTTTAGTCAATAAATAATCGATTATAATCTCTCTTTTTAAAATCAAATTACAATCCTTTATAATCGTTTATAATCGATTGTTTATTCGTCTATTTATTGATACAATTATAATCAATTATAATTGATTATAATCCATTATTTTTATTCAAATTTCTTACTCATTAGTTTTGCACAAAAATCCTTTATAATCGATTATAATTGATTATAATCCCTTTTCTTTGTCCATTTTGTCTTCGAAGTTGCATCTAAATTGCTTATAGTTTATGCTTTTTGTAGACGTTGGTTCCTATGAAAAATGAGAAAAATGTTTTTAAAGTTTTCCAATCAATTCAAATTTTTAAGGTTTTTTTTTTCATTTCTTCTCCATTGAAGTTGTTTTGTGATGCATACTTTAGGCTTTTTTAACCACCAAAACATCGGTTGATTTAGTTTCATGATTGATTCGGTAGATTTATTTTCCATCTACCGCGGGACCTTTCCACGAATATGAAAGGATCTCTAGGAAAATTTTGTTTCGTGGTAAATCTTTGTGTTCAGATGAACCAAAGTGTCCAAGAGATCTCTCTTTTAGAGATTTTTTTATTGACATAAAAATAATAACCCATAAGATATAATTCAAATATACTTTTGAATTGACAAAATTTTGGCAAAATAAGAGATTGTAATTGATTATAATCGATTTTAATTGATTTTAAGGGTTTTTTGTAAGAACTATAATCAATTATAATCGATTATAAGAGAATATAATCTCTTGGAAAATATGACGATTATAATCAATTAAAAATCCTTTAAACACCTAATTTTGGTAATTTTAATCAATTATAATTGTCAAAAAATCATCATAATAATCAGTTATAATCGATTATATACGCCTAAACTTGGATGCGGGTGATTTTTTAGGCCCATGTATTTCCCTTGAGAAATGTGGAAAGAGAATTCCCGATGGTCGAAAACGAATTGCAGAGACAAAAAACCATTATCAAAAAATAATCAATAACTGAGATTTTCGATAGAAAAAAAAACAATCAATTATTGCAGTTAAGGCAATTTAACTGAAAACTCAGACACAAACAACTAGTTTGTAATTCGTTGATCTTTTACAAAAAAAGTTGCGTTTTCAAAAATAAATGAAGGGCTCATTGCAGATGCTCCTCGCATACTATCGAACATATTTTGAAAAACCGTTCAAGTTGATTTGACGTGGGCAGCATGGTCTTTCCATTTCATACGTCGATTTTTTTCTGTTCCACGAATTTTTTTTCTTCTAAATTGCATATTTTCGAAATTTTGAAAAAAATTGCCCTCAACATCACTTGCGTTCCTAGCGTAGATGTTTTTGAGCTCGTGATAGCCTTTTTCTCTTCAATCATTTCTTTGTTGAAACAAATTTTGAAATTTGACTCGCGCAGAATCAAACGGACTAAGAAACTGCAGCCTCGAAACTTGAACACTTCTCAAGAACTACCTTTCTGTTCACACGCTGGCTCCTCCTGTGTCGCTGAAATTGATGCTTTCAAGTTGTGGAGATTTTGTCACTGGTTTGAAGATTGCTAACGAGTCGGTAAATTCATGAATTTAGAGGTCAGCAGGGGTGAGCAAGTAATCGATGAGAGAAACTTACTATATCTAGGCATTTTCAAGCCAGAAATAAGACTTCCTGGTTTACAGGATTTCGAACCTACAATTGTATGTCCTGATCCCATCGTTGTAACCACAAAGCCTCAAGACCTGAAAACTGAAAGCAGCATGAAGTAAAAAGCAAATTACCTTTTCTAGCTTCAAAAATTGCTAATTAATCTAGAAAAAAAACTGTTTCTTCAGTTAGAAAAAAGAGAGTTTCATCATCTTCATCGAGGTTGTTTATACACCCTTTCCTGGTACTCAAGGGTGTGATCTTAACAATAACACTGCTTCGGATATGGGTGGGATAATTTTTTTTGACAGTTCACAAACACCAAGTCTCTAAAATGAGCTCATTTTTTGTACTTCTTTTTTCGCTGTTCTGTCTGTCTGTAATTTCTGATTGCTCCAAAGTGAGCTAGTAATATAATTCTCTGGCTCTAAAACGAGCTCAATTTATCTCATTGTTTTGTTGTTAATTGGTCTGTCGGATTGTAGATTGTAGGATATATCACTGCTCCAAGATGAGCTAGATTTACAACTCCTTTGCTCTAAAATGAGCTAAAGTTTTTTTTTTCAAGTGCAAAGTGAGCTCGAGGAGGTACTTTGTGCGCGGATATGAGTTTTGTCTTTTTTAAGATGAGCAAGATCTGTTAACTGAAATTTGAGGTTGTCAAAACAGTTGAAGTTTTACTATATATATGATCAGAACTTCTGAAAACAATCCCAGAAGTCTCTTGTTAGCTCTTTCTCACACGATCACCATTAGCCCCACCGCAATTACCCATATACAACTTTTCCCCTAGGTTTCACATTCACCCGACCCCCACTTCCCCACATCCACATTGCCCCCCCCCCCCTCACACTCATTATCACCCCCCTACGATTTTTCCTACCCAACCCTTATGTCCAATCTTACAAGTGAGGGGAGTAAACGCACGGGGGGTGTATTTGAGGCGTATTGGGGGTGTAAGTTTGAGGCATGATACGGAGGGTGTAAACTTGGTGAACCGAATGGTTTAAAAGCGTAAATCAAAAAAGTTAAAATAGAAAAACTATTTTCTAAGCCAAAGTAAACCCAGTTTCATGTGATGTTACGTATATCAAGGCCAAAGCCACTGTAAAGTTTTGAATAAAGTGCACTGTGTTTATACCTCAAACTTATGGAAAATTTACGAAAAAGAATATAATCCCTTAAAATTAATATTAATCGATTCAGAATGATTTTATTGATTTAACATGAATTGAAGTTACAATACAGTTTCAATCCATTATCATTGAATAATAGACTTCTGTTTGTTGTTTCTGCCAAAAAAATTGGGTGTTGATTCTGTAGATTTTTTGAATAAAATCCATCAAGTATTTTTATCTGATCAATTAAAATTTCTTTTTATTTTTGCTTCTGTTATAAATCGGCATTGTCATTGCTTTTGTGTTGTTGGCAGCAAAGTTTTTTTTATTTTGTTAGACTTCTATGTTATATTAAGTAAACTAAACACTAAAACTCTAGGTTGTGGACAAGTTTTGAACAACGAGCTTTTAGAGCTCCCAAAATAGAACAGCTTTCCTTAAAGTCGCAAAATAAATCAAATCGACTTAGGGTTGACCAGTTTTTTTCAGCGAGTAGTTGAGGAAAAGTTGAATAAAAAACAAAATGAAACAATAACGTTGATTTGAATGGAATCATAACCCTAACAGTTTTTATAGCCCTGCCTCAGAACAAACGGCCTTGCCTCAATAGTAGTGAGAGTAGATTTAAAAAATTTATTTGCCAGAACTATTTTGAAACTGTTATAAAATGTCTTGTCTTTTTTTGAACTGTGTTACAATTTTCTTGTTATATTACATAGGAGCTATTTTTTGATTTTTGGAGCTACGCTACATCAGCGAATCGAAATGATCAAAAAGCTTTTAGTTCGCAACTGATATTAGAATCTATAGTGTAATGCTAACACACTTCAAACAGAAACAGAATAATTGTTAAAATAAGTGAATTAGCTTAAATTAAAACACCAGCTAAAAGGTTACAACTAACCAGTCCAATGAAGTGGTTGGCACTGAAAATCAGACAGGAATTCTGAAACCAATTAAACCTAAGAGTTTATAAAACTAGATCATAACATCAGCACATGGGATGGAAAGGTGTACCTCAAAAAACTCCTCTGTTTTTTGCTGCTTTTAATTGATTTATCGGTTCCCAAGTTTATCACCCTGTGTTTTTAAAACCCCTTTTTCTTAACCCCTCTCATATAACCCCGAAAATAGATAACCCCACTACAATTTAACCAATTTTTAATATCAATTGTTAGAATCAAAGTGAAACTTATTTGAAAGGGATTCGGAACCATATCGTCGGTAAACATAAAAGCTTTAATTGCGACAATTTTTGCGAACCAAAACGAATTAACATGCACGCTGCTGAAAGCGTTTTCGATTTGAACAGAACTGACCTTGCCGATAGTCTAGACTTTGATATGAACTTGAAAACGAATCTGAGCGACATGATTCAAATTAGTTATCAAAACTGATTAGATGTTTCCTAAACTGCACTTGACCTTGAAACAATTCTTGTCAATGAAAGGTTAATTGGCTGAGTTTAAATGAAATATGGAATGAGAATTGGTTGTGACCCTAAAATTGATCTAAGCGGACCATTTTAAGTAAAATTTATCTATTTTTTAGAACCATCTAAACTTTGTCAACTTTTTTTTTGAATTGCCGGCATACAACCCAATGTCTAAAAGGTTTGCCAGCCCCTAGTCCCAACATAGCGTCCCTTCCGAAGGAGCGATTGTTTCGGGATTAAATTGCTAGAGACAGCAATTTTCAAATGATAGTCAAGTCGATGCGTTTTTTGGAAGGGTCATTTCTCAAAAAAGTTGACAAACAAAGTTTCAAATTGAAAATATATACAAAGATCAAAAGAGCAAATATTTAACTCAAGTTCGCCATAGCGCGAAAAAAATGCATATCTTTTTTTGTTTCGTAAACATGCATAATATTCTGCACTTTTTCGTTGAGCACCCGGTTTTTTTTTTTTTGTAAATTGGTGCCCACTCGTCAAGGCGTTATAGAAATTAAGTTTTGGGAAATTAAGTCTTTTTGCTCTCCATATTCTGGAATGCGATCCACTGAGGCATGACTGTATGCCATAATGCCAGCCATCTACAGCATTTGTTGTTCTGGCCCAACCCGATGATGCCGCATCCTTTTGATTCCATAACGAAGGGGGGAAAAAGATTTCTCGATTCGGGACGAGACTTTTTATGTAGTCAGATCCAAAACTCTTTTATGGAAAATTATTTTTGAAATGTTCGGTTATTTCGAAACTCCTGGATGCTGTGGAGTCTGGTAAGACTTCTTTTCGTTGCTTGCGCGCTCGTTGTGTGGTGCGAACTAAATTTTCTTTGGTTGGTAGGGCTAATTGGGTCGCAATGTCGTCTGTTATGGGCTGAATTGCGTTTGTGACTGCGACGGTTGGGGTATTACTATCAATCAGGTCCTTGATGTTTTTTAAAACTAGTCGAGCATCTGGTTTGCCCGTGGAAATATTGTGATTATGTTCATCCCTCGTTTTAATAACAATTTCTCCATCCGTAATTACTGTTGCGCGGCATTTATGACTTTTTTACTTCGAGCAGTTCCAATTTGTAGTTGTCTTGTTTTTGCGTTTAAGCTAATACTCGTGGCGTGATACCACTAGCATTTGTTTGTCTTTCGAAGATGAAGTAAAAAGGAAGACGCTTCAAACTTTATATCTGATCTGATAGAGTGCTATAACAATGGTTAAAGAAATAGGTAGTATAATTTTCTTATAAAACTCACAAACGCCTTTTGTTGCCTTCAATTAGCACCAGGTATGTTATCTCTGTTTTAAACGCGTGAATGAGGAATTATTTCTTGAGCTAATCGAAATGCAATCATTTTTGAGCGACAAATAACTTTTTGAAACAAATTATCGTCATTAAAAGGGGGTTAAATTGTTGTGGGGTTATCTTGTTACGGGCTTATAATATAGTGGGTTTAAACATAGGGTGAAATATCGTGGGGTTAAAGAGTGAGACACCGATTTATCAAGTCGAAAAATTTTTTAAAGAATTTTTTAGGGGCTTCCGATATTTTTTACAGCCTAAATGAAGCAGTGAGAAGCGCCGGCCATATGAGAATGCGCAAATTTTTAGAAACGAATCTGTCCAATTCTAGGAGAAATTGTTTGTTCCACTGAGATGGTGGAACGAAAGCTGCCATATATAGTATTTTTTATCCATGGACAACGAAGTATCCGTTGTTATCCGAATAACTGGATCTTCTAAAGTATCCCGTTGAGAGTAGGAATGGGAAGGTGTGGTTTCTAGAAAACTTTTCCTTCTGCTAGTTCAACGGTTGATTTTAATAAGCTAATAATCAGGGCTTTCAAATCACAAAACTGTGGTTTTCCATTTATCCGATCGATCAGGAAATTTTTTTTTGAATAGGTCAATTGGGATTGGTTAACCGAGTCGTTTCTTTTTTTCCGTCGGATCTCTATTTTTCTGAGGGAGAGGTTCAACTGCGTAATCTTGTCATTGATTCCCCAATTTCTGGCTCTAACTTTCAAAATAGTTGGTTTTCATTGGTTGAGTCTTTTGCGCTACTTAAGGTCAACTTTCGGAGGCTTTTGGAGCGTTTCCAGAAATGTTTCTTTCTTGTTCTTCAGTCAGAACGATAGGCAAAACTGCAGTGAATATTGCAGCCTTTACCGACTCACAGCTATCAGTTGGAAGTTTTATCTAGAAATTTGGAGAATTGTTTGATATCAAATCAAGCTCAGTTTAAAATCACGTTGATTTTTGTTATCAACAAAAACAATGAAAGAAATCACTTAAAAAGAAACACTTTTGAGAAGTGATTCGACGAGCTTGCTTGCCAATACTAGTATTTTACTTGCCTCTTATTTGTTTCTTTAAAAAGTTTTGGGTGTTGAAGTTCTGATCTGTTCATTCATTTAGAGCTTCTCTTTATGTTCATTTTGCTTTAAGTTGGCACTATCATTGGGTTTGAATTATCAACTTTGACGTTTTTTTAAAAAAACTGCAGCGCAAAAGAAAATTCAGGTTGTGCACTCTTTTGAACGTCAATTTTTTGAAATCCCGCTAATAAAAAAATCTTTTCCTAAACTTTCGAGCAAAACTATTCAACTAGAACTCTGACTGAAACATATTTCAGCCAACAAGTAAATCATTTTTTTATATTAGAGAAGTATGTATAACTAGCAGAATGAGTTCTCAACCTTAATATTTTTTGAGTCATGCCTCACTATCTAAATTAACTTACCTTAGTAGCAGTGAGACTCGATTGAAACTATATTTCATTTTTTGTCACAACTACCTCAAGACATTTCTAAAATTTCAAGTGTGTTGGATTATTGTTCCTGGTGTTCCTAGTAATTTATTATGAAGATTAACAAAATTTAGCCATCGATTTCTGAATGGGAAGGTGTGGTTTCTAGAAAACTATTCCTTCTGCTAGTTCAATGGTTAATTTTAATAAGCTAATAATCAGGGCTTTCAAATCACAAAACTGTGGTTTTCCATTTATCCGATTGATCAGCAAAGTTTATTTTTTTGAATGGGTTAATTGGGATTGGTTAACCGAGTCGTTTCTTTTTTTTCCATCGGATCTCTATTTTTCTGAGGGAGTGGCTCATCTGCGTAATCTTTTCATTGATTACCCAATTTCCGGCTCTAATTTTTAAATTAGTTGATTTTCATTGTTTGGGTCTTTTGCGCTACTTAATGTCAACTTTCGGAGACTTTTGGAGCGTTTCTTGAAATATTTCTTTCTTGTTCTTCAGTCAGAACGATAGGCAATACTGCAGTGAATACTGCAGCATTTACCGACTCACAGCTATCAGTTGGAAGTTTTATCTAGAAATTTGGAGAGTTTTTTGACATCAAATCAAGCTCAGTTTGAACTCACGCTGATTTTTGTTATCATATCAACAAAAACAATGGAAGTAATCAAGAAACACTTATGAGAAATGATTCGACGAGCTTGCTTGCAAATACTAGTATTTTCCTTGCCTCTTATTTGTTTCTTTCAAAAATGTTGTAGTTGATGTCTTCACCTGTTCATTCAATTAGAGCTTCTTTTTATTTGCTTTAAAATGGCACTGTCATCGGGTTTGAAATATCAAGCTTGACGTTTTTTTAAAAAAAACTGCAGCGCAAAAGAAAAAATTCAGGTTGTGCACCCTTTTGAACGTCATTTTTTTGAAAAACCCCAAATAAAAAATATTTTCCTCAAGTTTCGAGCAAAACTATTCAACTCGAACTTTGACTGGATCATATTTCAGCCAACGAGTAAGTCATTTTTCCTATATTAGAGGAGTAAGTATAACTAGGAGAATGAGTTTTTAACCTTAACATTTTTCTGAGTCATGCCTCACTAACCAAATTGACTTACCTTAGTAGCAGTGAGACTCGATTGAAATTTTCTTTCATTTTTTGTCACAACTACCTCAAGACAGTTGTAAAATTTCAAGTGTGTTGGATTATTGTTCCGACTTTTGATAGGAAAGTAACGGAATATATGTGCTCGGAGTCGTTTCTTTTTTATTTAGACAAATTTCGACTTTTTAACTAGCCATTTTGACGGAATTTTTTCATATCATTCGAAAACTTTTGTTGTCCTGAGCTTAAATTTGAAAAAATATTTTACTTGTGATCTTTTTTCGTAAAGTTAATGGGAATTAAAGATTGCCATTTTGACCAATTTAAGACAATTAACGCGCGGTCTAATTCGCGCTATTAACACGTAAGCGGAGATTTAATCCTTCTTAGAAATCGTTCCAAATTGGCTGAAAGAAGCTTGTTTGCCATAATTGATTTGTTACAAGGAGCTAAATCTATTGTTTTGTACTTTATATGGCGTGTGGGCGGATGATTTTCATAGAAAAATTTTCAAATTTTAGAAATTTTTTTTTTTATTTTATTTTATTTAATTTAATTTTTTTATGTTGTTTATATTATTACTGCTCCATAAACGTTAAAAAGCAGTCGGACATTTTAGGGCTTCGGCCCAACACGAGAAGTTTTGTTGTATTTATCATTCTTTCATAGTAATTTGGCGCACATTTTTTTTTAATAAGGGAGCTAAGCACAAGAAATGTTTCGAAAATTACGCTTCAGCTGTGTGTGATAAAATGAACAAATTTCATTCCGCAACTAATTACTTTATCTCAAGCTCAATTGTCGATCGAATTTGGGTGTTGGTTCTGGAGAACTTTGGATAATTCGCGCCAACTGTTTTTTATCGTATGAAGTAAAAATCTTCTTTTATACAATTCTATGTTATATCGGCACCGTCGTTTGTTTCAAAATTATAGGAGCAAAATTGTTTGATTCTTTTGCAATTCGACGTTATATCAAATTAACTGCACAGAGTGTTAGATTTTCAGGTTGCTAACATGTTTTGTGCGGCGAGTTTTCAGGACTCTCAAAATCAAAAATCATTTTCTTAATTGTCAAAAAAGAACTCGAACTATGATTGCAGCATATTTCAGTCACCGAGTACTTCAAAATTTAAAAATAAGGTAGACAAAATCTGGAGAAAAAACCAAACCCAATCTAGAGTTCTTTTCAATTATTCAAGTGGTCGTGGGAAGAAGTAAAAGGATTGATTAAGTTTTTTCCCTCTCACTATTTCCCTCTCAAAAGTTTGACCATAGAGCTTCGTTTTAGCTCTTTGATAGCATACAACAAAAAACTGTAGGAAATTGATTAAAATCAATTCATTGTAGTTTGTGAACTGATATTCTATTTAATTTCAAAAATTGCAAATAATCAAATCGGTAAATGTATTTTTGTTTCCATTTTTTTTCTCGTCAAGCTCAAAAATCCTCATTATCCTGATGAAAACCAATCTAGGTAAAATTCTTCCAGCTAAATGTTTCCATCTATTTTCATTTTTTTCTCCAGACACACGTCAACTTTTTATCTAGCTTGTTTTAACAAAATTTTCAAAATGTCATCCAAACAGTTATCTTGTCTGGAGCTCAAATTTAAAATGTAATTTTACCAGTGATTCTTTTTTGTGATGTTATGGTGGTTAAAAGATTGCCAATGTAGGACAACTAACGCGCTATATATTTCGTGCTAAACATGCGTGTGCGGTATCCTAATCCTTTTTAGAAATCGTTCCAAAAAGAAGTGAGGCGAGCTATTTGGTCTTTTTATTATTCGCCATAAGCAGAATATATCACTTTGCACTTTAAATAGCTTGTGGCTGGATGATTTTCAGAACAAAAACTAAAAAAGTTACCTTGTTTTCCTTTTTTTTGTACAAAATTCAACGTCACGCATTTTATAAAAATAAACCCTAAACTATATACCTTTAAATGCAGTCGGAACATTCAAAGCTTTGCGCTGATACGAAGAGTTTTGTTTAAAATACGAAAAAAAATCAGTTGAGAGCTCTCACAGTTGAGGAATCATCTCGTCGATAATCTAGTACAGTTTTGACAATGCTATAAAATAGAGGTTGTATGATTTGCCGATTGATACGAATATGCATGCATTTGTAGCTCATTTAGATTTTTGATTTCAAAATTTTTGAAATTTGAAGAAAAATAGTAATACAAATATCATATTTGAACAAAGATAGCCGGTTACTGTGCAAGTAGGACAGAATGTTCCGACCATAATCTTAAAAAATATGTTCAGAATATAATCTCAAAAAAAGTTTTTCTGAAACTTAGTTATATTCGACGGCTACAAAAAAATAGACCAAGCGAAAAAAGTTTTTCAAGAAAAGTTAATCGAAAAATTTCAAAAAGATATTTCTCAACACGTTTGAGTCTTGACTGAAACGGTTTCAAAATGACATATTACTCGACACTTTCCGATGATTATTTGCAGTACTTGATTTTGCGAGAAAAAAAAATAAAAGCGAAAAAGAAAAAAATGAAACTCACCCGAGTACATAGTTCTTCCCCATTTTCAATGGTCGGAACAAAAATGCTAGTCACACAGTTCTCATTTGTGGTCATAGAGTTTCACTTTGGAAAATGCTAATCATACAGTTCGATAGTATGGAACAAACGCTAGAATAGATTACTTTTTGTAATCTTATGAACTGTTGTATAAGAAATTGTATGGGAATTGTATGACTAGCTTTTTTGTCAACTCGGGGAGTTACGAATACAGTTTCGTTCGTTGGCAGTTCTTCTTGATCCAATTATCAGCAGTTTTATATGGTACCTATGATGTTACTCATTAAGGAAACTATTGATTCAATCACAGTTTTTTGGAAGTATATGCAGTGAAGACGACTACGAACTTCTTAAAAAAATTATAATATAAGTGAAGTCTTCATAAAGGCAAATTTCGTTCTCGACCGTTAATCCGTTTTAAATTGTTTCTTTTGAATCTGACGTCAATTAAAACCGAGTAGTAAGAAGACATAGTGGCCCCCGTGGTGCAAAAAAGATTTAAAAACTACTCCAAAAACAAGTCCGTCTAGCATGAGCTTAACAAAAACTTAGCTGATTGACGTTTGAGGACTTTGTGCAAACCTCTCTAACGATAGAAGTATTATTTGGTTAATTGTTCTGCTTTTTAGCTCACTAATACATTGTGCAGAAAATGACTTGAAAGGCAAATTTTTACCTGAAGAAAGAAAAGAAACTGCGTTTTAAATCTGTACACTCAAATAGACGGCCATTGTATATACTCACTCGACAATGGGGGACGCCTCAATAGAGCAAAGAAACTCGCCTGTTTCATACGCATCCCAGAAATCTCTAACGTTAACCAACACTGGTAATAACAACAACACGACTAAATACGACTCTTTATTACCAAATCACCCCAGGATTTCCCAGTTCACACCGCCTACTAATGCGACTTCAACCGGCCGTTCATTCGGCGGACACTTCAAGTCGGGTCTCTTACGACTCTTCCCGAACAGTTCCGATAGACATCGAAATACGAGTGTTTTCCAGCAAACACAACAGGCTCAGAAACTGAGGGAACAAGAGCGGCAAATGAGGGGTTTCGGAAAAGCGAAGTCAACTGTTGAAATTAATACACCATCACCAGGAGTTTCAGAGATACAGGCACCCAATGGTCCACACTCTCCGCCTGTTATAGGTACTAATCATCATTCGAGTGCTTCGGAGCCAGTACCTTTCACCGCTTCAAGTCCTGCGCAAAGTAATTTTTCACCGGAACTGGGATCTAGAAGTGACATTTTGAGACCAATTCCTCAACGAAGTTACGTCAGTGGTCAATCCTCGACTCCCTCTCCAAACTCAAAGATTGGCGGCATGTTAAATCGAGATGACCCGAACACGTCGCCAAGTAGCACTATAAGCTCTACTGTCAAAACATCGAAAGAACTTATTTCGCAAGCGTCGGCAAAGACAGATGTCTTAGATACCAACAGTCAAAGCGGATCGACCGAAGCATCCGCGCCACCGGTACGAATGCGTAATAAACCACTTACCCGGCCGCATTTTAGGGCGCGGCCTCAGAGTTTGATCGAGAACCCGACTTTTAAACATACATTTATTGAAAACGCTGAAAATAACTTTGGCGGTCTTGGCCGAACAAGTTCACTCGTTCCGCAATCGTACAAAAAAGCAACTGGCGTTCAGAGACCTCTGAAAGGATCGCCTGAAGTTGATGTCTCGAAACCTTATGCTCCGTTGCCTAATAGAGCAACCAATAGCAGACTTATAAATGCCATTAACCGAAGGAATCGTCATTCGGCTCAACCAGATTTTAACAGAACGGCGAGTCTAGACGAACTGAATCCGAACGGGAACCAAAAACAAAACACGACCAAAAGTACTCCAGAAACCTCGAGCCCTCAAAATTTATCACAAAAAGTTATTTATGACCATATTACGAAACAGTATTACTCGCCAGCCGACGCATATAAGCATGGTATTATTGACATGAACACGTTTAACCGATGCAGAACAAAAAGACGCTTTCTATTTCCAAGGTCAAGTTCGATCACTTCTGTAGCCTCAAATGGAAGTTGCGATGAGTCGAACACCGGATCACAGACAAATTTCGTTCGCAAAATTGGAATCCACGACCAGCGATCGAACGAAATTCTAAATTTAGACCAAGCTTATTCCCGCGGTATTTTAGATGAGACTCGTTATAACACACTCAAAAACCAAGAAATGGACCAATCCTTCTCAACAGGACGTCGAACTCGTTCCGCAACTGCGCTTAATTTTATAGCGAGCCAAGCCCCCCAAGCTCCAAAAACAAGCCCGAATCTCCGATCTTTCCTCAGTGGGTCTCCACTATCGCCACCAAAAACACCAATCGGTCAAAGTGTTGTTCCGAAGTATCCTCAGCGAAAAATTTCAGCTGGAAGTAATGTTTCACGAGAGATTAATAATACTCGGAATCAAAATCAGTGGAACATTTCGAATCGTTCTTATTCGTTTAACAGTATAAAATCTAACGAATCGGATAATTCTAATGATTTGCCGGAGAAATGTCTCACTAAAAACCCTAAAACAAACAACATGGGCTTCTCAGAAACTGCCAAAAATCAGGAAAAAGTTGACCAAAATGAGAAAACGTCTGAACAGGTTGATAATGAAAGAGGCGCGAATGAGTGCCAAAGTGTGAACGAAAATAAGACAGTTGTAAATGTTTCACGCGTTAAAATTCAACTAAAAACGGAAGAAGGAGAAGTCGAAATGGATCTCAAGGACGCATTGGAAAGAAGTCTGATTTCGCAGACCGAGTATGACAAAGTCATTCAAACTTTGCAATCCACGCAGAATAAATATAAATTATTACCGAGGGAAATCCCAAATTAAATTATCCTGAAGAACGTGATTGAGTTGTATAGTTTTTTTTCTGGTTAAAGACGTGCAGTATATTACCAGAGAAAAAATAATCTAACACTCTCTAAGTTCATTTTAGTCCCGTTAAAACCGAAAGTTAGATTTCAAAACTTAACGGAATTTTGATTTCCAGAAGCTACTATTAAAGTTATGCGAAGCTTTTTCTATTTTCGAAGAAAAATGTTATTTTCGAATAAACATTTATAAAATGCTGAAATGTTGTAGTTTTATTTGTGATCTACTCATTTTTGTTCCGCCTTTCTAAAAATTTATGCCATGTGTGGTTTCTTCTGTTCAGTCAAATTTCGCCGAACAAAAAACGTTTTTACTTCTTTGAGGATATCGACTCCGTGAGTTCGGATCTAAAAAAATAATTTACTCTAATTACTTTTTATAATTTTCTGCGTTTTTGAAAATTGCCAATTTGGCCATGCTCTGAACTAATTTATGAGCGCTGAAATTTTTTAATGATGCTGAAAAAAAACTTGAACCTGCAAAATCTGATTTTTCCCCTGATGTTTGATATAGTCCAAAAGTTTTAAAATCTTTTTTCACCCATTTTTTATGCCACTTAGGAGTTAGTCAGCAAATTCAGTAATTCGCAGTTTTTATCCGATGTTCAGTAATTTCAGAAACGCCAAAATTTTTTTTTTAC
This sequence comes from Symsagittifera roscoffensis, assembly GCF_963678635.1. NCBI lineage: Eukaryota > Metazoa > Xenacoelomorpha > Acoela > Convolutidae > Symsagittifera > Symsagittifera roscoffensis. The sequence continues at coordinate 27,857,905 of NC_087062.1, read as the reverse complement.
AGAACAGTTCAAATCAAAAGTTTTTAATAAAAAAAGCCGCTTGGAAAAATTTTGGAAAAGTTTACTGATAATATTACAAGGGTATGGGTTAAAAAGTTATTGTGCAAAACGGTTTTATTGATTTACAAAAAGCATTTGATTTATCAACCATTGTGTTTCATGAAAAAAACTCAAATTCTTGTATTTTAAGGTTGAGTTCACAGTCTTTGGTAAAGTGCTTTCAAAATCGTTATCAATTTATTCAGACAATAAAGAAAATGGGTGTTGTTGAAATAACATGATGAAAACCAGGGGCGGATCAAGGATTTTCTCAAGGAGGGTGGATTTTCAAAAAAATTTCAAAAATTTTGACGACCTTTTTTTTAGGTCGACCAAAATTGATTGATTTTCCAATCGAGCTCTCCTAAAACAGTAAAAAGACCGTTTTTTTGGCCAAATGTTCTGCGCCGCAGGCAAATTTTTGAAAAAACAGGTAAAAAAAACAAACGTTTTTGGGCACTTCGCGTTTTTTTTGGCGCTTTTTGGCGCGCGCTCCCCCTCTAAGTTAGTATATATTGGCGCCAAAGACGCATTCAGAAAAATTTTAGTCGGTCGGCCAAAAATGGACTGCTTGAAAAAGACCAACGCGGGCACTCTTTGAGTTCGCAGGGGTTGAATCCCTGAGGAGGGGAGGCGTCCGCCCATCCCCCCCCCCCCCCCCGCCCCACTCCTATATCCGCCCCTGATGAAAACTATGAACAAATATATTCTGCGGTTTGAAAACAACTTGTGCAAATCAATTGACATACGTTTACAATCAAAGTTTTGTGAAAATCGAAAAGTGTAATTTTGCGTTCCTATTTGAGTATTTAAGCAAAATTGATTTTGAATTGAACATGTCTACTTATGTATAAGTATGAACAAGTAATATTATGAGAACTATAAACAGAAGTTTTGGAAAAATTACAATCATCAATGATGCGAAGCGTAAGTCATGTGCGGTCTTGCAAATTCATCTGCGGTTTGAAAACAGTTTTTAGAACCTATTGGCAAGTATTTAGAATCAAAGTTTAGTGAAATTTAAAAAAAACGTTGCGTAACTGATTAGTTTTTCCGCAAAAATGATGTTAAGTTATTCAAGGTTCTGTTAAGTTATTTAAAGATAAGTTATTTTCAAATTTTTATTTGAAACAATTTGAGCTATTCAATTCTAGAAAGCATTTCAAGTTCAATATTAGTTCTTTTAACTTGATGATATCAAAGAAAGCTGTTTGATTGTCAAAAGCATTGAAAGCATTATGAAATATAACCATATCGGGGCATGCTGAAACTCAAATGAACCCACCTGAACCCACATACCCCCACCTGAACCCACATACCCCCCCCCCCCCCCCCCTCTGAACCCACAAACCCCCTTCCCCCACATGAACCCACATACCCCCTCCCCCCACCTGAACCCACATACCCCCTCCCCCCACCTGAACCGACATACCCCCCACCTGAACACACATACCCCCTCCCCCCACCTGAAATGGGCAAACGCTAGGGGAGTAATGTTGAGTAATATAAAAAAGTAACAAAAATATCAAAATTAGGTAGAAAAAAATTCAATTGAACAACAAGTAACCAACGTAACCAACTTTAATTTAAAACAGAGAAAAAACTTTATGTGCGTTGAATTTCGCATCCCAGTAAAGTGGAAAAAAATCAATTTTAATTTAGTTTCATTGTCAGTGTCCACAAAAGTGAAAATAAATTGATTATAATGGGTGAAAAAAGGAGTTTGTTACCTCAAAAAACAGTAATATTATAATCCATTTTTAATTGATTATAATCGATTTGTTCTCACTTTTGTGGACACTGACAATGAAACTCAATTATAATTGATTTTTATTCATGGAACTCCAATGCGGGAAGGTTTAGCTTTTTGCTAAAAAAACTGTAGAAAAACTTACCTTAAACGCGAAAAAATTACAAAAAACGTAAAATGTGTTTGAAATAAAAAAAAATTGAAAAAAAGACCAAGACTGAACAATAAGAGAATGAATAAATAGAACGTTGCAAGTTTAACTAGTACATTGCAATTTCAATTATATTGATGACAAATCAATGAAATCAATGAAACAATGATGAGTTATGCAAATTGCTATTCAAAACACTTCTATGATATAGCTATGAAACATTGATTGAATGTATATGTACATTGTTGTTTTAATTAAATTGATCGAGGGCGGGTTTATGGGGGTGGGGCGAGGACGGACGCCTTCCCTTTCTCAGGGATTCGACCTCCTGCCGACCCAAAGGGTCCCCCCTTTGGTACTTTTTAAGAAATCCATTTTTGGCCGACCGACCCTAAAATGTTTCTAAAGGCGCCTTCGGAGCCAGTATATACTAACTTTGAGGGGGAGCGCGCGCCCAAAAAAACGCGATAATGTCTTCCGGTGTGCCTTCTTACATTTGGTTCGCAAAAGTTTTTTACGCGTTTAGTATATGAAACCGTTCGTTGGAAGATTCCACCTTTATTTTGAAATTTGGGTCTGCTATAAGGCCCAAAATTAGCAAATTGCCATTTAAGTTTTGTTTTTGAACAATAAACTCATCTTATAATCCCATTTTTTCTCACTGGATTCAGTCTTATAAATTTGTAACAAAAAACTTTGCTTTTTAAATCATAAAAGTCTAAATAGCGACAATTCAGGTAGATAATCTTTTGATGTCTGGATTTACTGCTTCTACAGTTTTAAGAGCAACCTTAGCACATTGCAGTCCAAATTTCACACTTTCGGACAGATTTTTCTTTCTCTGAAAGAAACTTGAAACAAAGCCAGCTACAAAAGAATCGCCAGCGCCTGAACACGAAACTGCATCGTCAATTTTTTTCACTTTGAAATGATAAAAACCAATCGTGTTTTCTTCTAGCCTGTTTTGTGAACTTTCTGCTAGTTGCGTCATTTCAAGTTCTGAGAAGTTTTCAGAAGCTACGATGATTCCTAAATGTCCAAGGGATACCAGAATGGAATCCGAAACTCTAAGAGCCTTTTCAGAATTTTTGGCCACGAGATGCAAACAGTTATCGTCTGTCACTCTTTCGTCAGTTTGCATCGCTTTTTGAAGTGTTGATTTTCCAAACCTTTCATCATTCCTTTTATTTGACATGATTTGGCCGATTGAATCATTCAGCACTATCAACTCTTTCAAATTAGGAGTAATAAATTTGCAAACTTTTGGGTTTTCTGCTAAAACTTGGGCAAAATTTGAGCAACCAGCGTAATCTGTTGGTTCGAAAATAAGAGAAATTTTGTTTTGTTTGCAAATCGAAAATATCTGTCTCGAAGCACTAGGAGAAATATTGCCATCGTGAACTACAACGGAAGATGATTTGATTAAATCTTCGTTTTTTGCCACAAAATCGACCGAAATCTGATGATGAATCTGACTTTGGGCATATCCATGGAGTAATTCTGATGTTGCCGGATGAAGAACTAAGGAGTAGATAGACGTTGGGTGGGTATCACTTATCAGAATGTTTTCTTGACCTACTGGGATAGTTTCAAGGGCTAATTTCCCCAATGGGTCGTTTCCAACGCATGATATAAAATTTGGGTTGCATTTCAGATAATGAAGTGCTTCTGCTATGTTTTTGCCCACGCCGCCGAGTGTTAAGTTAATCTCACTCGGAACCGAAGCCGGTGAAGGTTGAGCTGTCGGCTTAATGGTCATGTCTATATTTATACCACCGATGACTAAAGGACTTTTCTTCAAAACATCTTCTGAGCTTTGCAAACAAGAATTCAATTTTTGTCTCAATTTTATCATTTTTTGTCTGTAACTTTTTGCCAATTCGCAAGCTAACTTGACATTATTTTCAACAAGAGACAAATTAATTTGAAGACTTTTACCATCAGTTAGTTTGCGAACCTTATCCAAAACAAAAGGAGTGAAATCTTTTCCGCTGATTCCCAATTTGTCCGCAGTTTCTATCGATTCTTGTATCGCTTCTTCAATCATTCCAGAATCAACCAATAAATTTTCAGGCAGCGGGTTTGCAATAATTAAACCGCTGTTCAAACTACTCTTTCTGACAAATAACAACAATCTAGTCAATTCATCTAAGTCTTGGCACTTGAAAGGCGATTTTATTTCGGTAGAGTTAGAAAAAAAAGTAGGGAAATATTCTGATTTAAATGATACCACGTTTACTCCTTTCGTTTCGAGAAATTGTAAGGTTTTCGGAATATCCAGGATACTTTTGACACCTGAACAAACCACAGCTACGGGAGTATGAGAAATTTCTTCCAAGTCAGCGCTGATGTCCCACGATTTCTCGACATGTCTATGTACGCCACCTAGCCCTCCAGTGGCAAAAATTGGAATCGATGCCGCATGACAACCAATGAGAGTTGAGGAAACGGTGGTGCCTCCTGATTGGCTATTGGCGAAGACGTTCGGAAGGTCCCGCCTCGAAATCTTTTTGAGATGTGGATCACCACTGCATAAGAAAGTCAGCTCTTCTTCAGTTAGTCCAACCTATAGCATCCATGTCTGATTTTATAATTTAGTCACCTGGAAAATTTGGAGGAGATATTTGCGAAAAATTTTACTAAACTGCAGTATTTTTGGGGCAATGCGTTTTAATTTGAGACAGTTACAAAGAAATGCTCTTCTTATGAGAAAAAGTAATTTCCAAAGTTATTTTGGAACCCAGAATCGTCTTTAAAAGTCGCTATAGGAGTGAACGACTCAGACCAGGGGCGGATCTTGAATTTGAATTTGAATTTAGATACAGTTTAGAGAACACCTACGCCTTTCTCCAAAATTCGCATTTTTTGTTAATAATTATAGGTGCCAAAAGCGCCCTTAGATATTCCTTAAATTTGGTCAGCCAAAAGTGTTATTCAATCGTAAAATTGCATCAAAGGATGAGCATTTCCAAACCACATACACGCCCTAATAGAAAGTTATAGGTTCAACAGTGGCGCAGTTGACTTGCTAGTGACTTAAATTGGTGCCTGACCTTTAGTTGTCCATCAATCACTCCTACGGTGGATCCCAAAACTCCACAATTGTCACAAAGAGACTCGAGATGTTTGGCAGCCTTCAAATTGGTACCTAAAATATGTGCCACTTGCTTGTTAAGACTTTCGCTTTTTCGGCGTTTCTTATTCATAGCCCCAAACCGACCAAGCTTGCTAACAAAAAAAACACAGCTCCATCACAATTTGATTTTTGCTGTATGGGGAGGGGACTTCAAACGGCAAAAGAAAATTTTTGGAATAATGACTGGGGCGGTGAAAATTCTGGTTTTATAATTAGACTATCCGGGCCGCATTTTGCCAAATCCTGACAGGCGCGACCAAAACTGGGTATCAACAGAGAGTCATGACCAAAAACTGGCATCTCCTGACTTTGTAGACCGAGGAGATGCGTCTGCGGCCGGCAAGACTAGAGAAAAAAGTTTCCACCACCGGCGCGACAAAAGATAAGTTAACCGCGGCCGGTGCACCCGAAGAAAACGTACTGAAATTTGGCGAAACTAGTGAAAATTTGATTGCGACCGATACGACTTCCTCGAATCATCTTTTATTCTTGATTCGCATTTTATTAGCCACTTAACGGTTTTTGTTTTACAATTAAGCAAAAACTGTTTCATTATACCAAATTGTAATATTGTTTTTTTTTGTTCCTTTGAGCTTTTCTCAAACTGTGATATCAAGTCAAACTAGTTCCATGGAGGTTAGCTCTTATCTTTTGCTCTTGATCTATTTAAAATTTCTAAAGAATCTGAATGTAAATTTTGCTATGTTAATTTTGAAATTAGTCGTTTAGAAAAAGCCTAAATTTGTGCTCAATTTTGCCCTCTAGTGTAAATTATCTCAAATTTTGATTACCAGCAGCTTCCAAACATCGCGTCTCGGTTTTATAATAATAATAATCATAATAATAATAATAATAATAATTGTAGCTCCTGCGAATCGCAGAGGAGCTATCAGTAGGCCTTAACAGTCCTGTCAAGGATAGTCCATTTGTATTATCTCCCCACATTCCAGACAGTGTTATTTTGCTGAGCGAAGCTGTTTTTTGCGACTCAAGGCTGTTTTGTTTTGCGTCTAGAGCTTTTACGTGGTACCACTATTGCAGCCAAATTGAGTCAGGTTGTGGTAGACCTGAAACTGGAAGTCAAGTGAGAGCTTGTCCTCACACACCATCACTACCATGACCAAATTTGAAACTACCGCGACAAAGTATATTGAAAACTACCGTGACTAAGTATATTGAAACTACCGGGACCGAGATATTGAAACTATCGCAAATAATTTTTAGACTATCGCGACCGGTACTTTTAGATTTTGTTTGAGACCAATTTTGAAACTATCGCGACTTAGGTGTTAGATTATCGAGACCGAGAATTTGAAATAATCGCAATTTAATTTTTAGACTATCGCGACCTTGAATTTGCGTGCGACTCAATTTTTAGACTTTGTGTGCGACTATAAAAAATCTGTCCAGACTATAATTTTTTGGTCGAGCGCAGAGTTGAAATCGGTGCAGTTTCTAAATATGTCATGGACCTCAACCTGGGTAGCGTTTAGGCGCAAACTCTTTTAGCCTCTAAAATGCATGTTTCCAAAGAGTACTTTGAACAAATTTTTCCCCCGTTTTTTAAGATTTTTTTCAATGTAGATAAAGAGCAAATGATCAGAGCTACCCTCCGTGAAATTTTCAAATATTGGCTTCAACAGCTCTTTCGAGTTTATTCCGGGTTTTCAAAAGCCAGTTTTCACTAAGCTTTGTATCGGGTTCAACGCTCTCACAGAAAAATGGCACAAACTCAAAAAATTGTTTCCCGACGTGAAAACTTAACAAAACGATGAATGGTTCAGTGTGATTACATTACTAAACCCAGCTGCTTCTCTTATGCGGTTTAAGTGCAGTTGGGGAAAACTTTTTTAAGAACAAAAGAAAAACAGATAAAATCCTAAATCGTAATTTTATAGTTCCATGGAGGGTAGCTCTGATCTTTTGCTCTTGATCCATTTAAAGTTTTTGTAGAATGTGAATGTAAGTTTTGCTACGTTAATTTTGAAATTAATCGTTTGAGAAAAAAACCTAAATTTGTGCTCAATTTTACCCTCTAGTGAAAATTATCTCAAATTTTGATTGCCAGCAGCTTGTTTGATATAATTTTTTTGCTTATGACAGCAAAAAAGATAAGGATAATCATTTCTTAGCTTTATCTTTATGCTTCCTTAAAAATATTATAGGACCTAATTGTTTTATTAACATCCCAAAAACAGCAACTTTGGATTTCTGGCGCTTTAAGAAAACGGTGTCATACCTATGGGCAAACCATGTGTTAAAATGGTGCTTTCTAGAGCTACCACTGCTCTTCCTCTGGCAACAGCATCCTGAACATCTGGAGATACTTTGACAAAATCAGAAGACATCTTGGAACTAAATCTCATCTGGGCATAATTTGCAGTGCGTTTTGAAAACAGATATCTGGTTAATAGTTTGCTGGAGTTAAGGTATTGCATGACTGTATGCGAAAGTCACAATAATTTATAATTGTAGTCTGACTCTAATAATGCAATATAATTTTGATCTCATACAGTGAATATAGAAATCAGTTCATTCATAACCATGTTTAAATCAGTTCTTGGGCTAAATTTATTGATTTAATGACGTGGTACCTCTACAACCATGAATTCGCTAATGTCACATCACATTGACATATGTATTCACCCAATAAAGATGAACCCCCAGATTGACCAAAACTTCTTATCATATAGTTTCCATATATGAGAATATTCTGGTCATTCAATTTCATTTAATTCCATACGTACAGAAAATTGTATGAAATCTCTATTTTAAAAAATTTTCCCATGTATGAAAATTGGAAGATGTTATTCCATAAACCAAAAAGTTGACTTTTTGTTTCTAAATTTAATTTCACAAAAATTTTGGGTTGTGTCTGTAAATTTTGGTTTGTTTTTGACAAAGACCTTGGTTAACTCAAAGCGCCAAAAGTTGGACGAGCTTGCATTTACAATGCATAGAAGACGACCTGAATTGTCATAGAGCTGTCTTTCACAAATGATATAACGAAAGTAACAAAATTTTGAATTTTGGCAGAACTTTTTAACAATGATTCATGTAAAATCTTGAACTTTTAATTTAACAGACATTAATCAAGGCATAGACGAACACCCCATACAAAAGAAATAGAAGTTTTCACCGTTTTTGAAAAAAATTATTTAGAGAAAAGGAAAAAAATCCAAGTTTAGTGTATCCAAGACTACGTTATGCACGCAAAAAAACTAAATTTTGCAAGTGAAACCTTTTTTGGAAAATGTTTGCTTGCGTACAAAAGTCAGTTTGCGGTTGAAAAAAAAACAAAAAAGTTTTTGGTGCGATTTCGAGTTTACTTGGAAAATTTTTTGTGTCGCCGTCAAAAAATGCTAGTCATACAATTTCCATATATGGGAATTGTATGATAAGCATTTTTTCAAAAAAACCCTCGGTTTTTTATCACCAGTCTGTTTTATTTTTCGAAATTGTATGTACATTGCATGACAAGCATTTTTCCACCCACTTGATATATGGAATTGTATGACGTCAACCCGTTACAAGTTGGATGTCAACCCGAAACGTTTTTAAAGCTTAAATGTCAAAATAAAGAGTGGCCTCATGATCCCAATGTTGAACAAAAAATCTTTTTTTTTCAAATCACTGGATTTGGAACATTATGTGCTAGCTGCACAGCAATCGCTTACTCTTGTTACGAAATTTTGTCTACTTTCATATTTTCTTTCTTCCTTGTTTAAGTTTGAAAGTATCAAAAAATTGGGCCAAACAAGAATACCCGGGTTGATTTCTCACGAAAAATTATCGTTAACTCAGATATATTGCAGCGGTTACCATTCATGGTTCAGTCAATGATCAGGGTCAAATTATCCATGACCAGGGCTAAATGTAGACATTGAAACACTTTGAAATGCCGCTGATGTAAGGCCTACAGTGTCGCTTATCATTTTTCTTGTTGTTTGTTCACAGCTGATTGATTGCCAGCATCAGAAACTACCCTTTTCTTGAAAAATTTGCTTAAATAATTTATAATGATTATGATGATTTACAAATCAAGTTACATTAAATGATATTTAGTATATCAAAATGAAAAATGGAATTGATATTAGCTCATCAAACTAAAATATACACAAATTTCATCTTTCATAACAGATACATAAGTTTTATAATTTATAAGTTTTTATAATTTATAAATTTATCATTTATTTTTAGGAGCTCGCTTTTGTTGTAGATGTCCTCTTGAGATTGATACAAAATACAATCGATTACCAAGCGCAGATGCAGGGATTTCAATTGTTTTGTTGAACTTTTGAAAATAATTTCTGATTAAACAGCCCGGGTAGACAAAAAAAGTTGTCCATAAGTTTTTCAATTTTACGCTTGCGATTAGCAAGCATTATCAAATCGGACAAAGACTTTTTTCGGGTTTAACAACTTTTTTAACGCAATCACTTGAATCACTTGCTATCTTTTTTCATAATGAGTCAAATTTCTAATTGTCTCCGGCACACGTAGTCTGGATCTAACGAATATGCCTGAGGCGGCCAAAGCACTGGGATCGAAGACCTGTTTTTTTTCAGAACAATTGTCGGTTTATTGTTTGTCTTATGTTGTGTCGGCTTAGTGAACACATCTTAGATATTTTGCTGTACGCAGTTTTCGTTCTAGTTGCTTTCTATTTCTATCTCTATTTCTTCATTTACTCATGCAATTTGTACTTCTCCTAGGCTTGAATTCGCATATTTTACGTTTTTTCGCTTAATTAATTTTCGGCCTAAATGGTTTTGACTGATTTTTTATTGCCTTACCAACCTAAATTTGGGTCATTCGAGGTAACCAGAATTTGTATGCTTTCCTACGGATCGCACAAAACGTTAAAATTCTCAAAATAGAATTTATTGCTCAAAGTTTTTTTCTTGGCAACAATTTGATTTTTGCCTATTAATTAATTTTAAAATTTCATTAAATGTCGTCGAATGCGTTTATGGACGCGTTTGTTGCAAATAGAATATCATTCCAGTCAACGTTTCAATTTTTTTTATTGTGGTTTCTTTGAAATTTTTTCTGTTTTCTTTGGACTTAGCGGTTCTCCCTCCTGTACAGTTTGCTAGCTTGCAAAGCTATTTTTGTGGTATCGCAAATGATGCGAAGCTCTGCGTCGCCTCTGTGTTGGGAAATGCTTCTCATAAAAATTCATATCATTCCATCGAAAAAATGTTATGAAATTAGCATAATTCGTTTTTTCGAATGATTAGCATTTTTTTCATTATTTGAATTGTATGATACACATTTTTTCTGTATTTCAAACATTTATGTTTGGAATTAGGTGTGAGGTTTATCTCACAATTCCGAGCGGATCACCTCTCCAATGTTAAGTTTGAATCAGAAAGAAAGAAAGAAAAATAGATTTCCTGAACTCTGAAATTTTAATGAGGCGAAAGCTTGAGCAAGAATTCACACATTTTTGCATTTTCGAAAGCTCACGCAGAGCTGAGGACCAGTCGGAAGAGCTCTTAAGCACCTCAAATATCGATACTTCAATTATCGTTCGATTGTTTTGAATTTTACATTGTTTATGTTGGTCCAAATTATGCAAAGGTTTGCGAGTTTTGAAACTAACTGATTGTATTTCATATTTTTTTTATTACCTTATAGACGGCTTACTAATAAATTATAAAGAAAAAAGTTTCAAATTTCGTTCGTATACGTCAAATCAATAATTTTTTTTCTTTGTAACAATTTCTAGAATCTAATTTTCTAGATTTGATTATTTCAGTTTTCTTGCAACCTTGGTAGAATTTCATCAATGGATTTTAATAAAAGTCAAATTAACCATCAGAATTACAAATCTATTCACCATCTGTTTATTAAACCTATTTCACCAATTGATTTGAAACTGCTTAATCTTATTTTTACATAAAACGATGGACAATTTTGACAAAAAAATATGCACCACCTAATCCCGTTCTTAACATCGCGACCTAAGTAAGCCTTTTCAAGGCCAGTTTTGTACAATTTGATGGCACATTGGAGAAAATGTGATATTGGCAAAAATTGGCAATAAATTTTGAGTCTGCTTGGAATAACCTTGCCTGGACAGGGCAGGTGTGCCTTATATCATTGCTAAGTGTAACACCAAGTTCATTGTTGCGTTGGTAGTATCAAAAAAAGCAGGAGAATGAAGAATAAGCGGCCAATTAATCTCACTTCAGAGCCCATAAACTTCATCTCTACTCTTGGGATATATTCCTTCTTTTTGTCGCCTCTCTTTCACTTGATGTTTGTAATCAACTGATATATACACCACCGTGCTTAGTCTCAAACAGGGGTGCATCCCTCTCGTCCGAAGGACTGAATGCCCAAAAATTCTCCTGTTCTATGAGAACTCAGTTTTCAAAAGTTTAAAAGAAACTACTCTGAAAATTGCAGTCGGATTTGGAAAGTTATAAAGATGTTGATTGGTTGAATTTTTTGGGTATTCGATCTTTCGGCTGTAAGAATAATCCCAGCTTCAATTAACCAAGATTTACATTATACGAAAAAAATGAAGATGAAATTTAATAACAAAGAAGAAAACGAGTTTGCTGGCATTTCCCCAGAACTGATAAAAAAATGATACATTTGAGTTGAAATTTAAAGAGTATGTTTTCCTTCCTCAATTAGATACATGATGATTGTTTCTGAATTTTGCACTTTTTTTTCTTACCATGTAATTTCTTACTCATTGAACAGTCTCACCTGATTAATTATTGATTATTTCAGTCAGCCGTAATCAAAATTTCCTGATAGAAACCGTTAAGATTACGTAAGAGAAAGCAAATTTTATATTGCCTCATTTTTTTCCAATTCCGATGCAAACACAGTGCGTCCTTTTTCGTTTAAGTCTTTGAGAAAACAAAAATAGATAGTTATTTCAGCTGGCCAATAATACTTGCTTTTAATTCATTCGTTTTTTTTGGCAAAGTAATATTTATTTTTAAAGAAATGACTTCAGAATCATCCGTCTCGAAAATTAACTTAGATAACAATGATTTTCACAACTGTCGTTTATGGAGGAAGTTACGATACGAATCATCTGATCAGTTATTTTCACTTAGCCCCAGTTTTACAGAAGATGACAAAATTGATAATTTAGCAATAATTCCCAAACAGTTTCGAGACATTAAAATCACATATGAAAATTTATCTGGACAACAATCTTCTCTGATAAGAACTAATAGCTTTCGACCGGGGTCAAACTCATCTACAAATGGGCTAAAAGACAAATCTTCAGATGTTGTCAGAGGGAAACTGCACGGAGTTGCAAATGGGGTCATCGGGAGGTCAAAGGAGGCCAAACTCCGGGCAGCAGAAGAAAACAAGGAAGGGGAGGGGCAATGGGAGAACTCTTGGGCGGGGCTGATGAGGTACAAGCAGCAGAAGTGTCTTTTTATGTATCCCAAGAGTGTGGAACGGGAGTTGTTGTTGATTCATGAAGTGTACAGAAAGTACGTCTGCATTTTATGTATCTCAAACTTTACTTAAATTTTACGCTGTTTTATTTTAGAGAAGTCTATAAAACATAGAAGCCGAGAGAATTCGAAGTAGGTCGAAACTTAGTCTAACAAATTTGAATGCGGAGTTATAACCAACCGTTAGACAAGCATCATATATTTGGAAAGCATCTAACGTTTTTCTAGACTCCTGATGCAGAAACTGCAAGTGACGATGTCGGAAATGGATGAACTGAGACGACCTACCAGAGTGCACTCGGGTGAGTCATCAGCCTATCCTAGTGACATGGGGTTGGTGAGGAGCATCAGACTGCAACAGAGGGTGCCCAGACCAGGAAACAACGAACTCAATCATGATCAGGCTAGTAAAAAACCGAAAGATCAGAATTTTCTGTTTCTGTTTTCATAAGGATAATGTAGTTCGGCGGTGTTTTTCATTTCATGCCTTGCCTTCTTTGAAACTTGGCCTATTAATCATCATCTAAAATAATTTCAGCCATAAGCTGTACTGATTTTTTTCTTGTTTATAGGTTTTGGTTAAACACCATTTTTACAAGAAACCCATATTGATTGATTGAAACTTTTTTAGACGTCTCTTTGGCGGTAGAATGTGTCTGTAAAGGTTGAAAAATCATGAATTGCAAAATGCAAACAACCAAAAATATGAGTTTCCAATTTGCGAGAAACAGAAATCATTCAATGAGTCCATTAGCTATTCAGTCAGCATTTAAATGTACTACTATGAACTACAATCAACGTATAATTTTATAGATCAGGTTCGCCCGTGTTGAGGATAGAAGGGGACGACCCAGTAGTGCATCAATCCCGGGAAAAAGAAGCGGGCTTTTCAGAGATGGTAAAAAGTCAACGTCTTCAATTGACGCTCTAAACATAGATGTTCACCAGAAACAAACCCAGTGCAACGAAATATGCTTGCTTCTCAGAAAATCTGAAATCGAACAAACTGATTTAGAAAAGGCTACCCAAAGGTCAAACACCACTTCTTTGTATAAATCGTTTGCCCAAAACAGAGAAAAACTTGCTCCATACAAAGTTTCTTTGAAAGATGGCGTTAGAAAAACTCAAAATGCTCACAAAAGGCAGGCAAATAACAGTGCAATAAAACATCAAATAAATTCGAATCTCGGTTCACTTTCGATGAAACAGAAATTCGATGATGAAAAGTTTAAAGAAAACAACGCTTTCACGTCGAAAACAGCGAAAACGAAACTTGTTCAGAGGTATACCCATTCAAATATGCCAGCTGGTGTTGCAAATTCGAACTTGGGGCTAATAAAGACGGCCGAGATGACCGATTTTAGAGACTTCAGGCAGTTTGTGACAATGACTTACAATAATAATTGTGAATGAGAGTTTGTTGTAGCATTTCTTTGTTTTCTTAAATCACATATTTTAATAATTCTTGCTCACAAATTGATTTTTCCACAATTTTGAAAGGCAGTACAGAGCGATGATTTAAATTATTCAGACGAAACAAATAAAAACTTGAATTTTAAAATGTTTTTTTTTTGACAAATTGGTTGAATGTGGCCAAAAAATGATGAAGACAAAAGTTTCCTCAAATTGTAGCAGAATAAATAAAGTGCTATTTATTTCTCAAAATTTTGGGCCTAAAACTTTACACCAAAAACAGGAAGTTTTTTCCCTTTAACAGTGAATCAAAAATACTTCAAGCGACGAGTTTGAACTGTGACAAAACTATATCAAAAAGAGCTTCTCATAGCCCAAAAGTTAAGGGAGGGTTTAATCTCCAAAAATTTGCTCAAATTAAAAAAATTTTAATAAAAAAATAGAAAAACCATATAGTAAACAGGATTGTTCGTATCAAGGCTTAGCCCTGTATTTTCTCACTGCCTTTTAGGCTCCGTGAAGTAGTGTTCGCTTTTAAAAAGTTTCAAATTTTAGCTTGAGATTTTTTTTCGTTTTGTTTGATAAATATCATTCCCCTGAATTATAGTAAGCAAAAAAGTGATACAATTCAGAAATAGCAAAGCACTGATTAGACAAAATAGGATGTTTCAATTCAATTTGGAACTATTTCTACAACAGATGAAATCGCTGCTTACACTTTAATAGCATCAAGTGCATTGCGCGTTAATTTTCCCAAAATGACGAAATTGACAATCTTTGAACCGCCCCATAATTTTGCGCAAAATGATCACGAGTAAAATATTTTCAAATTTGAGCTCAGGATAACAAAACCTTTTGATTGATATAAGAAAACTCTATCAAAAAATGCTAGTTGAAAAGCCAACATTTTTCTGGAAAAAAAAAGAAAACTGCCCGATTTGATCAAATTTAATTGTTCTCAGCTATTTTTGGTGAATTAAGTATTGGCAAAACTAGGAATTTCGGGCTGAGTTTGTTAAAATTAAAAATTTAAATTTTGAGACGTATATGGAAATAATGAAACCTTGTGGCAGGATACTATACTGGTGTGCACACTCGGATGGGCGCATGCACTCAAGCTATCGATTTCTGTTGGATCAAATTTAGGTGAAAAATCATTACAAGGCCAAACTATATATTTTGTGACTGGTTCAATTTACAAAAATTGATCACAGTTAATTTATCTTTTCAATTTTGAGCTCAAAACAACAATTATTTTCGGCTGGTATAAAAAATTTCATCAAAAGTTCCTAGTCCTGAAATATGTCTGGAGAAAAATCAACCCGAGCACAATTGTTTTGTCACTTTGTGCGCAAGTTTGAACATAAAAAGATTTTTGGCTATCCTGCCAAAAAAAATTTTCATTTTAAAAAATCGAGAACATAGTACCCTTCTGAAAACTTTGAAAAAGTTAAACTCTTGAATACCGATAAGGCCGTACTTAAATACAGTTGGCTTGTGCAAGAGGTTATCTTTGATACGCTGACTTGCCGGCAAATGAATTTTTATGTTGACGATTAATCAATATCAGAAGGAGCTTTTTTACTTCCAAGTTGTGATAGATTTGTCCGCATAATCGAAATCAGCTTTTGTTGTCGAATTTTGAGAGAGAAACATCAGTCGCCAAAAAACATCGAGGAACCTGCAACACTCATCGAATACACTTTTTATCTTTTTTTTTGTCTACGATCAATTAGTTAAGTCGATTTGACTACGATTAGTCATGCCAAGTCAGAGTCTAATTGGAAAAAAATTGAGGTTCATATAATATAATTGAGAAGAGAAGATATGAAATTAATTATTTGATCACTTTTGAAGTTTTTCAATTTGTAATGAGTTTGTAAAATGAAAATTTCGGAGCTCTTTTAATTGGAAAAGTTTCATTTGTTATTGTGAATCTATTTCGCTATTTTGCGCGTATTTGGTAGTTGCAGATAAAATTTCGATCATAAGAAAAAATGGTTTTTTTTTCCAAATTGCCTCCTCTTTTGCACGTAGAAGGATGATTGGATCTTAACATATATCTACAATTTTCATAATAATGATAAAATATTAACCAGGGGCGGATTTAGTGAGGGGGCGGGGGGGGGGGGGGCGGACGCCCCTTCTTCAGGGATTCGACCCCCTGCCGACCCAAAGGGTCCCCCCTTTGATACTTTTTCAGAAATCCATTTTTGGCCGACCGACCCTAAAATTTTTCTAGAGGCGCCAAAAAAACGCAATTTTGTTGTAAAAATTTTTCAAAAAGTGCCCAAAAACGGCTTTTTTTTTACTGTTTTTTCAAAAATTTGCCTGCGGCGCACAAAATTTACCCCCAAAAAAGGGGCAGCAAAACAGTGCTTTGGGAGAGCTCGAAAAATCAATTTGGTCGACCTAAAAAAAAAAAAAGGTCGTCAAAATTTTAGAAAAATTTTTGAAAATCCGCTCCCCTTCGAGAAAATCCTAGATCCGCCCCTGATATTAACTATTAACTACATATTTGTTCACAAAAAAAATTATTGCAAAAAAACTTGAGAAAATATTAGATTTTTTTTTCACATTCATTGCAAAACATTGTATAGAAAAAATTTTGTTCCCAAAAAGTGCTTTAGAATATAGCAAACATTTTAACTGGATGCGAAAAAGGGATGCGAATTAATTTTCATGGCTTAACTTAATTTGTCAGGACTAAATTTATAAGCATATCATTAGCTTTTTTCAAACTCATTATATCGGCTTTTTTCGCACGAAATTAGACAAAATATAACTATCAAAAATTGCAAATTATCTTTTTTGACACAGAAAATTTTGTCGAAAATAGTTTTATATTAATTCAAATCACATTTGAAATGGCTTGAAAATGATATAGCAGTTGATGCAATCCAAGGACTTTTTGTGGTACCTGATTTTGCGCAGAGAGCAAAAACATCGATGTCGGAACAAAATATCGAGTTAAAACTTCAAACAGGAGAACAGTCACGTTTTCCTAAAAAATTGAACTGAAAAGATAAAAATGATTGCAGCAGTTTAATTGATGTTTCCGTATCGTTCCAAATTGTCAGTTTCAAACTTCTCTAAGGTGTCAACAAAAAGCTTTGCCCCATTATAGTCACTGAGCAAAAAGTATCCCTGGATCGCTTAAGGTTACAGTGTAGGTAAGTATGATTTATCTTTTTTTATTACAAGACAAAGATGTTTGCTGCTAAAAAAACTCGGACAAATAATTCCAAGTGATATATGAATTCCATTTTGATCTAAAAAAGTCTCAATTTTTTCCTCAGTATTTCGGTATGATTTGTCTAAATGGTTATTTTCAACGACAATACACAAGTTGTTCACATTTTAAAGTTTATGAGAAAAAAGTTTCTGCTGAAAGTCAGAAAAAAATTGCAACATATTTTTAAAGTTACAGGAACAAAGTTTTATCTGTGTAAAAATAAGTTGAAAAGTCGTCTTGAAGCGTACAAAATTGATATTTGGAAAAAATTGTTGATAAATTGTTATATTTTTTGTACTATTCCAAAAACTGGAGTCAGTTATAATTGATCAACTTTTTCAAATATTAGATTCTATTCCTTCATAAGAAAAGTTTATCATTTTTCAATAGATCATAATGTTTTCTTCATAACTTCATGAAACGGAGTCTAATACAATGATAACATTAAATATCAGCTATTTTACTGAGCGTGTGCACTTAAATCGTTTTCAGTATTAACTACTGGCACTTTTTCCTATAACGCAGTCGAATCTCAATATTTAACCCAAACTAACCAAAAATGACTATGAGTGTTTTTCGTGAAGCCAGATTAATCAATTCGATATTTGAAAAAAGGGACAATTTTGGTTTTTCGTGTTTTAGTTTTTCCTGAGCAAATTCAATTACATCGGCAAACATAGGCGATAGAAAAATTAAATGTGGTTTTTATTTGTATGAATTGCAGGATAGAAACTCTAGATTATTGTGTTTAATTTTGCCAGCCACGACAATGGAAATATTTGACGACAAGGAAAGTTTTATTTAAAAACCCTTAAGTTTGCTGTTTTGGCCAAACTCTTAAGAAAAATTTTGATTCAACAGGAGATAGTAGCTCACTGTCTATGAATTGTCATCGTAACATTAAGTAAAGCTCAAGAAAATCCAATTTCTCAAGTTTTTCGATTACCCATCAGTCAAGTTTTGATGTTTTCAGCCGTGTCTGAGACGGCTGATATAATTTGAATAGTTTTATAAAAATATAATTTGAATAGTTTTATAAAGCCAATAATATTTTTGGTTACGATACGCATTTTGTGAAACTATAGAAATGAAAATCAAAATTTTATTCAGAAACTGGAAAATTTTGTGGAGACTCCAAACATTGAAGAAAACTGATGCTATGAGAAAAAACTGGAATATATGTTTAATCAACTCATTATTTTGGATTTTTGTAGTCTCTACAAACTTATGAAGAAAGTTTTTAATCTGAATCCGAGTCATTTTGCGAATCGCTTTAAAAAAATTTGGAAAACTATTTATGAGACAGTAGAAGAACTTCAAGTTCTGGTAACAAGTAAAAATTTCTGGTGTTTTTTAGTTTTAGTCACTAATTATTTTCTTTAGTCTTTTAAGATTATGTGTCAAATTGGAGAATTCGTCTGATTTAAACATTTTGGATTGAGTCACAAAATCACTTTCACCGCGAAAAACTTTACTTAAAAGGTTGAAGAAATGGTATAATTAAAGCTCTTTTTACTGTTTTTTTTCTTTTCTTCTCGCAATAAACACACTGATTCAAACATTTTCGTGAAGCTTAAGACTTCAGTGAAGTTGTTGATGCTAAGATCTACTTTGTCTAGGTTTTTGTTTTTGAGGTCGACCCCTATACTTTTACACCATTTTCGAAAACGTTTCAACTTATGCTTGCTAAAACTTGTTCAGCTGCTAATTATTTAGAATTTTGCGCACAAACTATTTAGCTTTGTTTTAACAATTTCATTTTTCATCGAGATACAAACCCAAAAATCTGAATACAAATATTGGCTCTATGTCTTTTTTGTTCATATTAAATGAGTAGTTGTTCTTTACGTTTCGTCTAGTGAACCTAACTATTTTGGTTTTGTTTAAACTTTAAATCCGTTTGCTATCGTCCAAACGTTTTTTTTGCGTTTCTTAATGCATTCACGAGGTTTTATTCAGTTTTGACTTTTTTGACTGGCTTTTGATAACTGCATCATTGGCATAAAGATAAGCAATTGTGTTTTATTCAATTTCGGTATATCATCAAAATACAGAATGAAAAGCAGTGATCAATGATTTGAGCCCTGTTAGGGTGCGTTTTTTCTTATTCTGTTGATGCTTACAAATTGCTTACTGTCTGAGAATTACGATGCTAGAATGTCATTTGCTGGTCCTTATATGCCGTGGCCATAACAATCGTTTAAAAGAAGCTTATGACCAACGGTATCAAACGCTTTTCTTAGTCCAAGAAAAGTACACTGAGTCTCAATGACTAGATGGAGTCTCTATGAGTGTTCGATTGTTTTCTTTGACGCAACATCAGGTCGCGAAATTATGAAGTCGAGTGATATATATCATAATGAAGATCGTACAGTCCTGACTCAACCACCGTTGTGGGTTTTCATTAAAAATTTTGAAACGCATCAAGAGCGGATTGAAAATCTGAATCAGAATAAACGATTTGATCTCAAACCCAGTTGATTTTTTTTTTGGGGGGGGGGGGGGGGGGGGTGGACGTTCTTTTCTTCAGGAATTCGACCCCTGCCGACCCAAATGATCCCCCCTTTGTACTATTTTGAGATATCTTTTTTTGGCTGACTGACTTTAAAGTTTTTCTAAAGTCGCCTTTGGCGCCAATCTATAGCAACTTTGAGGGGGAAGCGCGCGCCGAAAAAAACGCAATTTTTTGTTCGAAATTTTCCAAAAGTACCTAAAAACACCTCTTTTTTGGCCTCTTTTCAAAAATTTTACTGCGGCGCAGAACAGCTCAGAAGATCAATTTGGTCGACCTAAAAAAATAACAAAAAAGGTCGACAAAATTTTCAATTTTTGTTTTGAAAATCCGCCCCCTCGAGAAATTTCTAGATCTTTTGTGAAATTTGCTGCGAAGTGGTTTTAGTGCTTGTACCTTCCAAAATTGAATAACTGCGTTAATATGTTTTTATTCAGACAAAAACAATTTTAATTTAATTTGAAAAGTGTATCTTATTTTTTGCCAAAAATTACCCTAGAAAAATAAAGGATAGTCGGAGCAAGCAAAGTTTTGCCCTGATACCAGCAGCAGTCTTCTTTTGATTTTTTATTTGCTTCCTTGATATTTGATTCTGTCTCTTTTCTAACTGTCAATGAAGCTACCAAGATGTAAAAATTATAAATCATTCAGGTTATGAAATTTTTCCATTTCATCAATACCCTTTCATAGATCCTCTGCGAATCGCAGCAACCAAATTTATATTGATTATTAAAAGCCTTAAAGTATAAACTGTAAAATAATAGAAGTTTTTTCGGCAATTTTGTTTTCTCGCAAAGCTAGTGTAAAGGATCAGAAAAAGAGCTATCGCAGCATTTATGGACTTGGAATGAGCATATGCTCTCTGCGCTGTCTGTTTGGCCTTTCATTGCTTGTTTAATACGATTTTTTCGCTCCGAGTTTTCCTGATTTTCAGACAGGTGTGTTATTTTTAACTATAAAACACGCAATCCGTGGGATGATGAAATGCTCTATTCATTTGCACGCAAGTTTAAAAAATTATTCCTTCTTGATAGCAGGCCAAACAATACAAAATTACTCCCATAGCTATAACTATATCAGGATCAGCAATTGCTACAACAAACACCTGAAAACACAAAACATAATCGCTCATCTTGATTAAACGCAACTGAGACTTACCATACTTAAACGTTCTTTCATAGTTTTAATGGTATTGTTGCATTTTTTCACGTGTTTTAAGATATATACCATTCTTAAATTCAACGAACGTAGCTTCAAATATTTTCATCATGTTGAGTTATTTATGACAATATAGACGCTTCATTTCTCTCAAATATACCACCTGATTGCTCAATTTTGTTTGTATTTTGACAACTGAAGATTGAAAATACCAGAAAAATAACCAAAATATATGATTTAATCAATTTAACCAGCATGGAAAAACAACGAAGTTTCAAATATTCTCGTTACAAATAATTTAATTCGGTCAATTAAAAAAGCTCAGTTTAATCTAGAACTAGTTTGCTACTTTTTCAAAAAATATTTTAAATATTTCCTGAGTTTTATAAAGTTTCTGGACACTTCATTTAATTCAGTTTATACTGAAAAAAATCAGTTTTATCATTTAAGTTACTGGCTAGTCTTCAAAATGTCTTCCAGTTTGACGTCTCAACTGGACTTCGACTTAGAGTTCTGCACAGAAACCGTAGAATGCAGAGTGTTCGACTTACACACAAAAGTGTCTGAGGATGACCACAGGGTGGGGTTGATAGTGGTTGGGTGTCTGTTGTCCATATTAGTTGGGGGCCTAATCGCGTTTGTGGTGTGCAGAACGTGTCTGAGAAAACGACTTCTTACAAAGGTGAAAAAAGATTTAATTTAATTAGATAGTTTGAAAAAAGGCAAACAGCAAAAATATCCAACCTTTTTTAAAATGAAGAATCTAAGTTTTTACCATTCATTGACTTCGAACATGTTGGTCATTTTTGGTGAAATCTTATCGAACCAGACGCGAAATTCAGCAAGATGAAATTGCTTGGGAAAACTTATAGCGAGTGGTATCAAACAATTTACAACAAACTTCATTGAAGCTTTTTTGATGGGGTAGTGATCTGATTCTCAATTTCAGGCAAAAGCAGTGTCAGACCAAAAAAATGCAGACAAATACGAAGAGCGCCTCAATATGATAGAACGAAAGAAACAGGTCAGCCAAATAATATATCAAAGAATTGCCAACTTAGCAATATAACTAGCTTAATTTTTTTAATTTGAATATTCATGGAAAAAACAAGCCATGGTGAGACTGGAAAGAACTATGGCGTAGGGTAGCTTGTGTGACACCCGGGCGCGGATCTAGGATTTTCTCGAGAGGGGGGTGGCGGATTTTCAATAAATTTCGAAATTTTTGTCGACTTTTTTTTTTAGGTCGACCAAATTTATTTCTGAGCACTCTTAAATCATTATATAGACCCCACTTTGACCAAACTTTCTGCGCTGCAGGCAGAACTCTGAAAAAACAGGCCAAAAAAAGCGTTTTTAGTTAACTTTTGGAAAATGTTGACCAAAAAATCGCGTTTTTTCGGCGCGCTCTCCCCCCTAAAAACTAGTATTTATTGGTACCGCTGCTAGAAATTTATAGGGCCCATTGCTGACCGTCCGATACACCCCCCCTTAATTCGCTACTGGTGGCGACACCCCATTCTAGAATTCTTCTGGAAGGCTCGTTAGAATCAATTCTGGTATCATATTAAAGCCCTCTTGGTCGTGATTTTGATGCCAAAATTGGTATAATTGCTCAAGCTAAATTCAGCCATGAGTAGATATTTTACTGAATGAATATTATAAACTCATTCTGATTGAGAGGAATAGATAAAATCATTTGCAGCACCAGCGGATTTTTTATAGGGGGGGGGGGCGATTAGGGTTCGGGTTGTCTATGAAAAGTATAGCCTGAGAATTGCTGTTTCTTCTGTAAAAAAAGTAGGCTTCGGAACAAGCATTCTCAAAAACTTATGAAACTGTAATTTTACAAAAAACTAGAAAAAAATTGATGTCTTAGAATTGAAAATCCTTTCTGCCCATCAGAGTTGTCCTGAATTTTGATTTAATATAACTACAAAGCACCTGATTCAGTTGCTCTGTAATTATTATAGCACAGATTTCACAGTTTTTCCTACAGATTCTGAAAATTGGCTTAACCGTCCAAAGTTTCACTGATTTACATTTCCAATAAACTTTTGATTTAAATGTCCACTGATTTTTACATGTCCAAAGGTTGCAAACTGAGAAAAAAATTTCTCCCAACAACTCTTCAAATAATCACAGATTTGTTGAATCAAAGATAATTGCTATTTTAAAAATATAAACTTTTTCATAACTGAAGTCGCAATAAGTCAAGTTCTTTCTAAGTTCTTTCTAACTCTCGACCAGCAAACATGTTAAGCTCAAGAAAAAAATACTGCAACCTTGAAAATGTATTTAATTTTCTGAACCCCCCCGCAGAACGAATGTGTGGCCTATTGGACCAATTTTCTCTGAATGGATTATTTGCATAAAAATGTGCCAATTATGAACTTATTTTGATATCAAAACAGTTTAGGTTGTTAACATTTTTGTTTTGAAATTGGAAAGTTGTAAAAAGTTCAAAAAAAAATTAATCATAGATTTTTTGTGGTTCTACTGATAATTTTTAGACTACCAAATTTTCTAACAATCTTTTTTACCAAAGTTACATAGTTTCAAACAATCATAACAATCTGTGGTTCAAAATTTTACAAAAAAAATCAATAACATGAAAAACAACATTGATTGCTGTAGTCGGAAAAATCAGTACGGCTTCCTTTACAACGATTTATGCCGGGTTTCACAGTGTTGTAAAAAGTTCACTCTGTTGTTCTCAAGGTTTTTCTGATTTAGTTTTAAAAACTGTTTCAATTTTTTGAAAATAGCAATTTGCATGATAAGCTGCAATTAGAGAAAAAAGCAACATTTCAAAGGTTGCGCAGCAACATCAAAAGGTTTATTTGTAGATTTTGTTAGATGTTGGTTTTTATCCATCAGCATTTCTTGCAGATCGACGTATTTCTTCTTAAGGAGACATAAATCAAATGTTTTCAGAATTTTGTTATCAAAAATGACAAGTTGAACAGTTTTTCGAAAAATTGGAAAGTAGAAAACATAAAAAAAATTAAAACTTCATCAATACATTTTTTCTTTATCAATGAGCTATTTGCAGCTTAGGGTTTTTTCATAATAACATTTATTTTTTTTGAATAGTGTTCTTTTAATAGGGACTTAAAATTGCCCAAATTTTGGAGTTTTGAATCAAAAAATGTTTTCAAAAATTGGATGATACTTTTTCTCTTCTCATGTCACCTTTGGTCACTGACTGGAAAAAACAATCAAGTTTTCTTCTATTTTGCAAATACATATCTGCGCGACAAAGCAGCAAAAAATTTCACTACTACATTTTTTGATCTGATTTTTCTCTCACCGCATTGTCAAAACTAATCGATTATCGCCAGTAAAATCTACAGTTCAGCAGTCTTATATTTTATTACACTAAATCATGGATTTTTTTCTCTCAAATGGATTACAATCGATTGCAATTCATTCTTATTTTTATCGATTCGATAGTCACCAAAATCCATTCTTAAGCGCATATGTTGGTACAGATTATACACAAATTTTATACAGATTATATACACAATTCATACAGATTATATACACCACAAAATACATTAAATCCTTTTTATTTTCGATTGAATTTTTATAAGAAAAAGGCGATTTGAAAAAAAAATGTTTTTTTTTGTTTTACTTGTCTTGTTTTTTAAATGAAAATAACCAGAGTCGATTAAAACAACATAAAATTGTCAAAAAATACAAAAATTGATAACTTTTTTCTGCTCAAAGTAGTTTTTTTCTAGATACTGTTTGTGGGTGTGTTTACGTACGTTGTAGGTGGGTGGTGATATCAAGAAAAAACTGGACAAAAGGATTTTTTTCCGAAAATCAAAAATCCCAGAATCTACCATTCTGTAGGAGCATTTTAGTAAAAAAAGACGCGGTCCCAGAAATGAATATTGGGGGTAAAGGTCTAGCCATCTTGAAAATTTTGCCAAGATCTTGAAGAATTTAGATGAAGTATCAAAGATAGCAAAAAACCTTCAAATATTTTTATTTCTTTTATAAGATTTTTAACACTACAAAATCCATAAAAATATTCCTAGATAAGACATTCCCACTGTTATACACGATAAAACGTCAAACACGAATTTGACTAAGATTGAAACATTTTTTTTCCATTGCGTGCTTATGATGTGCAGTTTTGCTGAAATTTTTTTTGATACTTTTTTCAATAAGTTTCCCTATTTTTCAAAACAATTTTTGAAGTTTTTTGTGTTTGCATTTTTCTTTCATTTATCAATATCAACTGTCAATGAAAAGTAAAGATGCGATTTTTAAGTAACGGTTGTTGTATTTATATACTAGCAACTATATTTTCAAGTTTTCAACGAATTCATCAAAATGCTGCGCAAGCCGTCGTTGCTAAATTGGGCTTGAAGTATCTTATCAAAGTCTCGGAATGCCCTTGGAGATCAATTATGTTAATTTTTTCTCAACATCTGAATTGGAGGCTTATCAGGAGATTCTACTGTCACTCCTGCTAGCGGCGCTTCAGACGAGACATAAATTGGGTTAACACGTGAATTATGAGTTGAAAACTATAAAGTTCAGGCAATGTGAATTTTGGGGACAGCGAAATGATTTCTTTTTTTTAGAATCATTTTTTCAATTGTGTCTTCTATTTGTTCCGACCAGTTTCCGAGAGTGGCAAGCCGCTATGGCCTAAAATGGATTTTGGCATTGATTTAATGTACTTCAAAACACACAGGGAATCGATGGTGTTATATCAACAAAGTACTTTCAGTCACAAGCATTGCAATACCGTTACAAAAATTTATACCTTTCGTCGGGAAAAGCGGGTCTGCGTATTTCCGTTTCTCGGGCTGATTTTCAGCTGACGATGGTGTAGATAACCACCAATTATCAAACTTGTTTAAATCTGATTTTAGTTCTAAGTAATTTTTCCGGGCCTCAAAAAGGTTTTTTGAAGACTTAGCCTTTCTCTGCCAACAAACCTTTTTTTTCTAATGGAAACGTTTAAATAATTTTTCTTGCAGTAAATGATTTCTTAGCTCGAAAAACTCGTTGCCACTTGTACATAACTCTTTCTAAATTCATGCTTTTGATTATTTTTAGGCCCGCTTAGTACAACTGCATCAAGACAGCAGCGAGGTCTCATCGACAAGTTGCAGTGACAACGAACCATCATCAGAAGACGAAGAAAAAATAGACACTGACTACTTGGAAAAACTGAGCCAGCCTTTACCTGATGAAACAGGTAGCTGATAAAATTCCAAGACAAAAATGTCAGAGAGCTCATAATAAGCCTAAAAAACACAAAAAATGAGTTTTTATGGGAGTTAAAAAACTTTGAGTCTACGATGATTGCGTTGCGCGTAACTGTGATAAGACCCAGAACGAAACTTTTTTCTAAAGTTTTTATGTGTCCCAGTGGCTAGGGTGGTACACAAAAATAGAAAAATCGAAAAAGAATGTTTGGCGTTCAATATCTGATTTCTTTGAAAACCAACAAATTTATCATAATAAATATAAATGTTCCAATCTTCAGCGTCAAAAGAAGAACTAGAAATGAGGGCAGCTGAAGTGAGGTGTGAACAAGAGGTTCAGAAGGAGGTTGAAGAAGAGGTCAGAGAATGGGAAGTGGCAGAGATTTCAACTGATTTGAAGGCATTTCACCCCCGAGCGGTTGAACAAACAAAGTCAAAGTGTCTTGCTCACATATTAGTGCTGCATCAGAGGTACTTTTACGCAAAACAAGACCAGTTCGTGAGAGTTATTGTCGTACCTACATTTGAAAGAGTGCCGGAACTTTCTCATCGGATATGTTTGATTTTTACTTTTTACACGCAAAATCAAGTAACATCAATTATGACCGGAATGGATCGTGATAATTTTTCAGACGTGATTCAGACGACTTTAAAATTACTCAAAAACCGGTACAATTTTTTTGGTTTTAAGTCTAATTTCGAGTGAACAAAGCGAGAGAACAGGCTTTTAATAGGGCGACAAACTTTGATTTAGGACGTAAAAGTTTACTTATAGTCCATTAAAATTATCTTTAGAAGTCTTTTAGCGCCTTTATTAGGAAAAGTTATCTTTTTAAAAAAATTTAAAAATCGGAAAAATTTTAAAACTTTTTTTTGATTTTTTGTTTTTTGTTTAGTTTTCCTATTCATTGTTTGAGGAAAACTTATCGAATATGCCTAAGTTCTAGGTTGATCTTTACACCTTCTCATTTCTCGACGAACAAAAAAAAACTACACAGTTTGAAAAAAAATTGTTCTAGTTTTTTGTATTTTTGTGGTCGAAATTTACTGTGCTACTTCCACGACAACCGACTTTTACTTGTTATTTGCTTGTTTTTTTTCTGTAGTCCCCTTTGAAGTTGCGATTTTTCTGCAGGTTGCGTTGAAATAAAAATTTCTGAAAAGTTCAATTTTATAGCCTCGGATATTCCAGCAGCAAGTTTTAGCCTTTTAAGGGATTCATTAGTACTCTGAACAAAAAAAAATTGTGTCCAAAAACCGTTGGGTTGTTCCGATTGGGCTTTTTTCTCGCATTTGTTTGTTTTCCATAGTATTTTTATTAGTATTTCAGTATTACAATCGCATTAACTTCATTTTTTGTTTTTGCTCATTTTAGCTCATCTTAGGACTATTCCAGTCAGTTTAATATTCACACAAAGTTAATATATTTCACGTTTCAGCTACTCAAAAGCTCCACGTTTCTACTATTTTTTCACTAGTCAATTGCTCCACGTTTTTACAGAGAACAAGTGGAACGAGAACTTCTTTCGCTCGAAGTATCTTCTCTCGTGGACCAATTGTGTGAATGGAGGTCAATCAAGTTCAAGTGTGCAGTGCATTTGGTGAAGATACTGCTGAATCCTCTGGTGAAAAAACAGCAGAAGGTGGATGCAGACATGGCTGAATTGTTGATCAGGCAGTTGGAGAAGGTAAACAACTTCATTTCACTGTTCACAAAAACTACAATGAGCGATACGGATGCTGGGCAAAAGCAAATACAGTTTAATTGAGTATCAAGCCATCAAGGCATTAGCCCCAGAAATTGATTTAGTTTCAAGATTTTGGTGACGGCTCATGCAGTCGTTGAAAAAAGAACTTGCACGTTGCTTGACATTTCATATGATTCTTCTAACTAGTTTGACTCTAGCAATAAGATAATTCAAGTCTGAAGCGAATATAACAAGATTCAGCTGATATATCTTGGGAGTTTCCTCCCCAGGTCGAGGTTTGGGAATTATGTTTCGGCAGAGGCAGGTCAAGCACATGTCATAGTTCGACAGAAAATTCCTATTCGAGAAGGCCCTACAGTCGAACTCAAAGTCGAAACACAAAATCATAACACAGCATCGAGTAGTAAGTCGATTCATAAAGTCTGACAGTCAAAGTCGAAGTTGTTACTTTTGATTGCAAATGTTTTTGTAGAGTTTAGAAGATGAGTGGTCGGCTGGGGCACGTGATCTGTTCCTCCGATTGAAAAGAATTGAAAAAGAGGACGAAGGAAGAGACAGACTGCACAAAGTAAGCAACAAAATAAATGGCAGCAAATCAGAAAAAGAGATCGAGGAGGAGTTATTGTTGCTGAGGAGACGGAAGGAAAGTGCAATCAGGACTGCACAGTCGGAGTTCCTAGGAGAGACGGTCAGCTCTCAAACTTTTCATGAAAAAAAATCGCGTTCCTTGTTTTCAGTTTAAGACATTTTTTTTCATTTTATCGGCTCTGATCGAATTTTGTGGAAAGAACAAGAAATTTTTTCGATAACTAACGCAACAGTAAGAATGAACTGAGTCGTAGGCTGAGATTGTTTGGTAATTTTCAAGTACATCCAAGAAAGGGAGAAAAGGATCGAACGTGGCATCTTAAAAAAAATCCTTTTCAACTTTGATTTGGAACTTTAAAAATTTAATTTTTGAGTGTTTTTTTGCAGTCTTGAGTCCTGAGAATTACTCATATATTTTTCATGCTTTTTGCATGAGATAAGAGTATTGTTAAAAACAAATGGAACTGAGATTAAGTACTACTTTTTGCGCATATAGGCAGGGGCGGATCTAGGATTTTTTCGAGGGAGGGGGGGGGGGGGGGGCGGATTTTGACGACCTTTTTTTTGGCACTTTTTGAAAAATTTTGACAAAAAAAAATCGCGTTCTTTTGGCGCGCGCTACCCCTCAAAAATAGTTAAAATTGGCGCCAAAGGCGCCCTTAGAAAAATTTTAGGGTCGGTAGGCCAAAAATGGATTTCTTAAAAAGTATCAAAAGGGGGACCCTTTGGGTCGGCAGGGGGTCGAATCCCTGAGGGAAAGGGGGGCGTCCGCCCCTGCATATAGGTAATACTCATTTTTTGTCTGCCAAATGTGAATAATTTTTCGTTAACTTGGCGGACAATTTTAAAAAACGTCAAAAAATCAAAGATGTTTTTCAATTATTGCTTAACAAAACTTCAAATTGACCTTGTTTTTGTTTGACTTTATAGTGACGCAGTTTCAATTTCAGATCTGTTTGTCCAAAAGTTGTTCTAGCCCCTACTTTTACCAAAAATCGAAGGTTTAAACAAAACTATTTAGTAAATATCCGATTTTATTAAATTATGTTTCAACTTTTGTTACGGTCTTAATGTTTTTTTACTCGCTTCAAAATCCTCAATACGCGATCAAACTGGACGCTGAATTTTATCAAACTTGGATCTCTTATTAATTTTTTTGCTTATTGATCTTTTCAGAGCCGAGTACTAGAGACTTTAGTTGACCTTCTTCAGTCTAAATTGAGACAGGAGACAGACTTGAGCCTTGAAGAGGTCAGCAACCTCATACGTGAGCTGAAGAGCTCAATTGGTCTTATGGAGCGAATGAGCAGTGAACAACTATTCGATCAGCACATGGTGAGTTTTAAGGTTTTTGGCTTGTAATTTTTTAAATGATGAAATTTTTCTTTTTACCAGTCTTCAATACTACTGATCCATAAACTATTGAATCAACTTTGCGACATCGCAAACTACTAAACCTTACATCAAATTAAGTTTGAACTTTTTTTAATAATTCGAAACAATTCCCGCACTGACAAATTTGAGGTTGAAATTGGTTTAAATAGATTTTGTACAGATAATATATTGTATGAAAATCGATATAAAAATTGATTTAAAATAAAAAATCATATTAGAGTTTAAAAAATTGATTTAGATCGATTCTTTCAGATTTTTGCAATGCAATGAAATCCATCAAAATCTCACCAAAAATGATTTAATTCAACTATTTTTTTGTTTCGAAATTTGAACATTTTTTGTGCTCAAGAAAAATCTCCATCGGAGCTACAGAGACCAAGAGGGTTTTTTTCGCAATTTATTTTGATGAAGAGAGTCTCTTTTGAATTTTGCAAATTTAAGGGCTTCCGGAGTATCAAAAATAAAATTTATCCAAATATCATTTTCTTTATCGACGTAAGGCGCAATTATATACTCAGAGTTTCTGTTCAGGCCAGGCATCAACACGAAAGTCAAATGAAAAGCATACCTCATAATTTTATTTCCAAATTTCTCTATTCTTTGATTGCCTAGAAAATCTGGATGTAATCCGTAAAGAATCTGTATAAAATGAGTTTTCGAATAAGTTGAATAGCGGCCACAATTTGTTTTTTTTCAGTTTTGCAGAAAAAATACTTGCAGATTCGTAAAATTGAAATACTGGATTATTACGACATGGAAAACAATTTTGATTCATAAAATCAATGATTAGAAAAATAATGGAACAAACCAACAACTTGATTGCACGATCTAGGTTTAAAACCACAATAGATGATAACGACAATATTTTACCCCAGGAAAAAAAATTTTAAATCAATTTTCATCCAAGGAACGTCAGTGCGGGCGTATATCGGCAGTATAAGCACATTGCAGGGCATCGAAAAAAAAGCTTTCGAAAAACTCATTTAAGAAGAGAAACTAAAGAATTATTTGTACCAAAAATGCTCTAGTTTTTTTCTCGTTTTTGCAAGCACTGTTCACCGTTATTGTATTCGATCACTTTTTTGTCTTTGAGTGTGTTTGTCTTTTTTAAACAGTTTTTTTTTTCACAAAAAAGTAAGTACCACAAACAAATGCAAAATGAAATCGAGTAAAATATAGCTCTAAAGCCCTATCAATTAAGATTTTGACAGCGTTTTAGGAAACTTCGGAAAAACTTTCAAAAATTGGTTTGAATGTTATGATTTTTAACCGGTTATAGAGGGTAAATTGATTAGGGTGAGAAAAAAGGAGCAAATTTCATGTTGAATACTTTATTTTACATGCCTCAACTAGTGTATACTGGCACTATAAAATGTGCATGAAAAAAAATTAACACTATTTATAAAAATTCGAATTTGTTTAAGGTTACTTTTTTATGTCTTCTTTTTTATCAATTTGTCGTTCTGTAATTTCCAAAGATAGCTCTAGATAAAATTCCGTCTCCTTTCTTCTTCCTTTCTTCCAGGCACGCAAAAAACGACAAAAATTGGAATTTCTTTTTTTCCGAAACAAAGTGTGGTTGCAATTTTTATTATTGAATTGTGATTTATCCTTGCTGGCATTTTTATAATTGACATGCGACTTATCCTTGTACCAAATTATGAGTTACTAATGTATTTTGGAGATTTATGTATGATTTCTGGCCGAATTTAGATATCGCGGAAGCTGTTTGAAAAAAGACGGAAACTAGCCTTACCTCTCGCCCTGCGCAGAACCCTCCGAGACCAGCTGATCCACAACAGCCTAGACAGCATGACACTTATTCTGAAGGGGAAGGGAGGGGAAATTAGTGAGAAGCAGTTGAATGAAGCTGTGGCTCAGTATGAATCGATGTTTAAAGAGTCTGCCAATCAAAAACTTGCAGGTACGTGTTGGGTTTGTCTTCGTTACAAGAGTTACTATTATGATTCATTTTGATGCTACTGTTCAAAAATTTTCATTACGGTAAATTATTGAATCTAAACCGACGTAATTAATTGAAAAAGCATAATTAAAATATTAGTTGAATTTCGTGATCTCGAAGTAATTTTTTGAACCAACATTTGCTATGCATTTTTTGCGAGAAACAGAGGCTTCTGAAGGCACAAAGTAGTGGCTCACTAAGCTGAAGACAAAGCTCAAAAAATTATAATGACTGACAGTTATAATTATAAGTCGGTTAATACCACGCCATTAATGAAATCCTTCAATGTCGGTAAAAAGCTACTGTGCATAACGCTTCTAGGAAGCTTCTAGAAGTACTTCGTCTCCCATCACTTATCGTACCAATGGTGTATAGGCGAGAAAGCGTCGTTGCAGTCTCTGAGCAGCAGACTCGCAGACGAAAGGGACAAGAGAGTGGGTGAGGTGAAGGGGAAACTGGAGGCGGATGAGAAGGAAGAGTTCTTCGGAAGGGTGGCAAAGACTATCAAGAAACCAGACCAATTCGTACAGGTCAATAAGCACTCATAAATTACCATTTGACTGTTTGCTAATTCTCAGTGCTTACGATTAGTGAAAGTAGACAGTCGTTAAAAAAAATTCAATGTGAAGTTAGACTACATTTACAACACGTCAACCTTTTTTTGTACAAGAAAACCTGTTTTTTATTTACAGCAAGTTTTTTTGCACGAGAATAGCTATGCAGAAGGGAAGAAGGAGTGATTATGAAGGGAAAAAGGAGATAAGGGATGAGAAGTGATTATGATTGGTGTCATTATGATTGGTATGTTATACTTATAGGAGTTTCTGCAGTTCCTGTCTAAACAGAGGGAAGATATTTGGACTCTGATTGGCCAGTTGGACGAAGAAGAAGCAAAAACTGTAGAAAAGGAATCAATCAACCCGGTACGTTTTCAAAAAACTTAATTAAAACGCTAATGAGAGCTTGATGACATCAATGAATCAATCAAACTTTGGTAGTCTTATCTATCAGAAACTACAAAATTTATGAAATTTTTTGAGCCGTCATTCAAAGAATTAGCAAATGCAATTATATTTATTCGGCAGAGCTAAAAAAATTAATCAAAAAAAGTCGCCAAATTTTTTGAAAAAAGTCGCCGTTAAAAAATTCCACGAAAAATTTCTTCTCAGTTTTTCGTTAGCCAACTTTAAAAGAATCGATACCATGAAACATTGCCGGATCGGATTTTTTTCGGAGCTTGAGAGGAAAAAAGTTATCGGCTTTTGAGTACTTTGTAAGACCTTCCTTACTAATTTTTTCATTTTCAGAAAACAATTTCATGTGAGGCGGGGGATTCTGAGAAAACATTCACAGATTGGCTTGTGAGACAAAACATGGTGGCGAACTCAGAAGTGAATTATGTTTTGAAGTCATTTGAGAACCAGCAGAAAAAGTTTCTCGAGAGAAAGTCAGGGCAGCTGAAAGAAAAGGTTGACGAGATATCAAAACAGTACACGGCCAGCAAAGATGTAAGATCAATCAAAACTAAATGAAATTTGTATTTTTTTTGGTTTCTGAACACTGAAAATGGGGACAAACTTAGTCTTCCGATATGTTTGACTTTTTTCTACGCAATACTAGGTCCCACAAAAAATTATTGGCATTAAGAATTCCTATAATTTTGCCCAGTGTCGAGAAAAATTGTTGGTTTTGTTTTTGAGTCTAATTTGGACGAGTAAAGGAAACAGTTAATAAAAAAAATACTTATTGAATCTCATCTTATTTTTCAAAAATTAGATATTCAAATTATAGATATTCAAATTATAGCTGCGGAAAACTATTTTGGGAGCTTAATTCAGCGCCTTTCTGGAACTATGCCCACACCGAGCGCCCATGTATCATAAAGGATTATTTTGTCATAATATGGTCAGTATCTATAAAATTACAAAATATTCGATTATAATCTATTAAAAATGGATTATATATCAAAAAATTTTCATGTCAATTTAATCCATTATAATCGATTTTAATCCATTAAAAATGAAATAAAATCCTAATAGCTTTTACCCGTTTACTTGAGGGGTGACAGTGAGACATAGCATTTAGTAAAAGACATGGCATACATTAAGCAAATTTCTTGCACAATTTGCAAAATTGCTGTAAAAATATTCAAATTTGTTCTAAAAAAATGGTTTAAAATCAATTATACTGGATTATAATGGACTTTTATTCTTAAAAAATTGATTTTAAAGGATTATCTCGGCAAAAATAATTAATTTCCTTGCCAAAAATATTAGATTATAATCGATTATAATGGACTATAGTGGATTATTTTTTTTTCCAATAAAATCGATTTCGTTGTTTGAATTTTACCTTTTTAATGGATTATGATGGATTATTTTTGTCTCGGGAATTTTTGTCATTTTTTAAAAGTAGTCCTCAGTATATTTAATATTGTAACGAATATAACTGACGTCTGTTAGTTTTTGTGAAATAAATGTAGGAAAGTTTGAATTTGTGTATCGAAACCACGCAGAAAAAGCAACTCTGTTGAGAAAAATGGTTTAAAAAATTTTGTTTCAAAAACCTTTTTTGTAATATTTTGTGAAGGTGACAATTCGTAACAGGCCGCAATTTGTAATCAGCAAAATTCGTTAAATTGGCTGTTCGTAACAAAGCACACGCTTGCTCCATTTCGCTCCACTATGCGAACATAGGGAATGAGTGGAATACAGCGCGCAAATCAGTGTTTGCCAATAAAGCTTTGCAATGAAGTGTCACTTGTTACAAATTATCACCAGTTACTTTTGATTAAAATTTTTGTCTTCGGTCGGATTTAAAAATTAATTTAGATTTTTTTCAGTTTCTGGCCAGTTTACCCGCGGTGTCAAAAATTGATTAAAAACAATTATTTTCAGAAAATTATGCAGATTTCTGATCTGTTCACATATTGTATAGCAAAACTTCAATTGTAAGTTTTAATAATTCACTTTGTATTGCTTCGTTTTTTCTTGTAGATCTTCATTATACAATCATTACTAAAACACTCTAAACGCATTAAATGCTGACTATTTATAGATTACCTACACGTTTTATTCTGTTATTTTTTCAACATGATTGCCTTTCCGATTAAATGACTATATTGAAATTAAATCTTTTTTTTTCAATCAGTGATATTGAATTATTATGCTACTAAAACGCAATTTTCCCAGTTAATTTTTGAAATCTTTTGTTGACTTTTTCCTCTCAAAATTGTGCTAAAAAGCTGCTCTAGTAAATGACATTTGAAGAAGTTTTGCACAAAAGTATACTTCTCAACGTGTGAAAACTTAGGTTTGAACATTAGGGATCTGATCGATCCTGTAATTTATGGTAAGTTTAACTCACCATGACAATGAGCAAAAATTTGTCAAAACAAAACAAGTAATATTTTAAAATTTGCACGGTCAAAACTGCAAAACTGAAGTTGTAAAGACCACTATAGTTAATAAAGAATATATATAATTTCATACAAAATTCGTCATATTATACACAGATTGTCTACAAATTTAAAACCAATTTTCCACAGATTATATGCAGCTGTTAAAGAAATGAAAAATTGACAGTTTTTGGTGGAAAAATTGGTTCTATCTGCATAGAAATGAATATCGTATTCAAAAAGTTTGAAGACAAACAAATTTTATACCTTCGCTTACGTTAACTTTT
Source organism: Symsagittifera roscoffensis (assembly GCF_963678635.1). NCBI lineage: Eukaryota > Metazoa > Xenacoelomorpha > Acoela > Convolutidae > Symsagittifera > Symsagittifera roscoffensis. Next base: position 27,822,499 of record NC_087062.1, on the reverse strand, counting down.
AGATGCTTCGACAGATATTTGTTTTTTATTCAATTTTCTCTCTGCGGGTAAGTTGTCATCAAAATGACTTGAGTAATATATCTTTCTCAAACCCTTTCAGTCGTGATTCGAACATTTTCAAAAAATGCAGAAATTTCTTCAATGTCGAGAAAAAACGATTTACATTTTTTCCTGTTTGCCCAAATTCGAGCAGGTGTAGCGAGCAAGTTACAGTTTTTGTCTGAAATTTTATTGTATTAGCTAAAAAAAATTGACATTGAAAAGAGCCATTGAAGACTCAAGTGAGGCTACCTGAAGAATTTAACAGTTGAAAAGGTAAAAACAACCGTGTAAAAAACGAGAAAGTTATTAGCTTTGAGAAAACTTGGCTTTTCGAAGACTTTGATCTTTTTTGTTTTTGTGTTTTTGTTTCGTTAGTATTGACCAAAATAAAGAAACAAAACAAAAAAATCAATTTTATTAACTCTTTTTTACACAGTTTGTTGTCTTTTGAAAAAAAATCTTTGAAAAATGAATCCTTGAAAATTTTTTTAAAGGGCAAAAAATTGTGTTTAGAAAACCATTTCGGAACTATAGGCCGCTTTTGTGCGTTATGGCGAGAGGACCTGAATGAGCGATGCGAATATTTTTAAGGATTCATTGAAAAAAGTTTTTGAAAAATGAATCCTAGAAAATGTTCGTATTGCTCATTCAAGTCCTCTCGCCACAACACGCACACAAAAACGGCCTATAGTTCCGAAATTGTTTTCTAAACACAGTACCTCATTTAACGGCCAGCTGCAAAAAAAAACGAAATTAGAGGTTAAAGTTGAATATTTGGAAAAGTTTCATAAACAGTTTTAAAGTAGCATAACTCAAAATTTTCACTGTGCTTACAGATAATATTGAGAGAGGTCTCGTCTGTGAAATCGGACATCAAGCAAGTTTCGACAAAGCTTGAAAACTCACTGAACAAACTACTTGATCGTCAAATTGGCATGGAAGAAAGGCAAGACACGGGAACTTTCTTAGCTTCTTTTCTTAAATGATACTTTTGGATCTTCAATTGAACTTGTTTCAGGGCTAAAGAAGTGATACAAGCAGAATTCGATTATGAAGTCTCAAAAATTAGCTTTATTTTGACATCACAGAAACTTATGAATTTGAAAATGTGAGTCTTTTTACATTTATTATATAAAAAAATAAGAAAAAGTTTTTTAATGGCAGTATGCATTAAGTAGAATTCAATTAAAATTGATTGAAAAAATAGAACTTTATACGCCGCTTATTCACGAGGGAAAGTACCAACATACAATCTGTTCAGCTCAAAGCAGAACAACATTGTTCTATCGATTGTCTTTTTGGATCAGTTATTGTGTGATGGTTGATGAACGACTTGCTTTCAGTTATGAGTTTGAACGTGGCGATAGACTGTGTAAAATGCAAGTGTACAAAGACAGACAGAGAGATGATCTTCTTATGATTGCCTTCAACCAGAGAGAATCAGCTCAGAAAGATCAGGCCAGTAGAATAAATTTTTAACCAGTTATTTTGAGATCTGAGAGGGTTTTAGCATGGTCGTAACTAGTCTAGTATTAACTTTGAATTAGTCAGATTGTGTATTCCACCCCATGCCATGGCATTGATAGTTTGTGAGGACGAGCTCTGTGAGGATTACCTTAGTCTGACCGATTACGACTGCAATAGTGGTACAACGTGAAAGTTCTGGACGCAAAAAAAAACGGTCTTGAGTCGCAAAAAAAAGAGCTTTGCTCAACAAAATAACACAGTCTGGAATGTGGGGAGATAATACCAATGGTTTATTCTTCGACAGGCCTGTTAAGGCGTACTGATAGCTCCTCTTTGATTCGCAGGAACCACATAACAACATTTCAATGAATCCTTAAAAGTTCAAATTTGACCTGGACTCTAAAAGAATAATTCTTTCACACTTGCTATTCTTTTATTTCAGTTTTTCTTCCATCATTTTTCTAATCCCTAAATTCATTTGGCTGAATGCCTGAGAGACTAATCTACCAGAGTTTTCATTTCTTTGAACATACACATTTGCTCAAAACAGCCCAAAATTAAAAAAGACTGCTCGTGTCAGGGCGAAGCCCTGAATGGTCCGACTGCTTTTCAACTTAAAAAAAAACGTAATGATATAAAACGTTTTTATTTTAAATTCGAGATTTTTTTGTGAAAATGATCCCCCCACACGCCATATAAAGACATAGACTTTGCTCCTAGTAACAAATCAGTTACTAGGAGCGCTGAAATATTTTTTTAAATTAAAAAATATCATAACTCGACAATAACATGTTTCAGATAAAACATTTTGTCAAAAATGCTTAGTTACTAAGTCGAAAAATGACTGAATAAAGAAAACCACACCAAGCATAAATATTCCTTACTTTCTTAGAAAATATCGTCACGAAAATCGGAACAATATGTTTTCACGGCACAGCAGGCTATAAATTTACAAACAATTAAATGATATCTCTGCATCAATTAGAAAGTATCGAAATTTGAATGCAACTTAAGGTTATAATAATCTGAATTCTTTTTTCAGGCCATCAAACTGAGTTTCGAGAAGAAACGAGTCGAATTTGAAAACTCAAGAGCTGAGCTCAGCATGCGAAACCAAATATCCTCAGACACTAACTCGGCAGTCAAAAAACTGGAGGTCAAACTAAGTGAACTGATGGGAAAGGTCAACTGCCAACTAGCAAGACGAACTTTGCTGACCCGAAGACAAAATAATGCCCTGGAGTCAATCGATGCAAAACTCAGAGAAATATTGTTGGAAAAAGCTGAAAATGACCCAAGTTTCAGTACAACATTGACAAAATTAATTCAGGAGTTTGAAATGGACGACAAACAACATGCAAAAATGACCTCGGATTCTAAAAAAGAGGAGCAAAGGGTGAAATTCAAGAATAAAACAGCGGCAAGATTGGAAGTTGCAGAAGAAAAAGTTGGAAAAGAGAGTTTATCAGAGACTAAAAAACAAGTAAAAGAACATGAAATTAAGGATGAAGATATGAGGAAACTTCTTCTAAGCGAGAATAAAGAGAGAAAGTTGAATGAAGTGAAGAGGGATTTGAAAGAAGAAGAAGCTTTGGATTTAAAATTACTGGAGCGAAAACTGAAAAAGGACTACGACCAAAATATAGAGGTAATTTCCTAACTTATAAAAAAGAGGTTAAATTGAAATTTACTAGTTGGTCTCAAAATTTTTTCGTGATAGACAAAAAGATCCTACACAAACAACAAAATGCAACAATGTTTTCGTCTCATAAATTGATATTTCTTTTAGGGTTTTCGGTTTGTTTTTTTACTATAGTCCGCTTAATGCACAGTCCACTTAGTACATATTTCTCTCTAAAACTCCAAAAAAAGTAAGTTTAAAATGCTTTGGAATCACGGGAAGATTATTACGATGGCTTTAAGCTCTCGTTACTCTGTTCCTCGTTTTCGAGAAAAACTTCAGCTTTTAAAAAGTGCCAAAATCTTATTCTTTCATTTTTTGCTTTAACAGGAAAGCAGGAAAGAACTGATAGGCAAACTTGCTGCGTTTGGAGAAGTGACTGAAAGCGAGGTCAAAGAGCTACTCCTCAATGCAATCATCGGTAATTAAAAGCTGATTTTGTAACCTTTACGAACTGTAGTTAATAACTGTTACGAATGGTCGCATGGTACGTGTTGTTGCTTCTTGATTTCTGCTATTCTTTTTTTACTGCAGACATCGAGATATTTCTTTCTTAATTGAATTATCGCAGCCCACAGACACCCTAGCTATTCTCCTTTTTTTACCTTACTCTAGCGAGTAACAACACTACGGAACTGTATGATCCACAATTTCGATATGGTTAAATTGATGGCCAGACCTAAAAAGCTCTGATCAAAGGGTTTTGCAGCTACTCCCGTGATTTTCTCTTTTCGGCCTCTCTCTTTCTTTAATGAGTCCAGCAAAAGCAATATGTCGATTAATTTTCAACCCCGATAGCTAAATGTAGTTTACAGTGACCACAATGACCTACTTTATTACTATACTGCTTCTACAAGAAAGAAATTGGTTCGTTCTGTTCAACCACTACGTCGTTACAATAGCTCGTCGATTCTCGCGCGACTCAAATCCAATGAACTCCAACAGCAGAGCTCGCTCATCAACTAACCCCATTAGGTATTAAATTCGTTTTCAATTAACAACAACTGATCAGCTCTCTCAGGAACAACTCCAATTGCAACTACCCGGAATCTAACCCAGGTTCAACACAATTCAACTTTTTCGCCGACTCACGTACCGAGATTCACTAACAAATTCGCTCCAGTCTTCTCGATTTCGGTTCTATCTCCAACTATGTGAAGCAAAAGTTTGCTCTTTTAGCGTTATTGTTCTCTAACTGATGAGAAACAACTATACTAAAGCTTAGCACCAAATATTCTATCTAACAGTAGGAAATCCGTAACCTTTCAACCTGGTTGCCGTTCGGAGTTTTAGTTTTAGTTAGAGTTATCATCATCCCTATAAGTCCTGTCATTGGTTTTGGTACCTCCTAGACAAGGCCCTAACTGAATTATTCCTCTGACAATTCTAGTTCTAAATGCCATAACTGAGTAATTTTCACTAAGTGATCTTTGCTGGTTGATTGCTTAGCAATCTATCCTAAGAGTTACACGTCTCACATAAGATCGTCAATTTTTTTGACAGAAGAGTAGAAAGAATAGTTAGAAAAGAGTATGAATTAATGAGCTTGATAAAAAAAAAGCACAGGGTTATTGGGTTATATAAATGAATCGAACCGCTTAGAGAAAAATACCTATGATGGACGGGGTTTTAGATACCATTTTCACTTTTATATTTTTATCTTACTAAGATTGATGATGGGGTAGATGCCTCGAGTCAGTCTCCGGTGGGTCCGTTCTTCTGAGTCTTTTTGTGAGGAGTTGTCCGATGATCTTCAGGCTCTGATTTGTGTCGTTATTAGTTATCTTGATTTGTTTTTTATCGAAGTTTAGAGAAAAAAATGAATTGTTTATTTTTGCAAAAAGTCTAATTTTATAAATTTGTAAAAACAGAAAAGGAAAAATTAAATTTTAGAAAATTTAAGCTATAAGATTTGAGAACTTGCTGCTGACTGAATATTTCAGGCCAGTAATTTTGCTCGTAAGCCTAAGCCGGCGGCTGATTCATCTAACAAAGAATTCAGATTTCACCTGCTCCTTTAACCTTCCATCATCATAAGGGTTCATGCACCTGCAATAAGATGCATCATATTCCAGGTGCATCTCTGCTTAATCAAAGCCAGGAGGATTCTGCGGAGCCGGCAAGGCTGCTAAATATTTATCCATCTTATTTCAAGTTATAGCAAACAGGGACGTGTTAGTAGTCGCCTCCCTTTTAAAACACTGAGCATGAAAATATGAGAAAAATTGGACAAGTATTTAAAAAGTAATGAATTTTCAAAACAAGATTTTTTTAGTCCTAATAAGAATAAGTCAATCAGTATCTGATTTAATGAAAAAAGTCTTTAATTTATATTGGCACGCTCCAATTTAGAGTTGGGTCATAGAATAAACAATTTGGACAATGGTCTTTTGTCGGTGTACTATTTATAATACTACACAATGGTCAAATTTTTATCCCAAATGGTTACTCATGGACTATGAAATCATAAAAATTGAGCAACGATCTCATTAGTGTAGTGTGTCTGCTCAGTTTAACATAAAGTTATAAATATAACAAGTTCTCCAAAAAGCAGGCTGTACTTTTTTCCACCACGAATTGATACAATGAAAATCAGCGCTATAGATCCTTTGAGTGGGATAACTTGAGAGCTCTTCGGCTCCATGCCGTGAGACACAGTTAACTTCTCGTGTCAAATACAGCTAATGAAACCTTCTTGAAAGTCAATGTTTAGTTTTTCTCTTCACTTTTTCATCGAAGTACGACTATGAACAAGACCCAATTGTTTTCATGTAACGGCTGTCTTTTAATCGGTATCGAAATGCCATGATAAAAAAGATAATAATAAAAACCCATAACTTTGGATAAAATCAAAGGTCAAATGTAAAAATACTACAAGCCTAGACTTTAATTAGCTAAACCGTAAAGGACCCGGCCTTCCAGTGCAAGGAAAAGTTGGTTTACAAAAAGAGCTACTTTTTTCAAAGCTCGTAATTTTCTAGTCAATACGTTAATCCTTTTCCGAAGTTCTAGCTATCAGGGGAACTTTTCTTCATCATTCAAATTAAATTAAAAAAAAACTGATTCCGTGTTGTACTATCAAAAGCCTAACTATCATAGAAACGTTCAATCGAATGTTCGGTCTCTTTATCTTTTGATTCCTTTCCCAAAGTATAAGTTTCCCATAAGTACAAGTAAAAAGACTGAATACTGTTACCAGGGGCTAGGGCTGGGGAACCGGCCCCTTTCAGCTGCTATTTTCGGGTTTTTGTATGGGTTTTTGGGCCTAAAATTAGAAATTTTGTTTGAAGGTCACTACGAGTCACAAGGGTATCAATTTTCCTTGCTTGGAATAAGAGTCGTATGGTGTTTTATATATCAAGTTCTATGAAAATCCCATTTGAAAAGTCCATTATCTTTTTTCTTGAGTAGGGGTTATTAACGCTAGAATGAGTCGCTTGAGATGTATCAATTAAGGTGGTTCTTTTTTCGAGTTGGTTTTTAGTGTCGCTTATCGTTATAATTTGTTATAGACTCTCTTCTTTGCGTAAAATTGTTATTCTTTTCTGTGAAAGGGGTGTTTTTCTCAAGTGCTAACTATTTCCGGTCCAATTGATGGTTATGGCTCAAATTTTTGGTCTCATTTTTATTGCAAATTACTAAGTTCTAATAGGGCAATTTGGACGTCTGGGAACTGCTATCACTTGGGCTATGAAAGTCAGAGGGGTTTGGATTTTTGTTTTCCCAAGTCAAATCATTCCTAGTATCCCTTGTATGAGTTTCAAATAATTAGCTTTGTTAGTTCTCATTTGGGAAATGGGGTGTTCAAAATTACCTCATGAGGGTGTTCAGCTATGAGATGAACCAATTCTTCGAACACTCGAACGTCTTTGAGTTCGAATGTTTGTTGTTTTCCTGCTTCTCTTGTTGATTAGTCAATTTTTTAGCACGTTCTACTCATTAACTCAACTATCGCGCCTCTTCATTTTCATTTGCTAATTTGGACTATGAAGCCTGCAACAAATTTCTCGAAATTCTTGCATACCACCATGGCAACCCATGAGGCCGAGAGGTAATTCCATAATTCAAATGAGGTGCAGCCTGAGAGCTTCTAAGTTCTCATTTAGGTAGCAAAATTTATACCAAGATCAGAAGCGTGTCTTACTTGATCGGAATATTCAATTAACATTGGAGAGGTTCATAAGGTTATGTTAAACCATCGGATCAAAAACCCGTACCAGGTATCACAAAGAGTACCAGCATCAACAATGTCGGGTCCTCAGCATTGAATGTGTAGACTGTGTCAACCATCGCAGGCGATAGTAAAGGATGAGGCGATGAGTCATTTATCGGCGAAAACAAGAGATGAGATTTGTCAAAGGATGGAGTTGATGATAGGAAATAATCCTGTTGTCACTAAGAAATCTGCCGAAATTTACCCAATCCGATGATTTCAGAAAGCGTTTGTCCCGGTCACAATTACTGGCTGGACTGCATCTACCTACTTCTCACCATTACTAATGATAGGTCCAATGATAGGTCCACGAATTTCTCACGGAAAAACAACAGAAGCAATTTGCCCAGTACCAGTAGCTTTTTTACCCAGTGATCGATGCCTATCAGAATATCGTCGAACGCGAAATCCTCGAATCCGATCTCCATGTTTTGGTCAAAACGCTGTTTGTCCGTATCTACAAATATGCCTAGAGAAGGGCCAAGAGGCAAAGTGGGTTTTTATCGCTCGGCATACGAGTGATCTGACCTGGTCGGAAGCGTTTTTTTTGTTTTCAGTTAAACTTCAGTCGAAGGAAGAGGAATATTTTTTATTACGTGCCTACGTGTGCTGCTTACTTGGGGTCAGTCTAGAAATATCCATTGTACTTTTGCATTCAAGCCAATCATGGATCTGGGGTTTTCTTGAGGGGTCAAAAGTGTCGAGAAATTTGGCGAATTTCATTTAACTATTAGTGGGATATTCAAAAGTTATTTTTGTCACTGTGAAAAGTTTTTGTAGTGATATAACTTTCTGTTCAAGTAAACTATTGAAAAAGCTTCTCAATGGATTTCTAGAGCACTATTTGGAAAATTTTGACAGAAGAATCGCGTTTTTTTTCGAGGCACGCTTCAAGAGCATTTCAGCAATTTTTAGAATTTTTTCTAGTGCGTTAAAAATCAAAAGAAGAATTTAAAGTTCAATAATTAACAGGTTTATAACTGTTTCTTGTTTGATGGTAATTGATTCAATTTTTTATCATTAAGTGTAATACAAGATAAAAAGTATCATATCAAATTGCATCAAGAAAGGAACAGTTTCAAAGCTGTTTATTTTTTTAACCTAGTTTTTTTTGGTATTTTTGCAGAAAGAAATTGGAAAGTTATATTTTAGGAGAAATTCAAAAATTTGATACGCTGAAAGTAATAAGCGATACGTATTAATTTCAAGTAGCGCCCATATTAAGTTATACGTATTTAATAAGCTCATTCAAAATTATTATTTTTAGAAAACGGAGTTGAGGGCGAGAAAGCAAAACAGTTAGGGAAGGACATTAGAAAACGGTTCAAAGCGACAAAAGACGAAATAGCCGAAAACAAAAAGAAAATGAGCAGAAAAAACAAAAGGAGGCTCAAGAATGAGTCATCGCCTGCCGCTTCTGTTCACAATGAGTCATCAGCCAATAACTCAGAAGAAGAAAGGTCATCAAACACACATACGGAATAGTGAAGGGCGTTCTGCTCATCATAGTGGATTAAGTGTCTTTGTAGTTTTATATTGTAAATTGTAAAAGTTATATATTCATAAAAACCAAAGTTTTGTAAATAATAGTATTGGGGTCCCTGAAAAGCCTGATGTTTTTGAATAAAAATTCAAAAGTTCAACAGGAAATAAAAATTGCTGAGCAGTTGCGACCCGTCATTTCTTCTGAAAAAAAAGCTTCCTGAAAGCCAAACATTTTCGAATCATTTCAAGTGTTTTTAAGAGTTAAGGGGTTGTTACAAGTTAAAATTTACTGAGGTATATACGAAAAGCTCTGCTAAGTGTTTTATAGCTTCTTGAATCTGTCTCTCATTGTGAATCAAGCTCCCCCTTCTCGCATATCTAACGGAAAAGGTTTCAAGCGGCTTTTCAGATTTTTTTGAAACTTTCCGATTGCATTTTGAAATACGATTAAAAAACTTTAATGCAAAAATCCACGGCGTACTTACTGACCTGTTTTGCTTACTGACCTGGATTTGCTTGCCGAAAAAACACACACCGGAAACGAAAGCACTTTTTTATATTCAAAGTTTGGTACCAAAAGTTGCTGAGTTTTGCTTTAAAATTGTTGAACAAGGACCAGGTTTGGAAAAAAAACTTTTTTCATCAAAAAAAATCAATTAAACAGAGTTTTTAATAAAAATCATGTTTTATTGTTTTTTTTTCACAGTTTGTTCAGCTCAAAATTTCTGCATTCATATCGATCATCTAATAGATATGCGGCAAGAAAAACGGGAGTCGGAATATCATCTCTTTTTTGCTACAAACCGTTATGATGATCCGGTGCAGCATTGTAGGGATCGAGACGGCTCAATAAGGGAAGACGGCTCATACCCCTATCGCAGCGGTTTGACTCCCGAACAATGCTAGTTTTTTACGCTGAAAGTTTAAAAAAAACTACTGTTTTTTATTTTCTGTTTTAAAACATTCCCAACCCTGACAAGGACAATAAATTCTTTCACATCACAAATCTTGGCCATTTAATTTATGTAGTAGAATTACAAAAAACTTCGAACACTGGTTTTCATAAACAAATAAAACATCGAGTTTTATTGATACAAAAAGGGCGCTATCAAAGCGTACAATAATACTTCAATCGCATACTACCTGCAGAACAATTAGCTATGGAAGGAATTTTAGTATACATAAACAATAACATGTAGTTTTTTTTGTCGATTTGATAGTTTTTGAGAACATTTGGAGTGTGAGCGGCGGCATTTGTTTGAATTTACTTATTGAGCAATTTTTGGGATATTTTTTACAGATTAAGCGGCTAAACAGTGATTTGTTTTCCTGGTTCTATTTTTGACCGTAAGCATGCAGTGCTAAAAATATGTTTTCAACAGTATTAGAACAAAATTTTTAAAAATGTTTTAATTTGAAGTTCTATTATAAGCCTCATGATGAATAGGCTTATTAGAAGTTTATATAAGCTGATTTGCCGCTCTTGAAGTATATTAAAAGTTCTGGTTTTGTCATCATAATAACAAAGGGTCTAGTTCCGACAACTTCTTCTTGTGGAAAAAACTAAAAACTATTGGTGGAACTCTATTTACAGCAATAGAAAAATGTGTATATGAAACGTTGCTTTCCCATGGAACTTCTGGAAATTTTCATTTACTTCGTTCGCATTTCAACAAATAGCGCCATAAAATTTTTCATAGCAATTTTTAGTACCTTATCGAGAATCTATTTGATTTGCTATTTGAGTTTTTTTATTTATCCCTTTTTTGTCATATTAATATCAAAATTAAATAGCTGATTTCAAAAATCGCGACCTTATTGTTCCGACTTTCGATACAAAAGTAACGGAACATTGTTGCTCGGGTGGGTTTTTTTTCTTCAGACAAGTTTCGACTTTTTAAGGATTTTTTTTATCATACGAAAGGTATTGTTGTTTTGAGCTTAAAATTGATAAGATATTTAATCTGTGATTATTTGTCGAAAAAATATAGGGGTTTAAAGATTGTCGATTTGGCCAATTTGAGACAATTAACGCGCAACATATTTCGCGCTATTAACGCATAAGCGGAGTTTTATACCGTCTTAGAAATCGCTCCAAATTAGTTGAAGGAAGCTTATTTACCATAATTGATTTTTTTAAGGAGCGAAATCTATCATTTTGTAATTTATATGGTCTGTGGGTTGATGATTTTCATAAACATTTCAAATTTTACAAAAGAAATTTTCATTTTTTTTTATTACATTTAATTTTTTTTATTGTTATTACTGCTCCATAAAACTTAAAAGGCAGCCGAAACATTCGGGGCTTCGCACTGATACGAGCAGTCTTCTTGTTTTTCAAACCTACTGTTTTTTTGGATCTACTTATCAATTGCCCATTTTTTATTATCTACTAAATAACTGCTACCCTAAGTAAGTGCTAAGAAAAGTAGTAAATTAGCACTATAGTCTAAGCCTTAAAGTTCGAGTTATTCTGTATTCTGATTGGTCGAGAATTCGCCAGGTGCGTCTAGCTTACAATTTCCCCCTTTACTGAAAGCGGCATTTTTAAATAGATCCTTCATTTTTGTGTTCCTTTTTTTAAACTTAATCTCCATTTTTTATATTGCTTTTTTAGTTAAATAAATAAAAAAAAAATTGGTTCATTTTTTCATCCGCACTGCTCAAGAAGATGAAGTTGGTTGTACTGATACGTGTTTTATCTTTCAATTCAAAATAAACCAGCAAAAACTCGTTGAGAATTCATTGGTTTGTGCTATCAATAGTTTTTCGTGAGTGAAATAAGTTTTTTTGTTGAGACGCGTTGCTCTGATTGTTTAAACATTGAAAAATAAACATTGGAAAATAATTTAATTTTATAGTAGAAGTTAATGGAAAATGATTGACTACTGGAAAATTATTGTATTCATTTGCTCTTTAACTCTCCCATGTTTTGACAAGCTAACATTTTCCAAACATTACTATGGAAAAGTTTTTTGAAAGCGTAATATTTTGTAAGATATGAGTAAATCAACAATCGAAAAAATTCCGTCAAACTCAGCTCTGATTTAAATTGTTTTAGAACTGTTTAGAATTGAAAAAAAAAAGAATTTTTTTTGGAAATTGCGAAGTTATTCATACATGAAAAGCGCATCATCGGTTTTGTCTAATAAAGCTCAATTTTTTCAGTAGCAAACGTTAATGTTTCCAATGGGATTGCGGTTCTTTGCACATTGAAATTCTGTTTTAGTATAGCTGATCGTTGGTCGACCCTTTCATTGGATTATAAACGATTTGGTGTAGGTCAAACTATTTCTTCCGACTGTTCATCAAAAAAATCAGAATTTAAAACCAAAAAAGCCTGCAAAATATTATCTAGCTGCAACAGTAAGGTTTCTTCATTCAACAAAAATTGATCTCTTTCACTCTAACAATCTTTTTTCTTCTTAATCAATCATTTTTAGTTTTTAGGTCGTACAAAGCTTGTCAGACGCTATCAAGCTGTCCCTGATTTTATCTCAAATACCAGTATTTTTGCCAATAAACTTAAATCTCTTTTTGTTGCTTCCAAAAAGGAAGATAAAGTTCTATAGCGCTGACTTTTTGTTCATAGTGGTTAATGATCTAGAAACATATCTGAGGAATTTTTTCTGAATTTTTCTTTTTTTTGTAAGCGTTTTGTTTTAATATTTTTTGATTGCTGCAAAAATTTCCAAGCCAGCTGTCAAATTGAGATGGAAAAGCAAGAAAAAACAAAAGAATAAAATAGGAAAATTATGCATCTAATTTTCTGAAACTTTCCTGAAACCCTTTGCGTTTGAGACGTTTCAAGTTAACATTTTAAACATTTTGGCGCAAGGAAAGTTTTGCGTCAAACTAATCAGTCCTTAATTCTAATTTCTTATGGCAAAAAACTAAATTGGCAAAATCGTGCATTTAATTTTCTTATACTTTCATTTGCCTGCTAGCTTCAGTAACTGAAAATGTCAGACCAGTTCTTGCATTTGAAGATTTTGTTGCGTATTTTGTAAAAGCAAATTTAGCATGCACCGTAGCAAGACATATTGTTAGACATTATTGCTATATCTCAAGCTTACTTCGATATAGCAATAACGAAATTCCAAATTAAGAGTGCGGAGGGTTTGCATGTTGAAGGTTCCAACAGTTTTGGTCAACTTATTGAAATTCCATCTCCAACAAATTTGTTTAAATCTAAATGATGGGAGTATTTTCATAAAAATTACTAATTGTTCATAAAACTAATCAAAACAAAAATCTTTACAAACCAAGCGAGCAAAAATATTTTCAAAATATTAAATTTCAATCGAGATTTGATATTTTATTACACTCTGAGAAAAAAACTAGTTTTCCTAAATAGGGAAGGTCTGCACTAGTCGTATGCTTCAAAATTGTTGAAGTGGAGTTCAAAACCGTTTTGCGTCTTCAAGTAGATTAAGAGGACTGGAAACCAGTTGCATTTGCGGCGTTTCAACTTATACTTTTAAAAAATAGCTCAATGAACCCCTTACGTCAAACTAATCAGTTCTTTAATCTAAGTACTTCGGAGTTGTTTGATGTTTCTTTTTTTGTCAGATTGGTCGTCCCTTTTGGTAGGGTTCCTATCACAGATCTCTTAATTTCACGTTATAGAAATTGGCACAGGTTTAATTTGCAGTAGGTTCTCAATTTAGCTAAGTTAAGAAGGTAAAAAATGTCAATATTATGTATTAGATAAAAACTACGTATTAGAAGATCAAAACGGGAATACAATGTATTTTTTACACCCTCTTGGTTTTTAGTCACATTCATGGAGAAAATAACTGCTACGTGTCAGACAAAAAACTGATAAGAACATTCGCATTAATTAAATGATAGACGACTATTTAAATGAATATCTATAAAAGCATCCAGATGGCTTTAAATCCGAGGACATCTAGCTTGCGATTTTGAAAGAATTTAAAACTTAATGACCTGGAATTTGGTTACCACTGGCAATGTTTTGATCACATGCGCATTTCTCATCTGAGTTCACTAGCGTTCAAAGCTGCTTGGATTTCGCTTTCGTCTACAAGCAGTTCTGTGTTCCAAATGAGCACCCCGAAATACAAAGAAACGGCGCTCAGCTGCAGAACGTAAATTAAAAATAAAATTCGGTCAAAACCCGCGGCTATAAGTCGCCATCTTTTCAGAGCTATTTCCGCCGAGTCGTCTTTTGCGATAATTTCCAATTTGCTCACTATTTTTTGCAAACTGTCATCGACAACTGGTGAACAACTCGTGATGACTTTCTGTTCTACAGCATTTTTTCTCGGCACCTTTTTGGCTGGGAGTTCATGGGAGCTTTCAGTAATTTTTTCAGTGTTTCTTGTCATTTGAGGGCTCAGACTTTGGTTAACTTCAAAATCCGATTGCACTTTAGACGGCAAACTACTGTTGCCGTGAACTTGAACATATTTCACGTCATTGTTGTTTTCGGCGTGATTACCGAGTAGTTTTGGAGTGAGCAAAACTTGACCTCGTTGGTTATCGACTTTGCTTGTCGTCATTGTTCGTTTTGTATACATTTTATGTTCACTTTTTGAGTCTCGATACGGGTCGTTATATACTATGTAGTCGTTTATTGTTAAGTTTCCATTTACAGTCCTATTTTCGTGTTTATTTGACAAAATCGGACCTTTCGACGAAAAGTCAAAAGTTCGATTTTCACCTCCAAAACATGGGTTACATTTCAAGCTCACAAAAAATGAGAACTTTCCCAGTTTTTCAAGCTGATGTAAAAACTTATACACCAAGGTCGACTCTTGTGGCATCGTAGGCAAAAGCCGAAAGTGTAACATGAGGGTAGACGCTGTAAAAAAGATCGAAGTGCCCAGCATTACGCTTATCAGTGTGTAGAACTTGGCGATTAAGGGATAAGAATCGGCCGACGGCGGGAGAAATTCGGAGACGACGACTTGATTGACGTACAAAGCGAGGAACAGAGTCGTCGCAAAACTTAACTTCTCGCCACATTCGTTCGGAAGCAGAAAAATAACCGAGCCAAGCCAAGCGAGCAATAAAGATGGTACTATCAGACTATGCACGTAGAAGTAGGGTTTCCTTTTCAGAACTAAACTGTAAATAATGTCTTTGTAATAAAGAGTCTCGTTTGGGTAGAGCGGATGATTCGTTAAGGGTGGCTTTGTGACTGCTTTTGAATCTACATAAACAATTTCCCATTCAATATTTCCTACATAACCTTCCAGGCCAGTTTCAAACTGTGAAAGATCAACGTTTAGCATCTTGTTGTGGTAGGTCCAGGATCCCATTTGAATACGACATACTTGAAAGTCAAAAGGGAAATAAACGACATCCGCTTTGCATTTAGTTTTGATGATCGAAGGTATACTCCAGTAACGGAACCCGTCAAATCCAATGATGATCGGCAAGTTAGTGTCTTCTTCGTAGATTTCGAAGGTAGTGATGGAGTTTCCTAGCATCATGTCGGGAACCCAGAGGTCTCTTGGAGGCAGTCGGATCTCCCGGATCCCGTAAACTTCGGGATCCCAGGTGGTGTGGACATCCCACCAAATGAGTCGGATCCAGGCCATAACGTGCAGCACCTTTATACAACCAAACTATTTTAGTTCTAGAAACAAAATATTGCTGCAACTTGATCTACATTTTAAATATCTATAAATGTAAAGTTTATGTCGTAATTGTTTTTGACCGTTATCCTGACTTTTGAAAATTGGCAGAAAAATTAAGTTTAGCAGAAAATGCAGGATTGGATACTTTCAAGAGGGCTTACAGAAGGCTTACATAATTGAAATTTTCCAGACCAAATAAACGGTATTTTTTTGGTAAACAATTATGCTAAAGCCATTAAATGTACATGCTGACTAACAAAATAAAATGGAGAACAAACTTATATTTCAGTTCTGCTTTTTCTCATACCTCTTCTTTGACACTCATGTCCATGAGTTCCTTGATGACGATGGAACAGCTCAACTTCAAGACCGACCCTCCAGGACCCCGAGGGGGGTGCAATTTGGATTTGTTCTCGAACAAGTTTTGCTCCAAGTAGCACTCGGGACAGCGGGACACCAGCTCGAGATCGGACGGGCTATTGATGTTTTCAGCTAAAAAATGCTTTTTTTATTATTGAGAAATTTTTAATAGCGTAGATGTGCCGTTTGCTTGAAACAAGCAGTCTTTCGTTTTATTTTTGGACGATGGAAAAATTTGGAACTGGTACGCCACTCTTTAGAGAGAGTACCATAGAACCTGCTGATAACCTAATTTGTAAGTTTTTTAGCCTTCAAATAAGTTTTTCGTTCATCTAATTTTTGAGTCAGGATAGCGTGGCAAGATAATCGGGGCGACTAACTCACCCCTCAATTCTGGTTGTCAAAATTTTCCAAAGAGGAGTTTTCCTCTTTGGCCTTATTTTACGACAAAATTCTGCATGAGAAACTTTAAATAACTCTGTAGGCGCCAAAGTACTAAATTTGAATGCGAGTGTAGAAAGAAAATGGTTCTCTGGTTTTTTCTTTGCGGACTTGCTTACATTAAAAGGAATGTATGCTTGCATTGCCAAATATGGGATTCATCAATATATATTAGCAAATTATAACCAAAGTTCCACTTGGTACATTTTGAGGGGTGTTGACCTGTTAAGAGGCCGATACATTGAAAGGATAAAAAAGTTTACTCAAGCCGACGTTTTAAAATCTTTTGAAGTGCGAATGCTTCGATTCTATGTTCTTACTTTTTCGCAGCGCAAACTTTTTTCAATGGATTTTTTTTTATCTTACCCATAAATTGGCGGGGTTTGCAATCCAGCACGAAGTTTAATAGCTTCATGAACAGCTATTAATACTTTCTCAATAACGATTAGACGATTCGTTCGCTTTTCATAAAGACAATTCCTGTTTTTTAAAAGAAACTTTGAAATATTATTTAATTAGTCCATGTGATTGAAAAAAGTTTTCAAATCTAAGTTCACGAAAAACTCTGTAATTAAACTTTTTTCTACAACGCATCAATTTTTATGTCAAACGACAGGTAGATTCGTTTTATTTTATATCGGCTCAGTAAACTTCTTTTTTCTGTCTTTTTAAAGAAATTTCCAAGACGAAACTTTTTTGTATAGAAAAAAAAGAATTGTTTGAATACCTTTTCAGGTCAATGGAGGTCAACTCGGGATATTACCATGCATAAAATCTAACAACCTATTCTACCCGGGTTGACAAAAACGCTGGTCATTACAGTTCCCGCTTCTGAATCAGCAGGTCCAAAAAATTGTCTGATAACTCCATCCACGCAGTTCGAGTTCGTTTTTTAAATAGTATTTAGAGATTCACCATGTTTTTTAAAATTTAATTTCATACATACCTACATTAATAATTTGTAACATTTGTTGTCTAATTAAAAATCTTCTTCAAAAATTTCAGTTTTTTCAAAATGCTTCATGTTTTTTCAGCAAATCTTAAAACTTATTTCACTATATAAAAACAAAACTCAAAAAATTCTGGCTGCTATTTGGGCAAAAAACTTGTGCCTTGACTACATTATCGACAAAAATCCAAACTTGCAATGCAAACTTCATTTGTTTGTGCCTAGAAAATTTTTTGCGACTAAAAAAACTAATAGTTCTTTTTACCATTTTTGGGTTTTTTGAAAAAAAAACTGCTAGTCACACAAGCTTCATAGTATGAAATTGTTTGGCTTGTTTTTTCATTCTTGTTCCGACTTTCGTAACGAAAGTAACGGAATATTTGTGCTCGGAGTGAGTTTTTTTTCTTCAGACAAATTTCGACTTTTTAACTAGCCATTTTGACAAAAATTTTTCATATCATTCAAAAGGTCTTGTTGTCCTGAGCTTAAATTTGAGAAATATTCCACCTGTGATGATTTTTTTTGTAAAGTTATGAGGATTAAATTATTACCATTTTGGCCAATTTGGGACAATTAACGCGCGAGTTTGAATCCGTCTTAGAAAGCTTATTTGCTATAATTAAATTGTTACTAGGAGCGAAATCTATCTCTTTTTACTTTAAATGGCGTGTGCGGGATGAATTTTACAAAAAACCTCAAATTAAAAAATATTCATTTTCATTTATTGAATTTATTTTTTTCATGTTTTTACTGCTCCATAGACCTTCAGAGGCAGTCGGAACATTCAGGACCTCGCCCTGATTCGAGCAGTCTTGTATTTGTTTGTGAAATCTTGTGACTAGCTTTTTCCTCGTAAAAGTCATTCCAGCTACTTCTGCAAAAGTAATAAACTTATAACTTTCGAATTTCTTTTTGTAACAATTTCATTGAACTTGAGCTAGATTTTTTCGGAAAAGGTTTTTGCAAAATAGGAAAAATTTTCTTAAATTAAAGTCTCAACAGCACTATCACTTAATCTGATTAATATCTTTGTCTGAAGACTTTTCAATTTGCAATGAAGAATGATCTTTGCATTCAGTTGCATGACAAACCTTTATGGTCTATCCAGGTGAAGTTGGGTTATACGCAAATTTAACTATTCTAAAATGTAAAAAATTGTGATGTAACTTAGAATGAAACTATTGAAGACAAGTATTCTAAAACTACACCCCAATGTTACTTAGTATCTTGCAATATACTTTTATTATTTTTTTGAAATTCTTAGTTTACTTATGGTGTTAATTTTAATCTTTTTTAAAAAATTCATGTGAAAAACACTGAATATAACAACGAACGCGCGCTCCCTCCTCAAAATTAGTATATATTGGCACCAAAAGCGCCTTTAAATAATTTTAGGATCCATCAGCCAAAAATGGATATCTCGAAATAGTACAAAGGGGGACCTGTTGGGTCGGCAGGCGGTCAAATCCCTCAAGAGAGAGCGTCCGCCCCCATCGCCCCCCCCTAAATCTAATGGTGACCAACCTGTCAGGGGCGGATTTAGGGGGGGGGGGGAGGTGGACGCTTTTCTCGACCCCCTGCCGATCCAAAGGGTCCCCCTATGGTACTTTCTAAAAAATCCATTTTTGGCCGACCGACACTAAAATTTTTCTAAAGAAGCCTATATATACTAATTTTAAGGGGGAGCGCACCAAAAAAACGCAATTTTTTTTGGTCAAATTTTTTTCAAAAAAGGCTCAAAAACAATTTTTTTGACCTGCTTTTTAAATTTGGCTGCCGCGCAAAAAATTCGGCCAAAACAGCGTCTTGTAAGTGCTTTAGGAGAGCTCAGAAATTAATTTGGTCGACCTAAAAATAAAAAAAGGTCGTCAAAATTTTCGAAATCTTTTTGAAAATCCGCCCCCCCCGAGAAAATCCAAGATCTGCCCCTGCATCCTGTTCCCAATATTTTTGGAATTGCTGCTATTAGAATTTGTTACTTTTTTAGACCTTGTTTGGGAATAGGTCGCATTTTTGTTGCTATGTTCAGTTTTCATCTATTTCTTTAATCTTGCCCGATATGGTCATGTTTTTATCCCAAATGGTTACTTATGGACTATAAAATCATGAAAAATTAGCAATGTTCTCTACTAGTGCAGTGTGTCTTCTCGGTTTATCATTAAGTTATTATTGTAACAAGTTCTGCAAAAAGCAGGCTGTACTTTTTTCCACCACGTGCTGATACAATGAAAATCAGCGCTATAGATACTCGTTGAAATCAAAGTTATCGCATTTTTTCAGCGAAACTTGAATGGGATAACTTGAGAGCTCTTCAGCTCCATGCGGTGAACCACAGTTAACTTCTCGTGTAAAATACAGCTACTGGAACCCCCTTGAAAGTCAATGTTTAATTTTGCTCTTCACTTTTTTCAACGACGTAAGACTATGAACAAGACCCGATTGTTTTCATGTTACGGCTGCCTCGTAGTCGGTATCGAAATGCTATGATAAAGAAGATAATAATAAAAACCCATAAAATTTGAAAAATATCATAGATCAAATGCAAAAATTCGAATCGTACGCAATCAACATAACCAATTAGCTTGCATCAATTGAACTTGGAACAAGTACGTAATTGTTCCGATTTTCGAAAAAAAAAATGGAATATTTATGCTCGGTGTGGTTTTTTATTCAATCAATTTTCGCCGATCGAATTAATAGTTTTAAACAAATTTTGTTTATACTCTTATGAAGAAATAGACTTCCTGAGTTCAAATTCAAAAATTTTTTACATCAATTTTTTTTTCGTAAAGTTCTGGGGGTTTGAAAATTGCCACATGGCCATGATCTGGGCTAATTTATGCGCGCTTTGAAGAATTTATTCATAACGCTGGAAGCGTAACGCGAATTATTAATGCGTGGCGAACTATCCCGCTCAACCCTCAACAAAATCGTTCCGAATTGAATTGCGGCTAGATACTTGGTCGTATTTATTTCTTACGACTCAAAACTTTACACTTTGATTTTGTCCAAAATTCATCGGTTTTCAATATTTTCTTTTCCCGAAAACTATTAGATATGAATTAGGGGACATTCGGAATATTGAGGGCTCTCAGCAATGGGTGTCTCGCATTCTAATATTCAGACCAAATAATTTGCCTCAATTCATTTTGGAACGATTTATTCCGCCGTTTACGCGTTTTATAGTTGTTAAAAGAACCTAAAATATCGCACTTTTATTGTCCCAAATTGGCTAAATTAGCAATTGTCGAATCAACGTAACATTTTTAAAAAACTAAGAACGTTTTTTTTTAGTTCCGACTTGTGTAAAAAAATTAACGGAATATTTCTGCTCGGATTGGTTTTTATTCCTTCTGATAAACTTAGACTTTTTAACTAGCCTTTTTTGACGAAACATTCTAAATCATTCCAAAGGTTTCATTGTCCTGAGCTAAAGTTTAAAAATTTTTTTCACCTGTGATCGTTTTTTGTGAAGCTATGGGGGTTTAAAGATTGCGATTTTGGCCAATTTGAGACAATTAACACACGATATAATACGCGCTATTAACGCGTAAGTGGAGACTTAATCCGTCTTAGAAATCGCTTCAACTTGGTCGAAGGAAGCTTATTTGCCATAAGTGGTTTGTTACTAAGAGCGAAATTTATCACTTCCTTTTTTTAAATGGCGTGTTCGGGACAGATTTAGGGTGAGGGGGGGGGGGGGGGGGGTGGACGCCTTCTTTTCAGGGGATCGACCCCCTGCCGACCCAAAAGGTCCCCCTTTGTACCATTTTGAGATATTCATTTTTGTTGACGGACCCTAAAATTTTTCTAAAGGCACCTTTGGCGCAATTTTTTAATTAATATTTTTGAGGGGGGAGCGCGCGCCGAAAAACGCAAATTTGTGTACAAAAATTTTTCCATATAATGTTTAAAACGCCTTTTTTGGCTTGTTTTTTTTTTTTTCAAAAGTTTTGCCTGCAGCGCAGAAAATTTGGCCAAAACAGGGGCTTTGTATTGCTTTAGGTCAATTTGGTCGACATAAGAAAAACGTCCACAAATTTTTTGAAAACTCGCAAATTCCCCACCAGAAAATCCTAGATCCGCTTCTGGGCGTGTGTAGGGATGTTTTCACAAAAAATCTCAATCTCAAATTTTATATAAAAAATTTCAATTCATTTTAACTACATTCAATTTTTTCAGGATATCACTGCTCCATAGATTTTAGTTAGCAGTCGGAACATTCAGGGTTTCGCCTTGATAGAAGCAGTCTTGTTGTATTTCAGCTCCGGACAACAATGTTTTTTCGATGGTTTAACAAATTCAACAAACGAATTGTTGAATAGCCGACAATTGACTGAATTTAAAAATCACCCAAATAATTATAAATTCGCACTTTTTTTAAAGATGCAGCATCAAGACTGCTCGACTCGTATATCAGCGTAAATCACTCGTTTTTCCGACTGCATTTTGAAGCTATTGAAAGTATTTGAAAAATTGGTAAAATACTAATAAAAAAAGAAGTGTTTCTCTTCATTTACCCCTCAATACGCAAAACGCAAATAAAAATTAGAAAGGGTTGTTTTTAGCCTCTCCTATCCTGATAAAATGATTAATTGACTAGCTTCAGCTCAATTTGGGGCAAATCAACCTTCACCTTATCCGTGCTTCAGATCGCACTATATCGCATGTCAGTTATTCGATATTGGAAAAATTAGCTATTTGCAAATCCCTGCAATTTCACGAATGATATCACAAGTATTTGCATTTTTTCTTACATTTGCGCTCCAGACCACAATTTTTTTTCGATGCTACAAAAAACCAAAAAACCGTCTCACTCATAAATGTTCATGCTTTCTTCGATAGTCGAACAATTAGTTGTTACCCTCTCAATTAAATAGTTTCAGAAGTGATTCGACCAAATATATATATTTTTTGAAATTGTTTCAATTTCGAGAATAATTGGTCTGAATTATTGACCTGAGTTTTTTAAACTGAATTACCGATTTTTCAAGACCCATTTTCTCAATTAAGCCGGTATATTATTGCTTAAAATATATACAGGCTTAGTTTTCAAAATTAAAAAAAAATTGTCAATGAGTAGTTCCTAGTCTCAAATTAGCGTCTCAGACTCTCACACAAAAGGCGCCAGAATTTTTTTCCTTCCAAAAATTAATGTTTTCAATATTTTCAACGACATTTTTATGAAAATTGAGATTTAAAATCATCATATGGTTTAAAATCATCGTATCATTTTCAATTCTTATGTTTGAAAGACATTTGTTAAAAATGCTGTTTTTCAAATTGACAAATGAATTTTATTAAAACTTTCTATGTGAAAGTAAGCCTATAGATTATACAGCGCTATCCTTGAAAAAAAAATCGTTTTGCAGACATTTCACCGCCACGTGTTCATTTTTATGCCATATTCTTTTTTCCGTTTCAGTGAATTTTGTCTTCCATCCTCAGAAGTTTTAGTGCAATTGATTAAGTATTGATAACAAAAAAAGACCAGACAGTTTTTTTTGTCATAGTAATTGGAAAACTAGCAGCAATATACAGCTATATCGAAAAATCAACTGGCAGTAAACTTAGAAATAACACTGCCATATGTCGTAGATATCAAATGTGCTCGTGTCAATCAGACTCGATATAGAAAGTTCAAGGACTTGCCATCAATGAGAAATCAAATGAAAAAAGTGTTCCGATGGATTCAAATTTTGAGAGCACGCATATCGATCATATGATTCTTTCACTTCTTATTAACTTATTTAAAAACTTTTGGCAAAACAATTTCTGCGTTCAGGAAATTCGGCCGCAGGCAATTCGTCTCAATAATTCTATTAAAGGATCGTAGAACATTTGATATCGGTGGTAATGCATCATCCGTTTTAAATAATCTTTTTCTTACACCAGAGACGTCTTAAGACACATAAACTGTCTAATGACAATATTCCAGATTGGGGGTTCTTAAAAAAGGATTAATTATAAATTAAAATTGTTGAATCTGGACTTTTACTGGATTCAAATTTTAATGACGACTAAGATATATTTAATGAGCAACTCAGAGGATGCAGGAAAACTGAGTTACTTCCGACCAGTCTCCTGTTTCAGCTTCCTGTTGAGGTTTTCAAAAAAAAACATTGAATCGCGACTCAATGACTTTTTCAAAAACATCAGTGACTTTTTGTGCACTCCTTTTTTACCGGATTTTCGGCACCTTAGGCTAAATTAAAAATAAATTAGCCAACATTAAGAGGCCAAACTGTGCACTGAATATGTGCGCAATTTGGTTTCTACAAGTTCCTGGATTCCAGGGAAAATTCTTGAAACATGTTCCAATATGTATGTGAATTCCACTTGCGAAATTTCTCGTGGATTCCGTGTACAAATACTTGTAACGTAAAATTTGTCAGCACACTTGTTTTGTTGTGGTTTGCACAAGAAAATGTAGTTCCGGAATCTGCAAATGCAAGCGGATTCCGCAATTGTAAGTAAATTTTTAATATTTATGCGGATTCCGCTTTTATTTTTGTGGATTCCCTTTACAATTTGCGGATTCCACTTACAGTTGCGAATTTCACGACAACTTAAGTTCACTAAACACATATTTGTTCAAAATGTTGTCACAGAATGAGATTGATTTGTAGGAAAGTCTTGCTGGTTGCCCACACAAATAGATTTAGTTAGAATAAAAAACAATTTCCAGCCGTAACTGTATATGTTACTGGAGTCTACAAACAAAATGCGGGTTCCACTTTTGTACCGAATACAAATTGTGGATTCAAAGTAAAGTTGCGGAATCCGCAACGGCTCAATTTTTCTAATCATATATTTTGTTAATTGTCTGTCGATTCAACGAAACTGTTCCGGGTTCCGCAAATACTGCACTTTAGCTATTACAGCAGTGCACTATTTTAGCTATTTTATTTGTTTGTGGAATCCAAAGCAGCAAAAAAGATCAAAGACAGGTAGCAAGGTTGCGGATTTCGCGACAATTATGATTTTGGCCTGTTGCGCAATCCACTTACAATTCACAAAATTTTCAGTTTGGCCTCGTATTGCAAAAGCATGTTTATGCACTTTTTGGAAAATTTTGATAAAAAATCTTTTTCGTCTCGCACTCTACGCTCAAAAATAGTATTTATTGGCGCAAAAGGCCCTTTTAAAAATTAGTCTTTCAGCTAATTTCTGCAAAAAAGTACCAAAATTTGTCTTTTGAAAACAATTGTGTGACTCAATTATCATAATGGAATAGCTAATAAAAATTTTCTAATAATTTTATTCCGACTTCCGAAGAAAATGATGGAACATTTGTGCGCGGGATGGTTTCTTTCTTCAGAAAAATTTAAATTTTTTAATAGAAAATTTCGACAATGTTTCATAAGATCATTCGAAAAATTTTGCATTGTTATGGGGCTACAGATTGATAAACGTTTGTAGCAAATAACATCGAACTTTTATCTAGAGTATTTTCCATAACAATTCGCAATAAAACCCCAAGGATTATTTTCATAATTGCATTGGATAAATTTCATTAGTGATGAGACGCATTTTGCATTTGCGTCATCATTTAATCAAGTCCCGTCAGAATAGGTTATTTGATTAAATTAAATTATGCTAAAGTTAATTCATTCGAGCGAAAAATGTTGTAAACTTTGCGGTCTGGAGTTTGGAATTTAGTTTTGGAATTTAGTTAGCGCTAGGAGGCTTAGGGGAACGATTGGACTTTTAATCTTATGAGTCCCAGAAGAAGAGTCTTTCAAAGACAGCCTTCTTAAAGACCTCAAAATGATCAAATAGCGGGAACCAATTCCCATAAGGCTCAAATCAGCCCACCCTCTCCCAATTTTAGCGAAAAAGCGGAAATGACTTCTTTTTTTCCGATTGCATTTCAGAATGTGTTCAATTTAATTTTCAATCTAAAAGGCTATTGATTTGGAAAAAAGTTAAGATTACAAAACTGCGTGATATTGACCAAGCTTGAATTATTATGATTTCATCAGACATATAAGTTATTCACGGGTATTTAATTCAATGAATCTTTGTGGCTTGACTCCAATTAAAAATCTAATAAAAACAATAACAACCGGATGCGGTACTAAATTCAAATGTTTCCCGATTTTTTCACTTCAAAATGAATCACGGCTGAAAAGATTTTTAAATCTACCTTGACTTTGGGACCTTTTGTTGTTTTTTGGGACTATTTTGTACTATTTTGAGATATCCATTTTTGGCTGACTGACCCTAAAATTTTTCTAAGGACCTTTCGGCGCCAATATAAACTAATTTTGAGGGAGGAGCGCGCGCCAAAAAACCGCGTTTTTTTGATCGAAACTTTCCAAAAAGTGCATAAAAACGCTTTTTTTTGGCCTGCTTTTTCAAAAATTAGTTTTTCAAAAAATTGGTTTTTATAGAGGTGTGGTAGAGCTCAGAAAATCAATTTGGTCGACCTAAAAAAAAGATCGACCAAATTTTCAAAGTTTTTTCTGAAAATCCGCCCCTGGGCTGGGCTGTTCGACTCATGATTCGACCGACACGGTCTAACGGAGTCCGATTTTCGTCGCAAATTAACGGAGTCCGATTTTCGTCGTGCCCATTTGAGTCGCAATGGTCGCAATATAAGTCCCCGATCTGACACGGGACCAAAAAATGCTTGAACAAGTCGGTCAAAACGTAGCCAAATTGGGTCGAGTCTGTCAAAACACAGCCTTTTTTGAATGTGGCGGTCGAAACATATCCATTTTGGTCTGGTTGATTGAAAAGTAAGTCCAACAACTCAACCCGGGCTATAGGAATCTACGATGCTCCAGTTTGTGGTATTTTCTATTATATTTTGCGGCTGCCGAGGCTGATGTTTTTGACACATTATTTGACAGAAACGGTCAAATGTTGTCCGAGTTTCGTTGTAGTTCAGGACGCTTCGGGTAATTCCCGGTAAAAAGGAAAAATTTCCGATAAAGTCGAACAAAGTCGAACAATAACCGGTATAGTCGAACAAAGTCGAGCAATGTCGAACAAAGTCGAGCAATTTCCGGTAAAGTCGAACAAATTCGAACAAAGTCGAGCAATGTCGAACAAAGTCGAGCAATTTCCGGTAAAGTCGAACAAATTCGAAAATGGACATCGTTCGACTCAAAAAGTCGAAATCGGACATCGTTCGACTCATAAAGTCGAAATCGGACATCGTTCGACTGAAAAAGTCGAAAACGGACATTGCTCGACCTTTTTGGTCGAATCATGAGTCGAGCACCTCAGCCCGCGCCCTGGTAATGCTTATACATTGGTTTACCATTAACAGTTATTTTGATTTAAAACTTTCAAAAAAACTGGCAGAATTGGCTAAGACATTAGAACTTCAGGATCGTAAGCAATTTTTCTCCTTTTTTGAGACTGTGCTTAGAAAAGTCTTTTTGAGCTACTTGAGTTATTGTTTCTGAGCTATATATGAGAAGCAAATCGAATTTAGGGGCTTCCCAAAAAACCGTTTCAATTCCATAATATAAAATGCTACCGTTTGCGATGATGTTCCAACAAAAAACTTCACACTTATGAGTTGCAATTGACAAGTCAATTAACACTTCCAATTTTTGATAATTTTTGCTTCACAAATTTTGATCCCACCAGATATAGTTTCATCAATCACTTGTAAAAGTGTCAATTTTTCAACTTAAGCAGTTGCAGAGAAAACAACAAGAATCGCAATTGTTCTTTCATTTGGTCGCTTGAAAGCAAAAAGTAACCCTGAGTTGAAATTATTTAGTATGTCATGGTTTATACAATGGTGTTCGCAGCTACTGCGGGCACGTATTTTTCTTAGTTTTGTTGCCATCTATATCAGTCTTTTAAAGGTTAAAATGTTAAAACGCTTGCTGATCGTCCTAAAATGGGATAATGATCATTATTCGAACTTGATTCTAGTATGAGGAACTAAATTCTGAAATCGAGTAAATTCAAGCAAGGCTCGCTTTCTCCAGTCGCAGTTTTTCCAGCCCATTTAATACCTACATTGGGCTTTGCGCTCGTCAGCTCCTTCCATAATCCAGCAATAAATTATAGTCATAAAACAGGGAAATACATTGGCTAATGAGCTCACATCAGGTGCTTCACACAGCCCAGCAACTCCATAAATACCCACTATTGACAAGGCAGTTTGCCAGATGAATTATGTGCACAAATTAAATGATACTGCCCTCTAGTGCTTTGATAGAGGGGTGATACTGGCCTCTAGTGCTTTGATAGAAGGGTGATACCAGCCATAGTGCGTAATAGAATGATGCAAAACGTCATCAACTTATCTTTATGGTTGGATGTCTGGGCACAAAAATGTGACTTGAATTTACTCTACTTAAAAAAAACATATACAACTTTGAAAATTGAAAAAACTTTGAGCCCCTATTTAATCATTATGCGAAAAAAAATTAGGAAACTGGAATACTACAGAGTAAAAAAGGTTTTCACATCAAATTTGTTTTCAACGACTATGTTTGAGTGTTTTGGTTTCAACACATATAGATGAACTTTTTGAATCACTAGAAAGCATGAGCGGCTCTAATAACGACTGGAAACTCAAAGGTTTGATTTTTTGTTAATTCAATTATAAACCTGCGCTCAATTATCTTTGATTTTTTGACGCAGCTGAGTCAGCACATTGCTTTGATCAAGATGACTAAACGCTTTGAACTTTCTTCACTTCTTCGAGATGAGTAGAAAAGCTCAGATAAGGTCAGAGTCGCCTGAAAACAGGCTAGTTTAATCTTAAGGCGCTCTCTCAAGCGATGTTTTTAGAAAAAGAATTCTTCATTTGTATTTTTGTTTGTCTAATGACTTCACTTAGAAACAATTTATTTTTGTCATATATTCGGAAAAAATCTGAATGCCAATTTTGGAATAAGAAACTGAAGTGTTTTTGATTGACAGCTGAGAACAACTATTTACATGCATTTTTGTTTCTATTCTGCAAGAAGGAACAAGTTAAGCACAATGGAGCAAGTTAACCATTTCAATCATAAATTCCTGGAAAGTTATTTATAGCCAGGAAAAATCAAGTAATGAGGAGCTCATTAACCGTAAACCGAAATGTGTTGCATCTTTCTCCATTTCTATATCTCGACTTTAATTATCCTAAGGAAGCAAAAAAAAAGAAATTGCAAATGCAAAAAATTCAGTTTTTTTTTCGACTTGAGGCGCCCCAAAACAAGCTCTTGCAGCCTAATGGCGTCCTGCCAATATATTAATTTGTGAGCAATTAAATAATAACCCTAGTATTAATATTATTATTGTTATTATGATTATGATTATTATTATTATTATGATTATTATAACTTTAGATTGGAAACAATTTATCATGCGTATTTTTTTATAATGGCAATTATATTGTCACATGTTTCTGGACTGTTGGCGACGCGTGGAAAAGGACGACTAGTTGCCGAAAAGATTTTAAAAACAAAAACAGTCTGCTTCTATCAAAGTGAAGCCCAGAAACTGTTTCGAATTTGCTAAAAAGTATCTAAATTAGTTCTTTGCTGGCATTTGGTGCAAAGATTTGCCCCATTTTAATCCAATGCAAAAATTATTTTGCGTCGACATATTCAATCTTTAAAGTTGCATCAATAAATATCAGAATAACGATGGTTGTTGATTAAATTATCGCTATCGCACTGAAAAAAAAGAAGAAAAATTGCATCAAAAAGTTCGACCTTTTCGGACATCATATATTTTTCCAATAATCATGCGTGAGACGTTTTTTAATTGTGGGCTCAAAGCAAACTTTAATTTTTTATGTTTTGCGGTCAGTTTTTGTCGAGAGAAAAAATACGCACAAGACAAAACCTTCATCATTTTTTCAACAGATGGAAAAAATAACTCAATCAGCCTACGCTTAGACAAACTTGAAAAAATGTACCGCATTAGATGAATTGAAAAATTTAATACTCGTGTTTCGGCCGATCAAAATGAACCCATTATTAGCTTTGTGTTTTTTTTTTGGTTGTGATAATTTAAAATTTGAGCGAAGGATCAGAATATAACTGCTTCAAATTTGTTTAGATTACCAAAACTGAAAAAGCTTTCTCTGTATCCGACATTTTTTGTTGCATTCAAAGCAGCGCAAATTGTAGTATATAGGTAATATGCAATTTTGATTATATTCAGCTTGAAAATTTCCCAACAATCGAGTTCATGCATATTTTAAAAGGAGAATTTATTAAATGGAAGCAAAAAGAATTGTTTGTTTTTGATCAGGTTGACTTTTTCCTCAGAAGTATGGGACTGAAACGCTTATACTCTTTGCAAAACAACTGAAAATTTTTTTCCTTGCAAATTTTATACGAGTCACATACTTCTAAAAAAATTTTTTTAAATTAAAACAAAACAAAAAAGGCTGCTTGTCTTAAGGCAAATCCGGCTGTATATAAAATGCTTTTTGATTCAAAATAAAATTTCAAGATAACACATTCGATTCAATAGTATTTTGGATTAGCCTTTTGCTTTTCTTGGTTTCGTCATCTGCTTTTCAGCTTTTCAAAAATTTTACATTCCAAAAAAATGAACAATCTTTGAAGTCATCAGACATTAAGATCAGTTTCGTAAGGACAACTCGTGTGGCTGACCAGAGCCAGTTATTTTCGTTTGACTTCTGTAAACTTCACAAAAAGTTCAAGGAAAAATTTCTAAAAGAAAGTTTCTTGTATTCTGTTTTTGAGCATCCTTGAAACAAAAAAACATCTATGGATTTTATAAGGGCCAACTTGTTATTTTTTGTTTGTTGATGTAATAAACATTCAATTATTCAAGTGCGTTACACCATTTGTTGATTGTAGTTTTAATCGGGAGGATCCTTTTTAGAAGCCTGTGAAGCACAACAACGGTCGTTTATAGGGCTACTACCTTGATCCAAGTTTAGGCTTAGCAATCGATTATAACGAAGTAATAAGTTGATTTTTTGACAATTAAAATTGAGAAAAGTTATCAAAACTAGGCGTCTTAATGGATTTATCATCGATTATAAACCTGATCTAACAGATTTCAATTTTTCATAATCCATTATTTCAGTCCGTACAAGAACGCTCAAAAATATATTATAGTTGTGTATAAATAAACATAACCGATTAAAAAATCTTTATGGCAAACAAAGTCCCACAAAAAATACAAATTTTTGTATTTTATAACTTATTATTTTTCTGTCATTAATAAACCTCTGAAAAAGATTCTCTGAACTCAAGTTCTTACACAGAAAAAAATATCGTAGTGATCTCTTCATATTATTTGAAGGGTTTCCGCGTTGGGTGAAAATTAACTCTTCTAAATATATCATGAAACTGATAAAATGTGCTTTTAAAAAAAACTATAATTGCGCATCATGAAACGAGTCTTTTTGAAAAGAAAGGAAAAAATAGAAATCTGAACCTGTTTGAAAACTGTTGAAATTTTTTCCCATTTTTCATATAAACCCACATCTATGAAAATCATAACATATAAACAGTTTAAATGCAAGCTTGAAGACAAAAGAGGGCATACAAAATGGATTTAAATTGATTTTCAAAGCTCAAAAAAGATTTTTTATGCATGACAATTAAACTAGTAATTGTTTTAAACTAATCAATCAACATCGATTAAACACTCGTATATGGCCAAAAAATTGGCACACAAAAAATCTATCCATTTTTGTATCATATCGGTTGTTGTTCTTCTGACGAAAACAAGCCTCTAAACAAGAGATTTTGTCACACTTTGATTCATCCAAAACAAATTTTAGCAACGAAACAAAAGTTTTACAGAGATCCCCTCATATTATATGAAAGGTTACCGCAGTAGGGGAAAACCAACTTTTCTAACTAAGTCATGAAACTAAAACAATTCGCTGATGTTTTGGTGTTTGAATAAAAATTATTAACGCGCATCATGAAACAACTCTAAAGTGAAAAAACAATTAAAAATTGTGTTGATTTGAAAGCTGCAAAATTGGTTTTTCAATTTTTCCCACAAACCAGGGTCAAAGAAATCTAAAATATCAGTTTGTTAAATGCAAGTTTGAAGACAAAAAGGGCAAACAAAAAGTGTCAAACTGGATTTTAATCACTTCTAAAAATTTCATGCAAAGTAACTATTTTAGAAATTGGGATAAAAATAATTGATAATAATCTATTATAATATCTTATTGTGTTAAAAAATTATCACGCAAAAGTGTTTATATTTTATATCCTATGGATTTTTTTCTGTCAAAAACAAACTTCTAAAAATTAGAGGTCTTGTCGTATTTTGGTTCATCTGAACACAAATTTTGACCACGAAATAAAAGGGTTATAGAGATTCCTTCATATTAGTTTAAAGTTTCCCACGGTTGGTGAAACTTAAAAATTCCAAAAACTAAGTTTTCCAAATTTCCCGCGGTTGGTGAAAATAAAGATTTTCAGATCAAGAATTTCATATAAAAATTTCCAAAATAGTATGGATGATAATTGAATAAAAAATTAGATGAATCAACAATTCAAAACATTTTCTGCAAAATTTAATTATAATCAGTATACTTTAAGTCAGGAAATTTTTATGATTATTATTTCAACTAAATTAACATGTTCAAACAGTTTCAAAGCTTTTTTTTTTTAAAAAACCCTCTTCTGACTTCGGGCCATCTTTTGAAAAATTACTATGTGGTTTTTTCTTCGCCAATTGGGTCGTTTTTGACCCTCTAAAATTGGATGCAAAACGCTAGCTGCAAACCTCACATCCGCTTGTCAGAATAAACAAATTATGGCGGATCGCTTGTAAAAAGATTGTACCACCCTGATGCTCATTTTCCAAAAAATGAACTAGAGGGTAGGAAATAAACGAACTCGAGCATATGCACTCCATCACTTTCCTCCAAAATCGGAGAAAAAACTCATCTCAGCTAAACAAAAACTTGCACGCCAGAAAAGTGTCAGTTGCATGTAATGAGGGTCGCATAGTCTATGATAATATTTGAAAATAGAGTTCAAAGAGCTTACCACGATCATATAAAAAAATTATGGTTGTTTGACCAATAAACAACATATGATACAAGGGTGAGAACAATTTGGTTGGCCAGGGTGTCAAATTCCAAAGGGACTGTTTTTCGATTTTACTATTTTCTCTCATTTTTTTCCTTTCGTCAGTTTTGAGGACCAAATATCAAATATTTTTCCGACTATTTTTGTCTTGAGATTCTACAACTATATTGAACTGATACTCGCAAGTGGAAATTATGCTCTCAATTTTATTTCCCTGAAGATTTACTGACCAAGTGATCGAAGGCCCATCACTTCTTTCATAAATCCGTCTCGTCCTTAAGGCCCCAAAGTTGTCAGCGCAAAGCAATTTTCTCTGCGTATTTTTGATTTTTTTGTCAACTGGGGGTTAAAAGCCACATAAGTTACAAAAGGTGGATTATCTAAACTACTCTTTAAACTTTAAGGAAAAAAAAACAAGGTATTTAGATTCTCCTTTCATCTGCGGAACCGTTGAAATTTGATTAGTCTTCTGAAAATCCCGCGGGAGTTTTTTTATTTTGATGCTGTGAAGCCATTTTGGCGAAGTAAAATATCAAACCAAATGTATATTGAGTGTTGGTTGAAGATGAGAGGCAATAATAAAACCGCTGCTTTGAGTCGAAAGATGACAGGTCAATTTGTTTGTAAGTTGCTAGGTTGACCTCGGGCCTAAGCTGCACAGGCGCTTGAAATGGTTGAATGTATGCTTTAGCTTTTACATGACAACTTTTTGTTTTTGCCCTTTGCCCCAAGGGTAATTCTCGTTAGTTCTTTATCAGATATAATATCATTTAATATTCAACAGATATCCAAGAGTATGATCAAATTATGCAAAAGATTGACTCTCTAACCGGATGTTGACATGAATTTTTGATTATTATTTCCTTATCGCAGTTCAAAAGAGTGCTTTGAATTGCGATGAATGTGAATTGTTTTTCTCGGATTGACAAAATTGAGAAATTTTAACAGTTTTTGTTCTTCTATATAAACTTCTATGGTCGGTTTTTATCCGGGAATGACCTCAAATCTACTCATTTGGTATAGGTCAGATTTGAGAATTCCAATCAAGGTATGTTTGATCATATCGATTTCCTCGCGGATTTCATTGTACCCATTTCCTTCCTTATCCGACAAAAGAACACCTCTCTCTCTCTCTCTCTCTCTCATGAATGCTCTGAAAGTGGTCATCTATTCTCTTCTCCTTAACGGAATGCTTAATAGTTTAACAGAAGCTGCCTGCAGCACAAATTGTCGTGAATTGTGCTATAAGTAGTATTTATTACAAGAATTGAAAAAAATACAAAATTTTTAGGAAAAAAACGTGATTAATATGTCTATTTTTGGCATATCGCCACCCAAAGGCAATGTCAAACGTTCAAATGTTAACGTTTGCGTCTAAAAATCCAAATTTCAGATCAGCTAGCTTGGTCAATTAAAAGAGTAATGATTTGAATCCGGATTAATTCACCGTCTATGCAAGGCATAATTCAAGACTGGAACTTCCGTGCGCATATTTTTTCTCAAAGTTACCAGTCTTGCCATTTTCAAACCCGAATAATCTAGTTAAAAAAACCTTCACAGATAAATATTTCACAATTTGGATAAATCATAATTTAAAAGAAGGAATTTGGTTCTGCTTGCGATTTCGAGCGAGAAGCGCTACTCTGCTTTAGTAATACGAGAGATCCTTAACATGAGAGTATTGCAGTTTTTTTTCAGATAAAATCCGACAAAAAGCCAGCCTTAGAGGATTGAAACATAGCAAGACTGAATGTTGCGATTAACTGTAAGGTCTATGGAGTAGTGTAAGTTTTAGAAAAAAATATGGAATATTTTTTCGAAGAGAATAAAGTACAAAGTGATATATTTCGTAAGTTGCAAAATATTGTATAGACCAACAAAGTTGCTGCTATATAAAAATTTATAAATGATTTTGTGAAGACAATAAATTAGAAAAAGATGAATTTTGCATATTGCGAATTTTACAAGCACAAACAAAACTGCTCCAATATCAGGGCAAATCGTCTTAGAAAAAAATCTCGGGGTTTCAAAAAAATGACTCGTAGTTTCAGAAAAAAATGATAGAACGATTTTTGAAGACCATAAATTACAAAGCGCTAAATTTCGTATATTGCAAAATACTGTATAGAGCAACAAGACTGCTCGTATGTCCTTGATTTAGGCGACTGCCTCTAGCTGATCTCGAATAGTTTTTTTACAATAAATTTTTGATGAAGTACAAACTTTGGAAACCGACAATTGAACAAAAAAAGACAGAGTTTGAGTCGTATTAAAATGACGAACTGGTGTGCCTCGATTCAGTTTGTAACTATTATGAGCGCCGAGTACCTCGCCGTATAAATTTGCACGCTGAGTCAACTATGTATCTTTTGAGCACTTTTAGCGACACTAGGCTAGAGGCAAACATGCTCGCTTGTCAAACATAAGATTTTCGGATAAATACCCGTGCGCTGACAATACCCGTTGAGTAAAAAACATCACCCAAAGCATATATGTTTCACACATTGTCCTCACCATGCCTCAACTTAAAATGAAACAATTTCTAAGACGGATTAAATCTCCGCTTACGCAGTAATTTCGCGAAAAAACATTGCGCGTGTGTAATCCCAAATGGCTAAAATTGACAATTTTTAAACCCGTTTAAGTTTCTATGAAACAAAAACAGGTGAAAAATTTTTGATTTGGAGTTGTTTAGGACAAAAAAATGATATTAACTTTTTACGTCCTAGTTTAAGAGACAAAGTTAAAAAATTGGCTAATCCCGAGCGCAAAAATTCCATCATTTTATTCAAAAATTGAAAAACAAGACTGTTTGTAATTTAAAACGAATTCACAAATGTTCCGACTGCACTTGAACGCCAATTAAAAAAAATTTGAACGAAAAAGTAACAAAATAATCGAAAACTTTTTTTTGTTATCACCCGACACACGAAAATTAACAAAAAGATGCATTTAGTTTCTTGTAAATAACTATTAACACTAAAAGACTGGCCTCGATTAAACTTGGAACGCTTGAGTCCGCTGCTATAAAAACGCAACTAATTCTCCCAAAATTGCCCAATTGCCAAGCTTCATTCACCCTTTTAACTTTATCAAAAAATTTCAAGACAACCACATTTTTTAAATTAAATACACAAAAAATTTCAAAGGTTGCTAAATAAAAAAAATAAAACGAGGAAAGAAAGATCACACCGAGCACAAACCTTCCGATCAGAAAATTCGAAATAATTAAAACAGTAAATCCCTGGGTAAGAACACAATCGCATTCTTTGCACTATGGAATTTGTTGCCATTCAATTTTTTGACTAAAATTTCTATGATGGTTGATAATAGTTTTGATTGAATTGGGCTTTTTAGTAAGCTCAATAATTTATAGAAGAACAATCTCATTAACTCCCTTGCGAGTATTCGCTCATAATATGCAGCAACAAAGAATATTGAAAAACTGAATGCTTGAAAGAATCTGTTATAACAACTCGGGTCGTAACAATCGAAAAATGTCAAAGGCAGATTTGTACAGGTCTTTCTGCCTGCGTCTTTCAGAAAAACTGCCATGAAAAGAGCAAAGAAGATTGAACTTTTCTTTCTAAACATATTCACCTCACGCGCATTGCAGTTAAGCTTTTTTGTATCTACTAACACAATTTTATGGTCAATTAGCAAGCCTCGCTGTTGCGATTTTTGATCAAAGAATCAAAAAAAATTTTTGGTGTCGTTTTTTACCTCTAGACAAGTGTAGAATTTTTAACTAACAAATTTTGTATACAAATTTTGCGGTTTCCCCTTACATTTGCGATTTACACTTACATTTTGCGAGTTCCACTTAGATTTTGCGGATCCCACTTAAACTTTGCGGAATCCACTTACAGTTCCGGAATCCAGAACAACTAGCTATAATTGCTTGTTGCGGAATCCGCAACAAAACAAATGTGCCGACAAAATTTACGTTACAGGTATTTGTACGCGGAATCCACTGAAGTTTTGTAAGTGGAATCCACTTACATTTTGGAACATATTTGAAGATTTGTCTCTGGAATCCAGGAACATACAGACACAAAATTGTGCGCCTATCCAGTGCACAGTTTGGCCTCGTAATGAATTTTGACTGACTTTTTATGGTTTTAAAGATAGCAATGCCCAGGACTCAAAGTTAACAATATAATTCACTTGTGATCATAATGCCAGCTTCAGATTATTTTGACGGCTATAATTCAAATTGGGGTAATTAACGGCAAAATACTTGTCCTATTCAATCGCAAGCGACAATTTACGCAGTTCCTAATCGAACGGGGGCAAACAGTGATTGTATTTTACATTGCGTGTAAGGAGATGCAATTAAAAATTGAAAATAAAAATCTAAGTTTTTGCCTTTTTTGAAAATTGAATTTAATATCCGAGCCAGACAATTTACCTCATACGCTTTGTGGGTTAAATATAAAACTGTAATTAACAAACATTCTAGCTAGCCATATAAGCAAATTTCAAACCCCATTGAAATCAGATGGGAATACAATTTTAGAACTAAACTCAAATTTTCGACATTGTTCATCACATGAAAAGCTCCTTCCTTTTTCTTCATTAAAACATTAAAATTCCGAAATTGGCATCAAGATGTGCCAATGAAACTGAGCATTCAAAATCTGTGTTTTTTGGAAACAAATTGGTCATGGTATCGCATTAAGACTAAATATTTTTTTTCATAACTCAAAGATTTGACCTAGTTAATATTTAAAAATTTTTGTGTACAATTTTCATCTTTTTCTTGAACACATTCCACAAAAACTAATTTGAGCAAATATTAGTAATTTCGGATCTATAATTTTTTACGCTAAATTGATGCGATCAGTTTTGATTTTGAATATGTTTTTGGCCAAATTCTTTAGCCGGATTCTCCGAGCAATAATTGAGAGCTGAAAAACTCTAGCGCAGTTTTTTTTCCAAATTGGTTTTTTCAACAAAAATACAAGCCATCATATTTTTACAAAAATTGACAGCAGGTGAATCATTTTTTTTTCGTTTCGACTCATTGTTTTGGGTTTTATTATTTTTTTATTTGGATTTTTTAAGACTGTTTGAAAAGTTTCCGAAAAAAAAATAATAGTTAAGATTCAAATTTGGCGGAAAGAAAAGCATTGTCGGGTTCATATTTCGATAAACTAGAGAAAATACAAAAATTTGTGTGATGATATGGAAATTCGAAAACTGCTGCATTTTTTTGCTCGCAAAAAGTTTAGTGTTTTAGCAAAGATTTTTTCCAGCTTTCGAAGAAAAAATGAAGAATTTTTGCTGGTATTTTTTTTTCTCAAAAGCACTATCAATTTTTCAAATAACAAATTTAGTCGATTTTTATGATACGATGCAAAAAGATTAACGAGGGGAAAATATTTTGCGCTCAAAATATGAAAAAAAAATTTGCCATCTCAGCCAGTTGTGGTAAAGTTATAACGATTTGAATATCGCAAATTTGGCTAAATTGAGTTATTGTTGTTCCGACTTTCGATATGAAAGTAACGGAATATTTGTGCTCGGGGTGGGTTTCTTTTTTCTTCAGACAAATTTCGACTTCTTAACTAGTCATTTTTGACGGAATTTTTTTATATCATTCGAAAGCTATTGTTGTCTTGAGCTCAAATTTGAAAAGATATTTCACCTGTGATTATTTTTCGTAAAGTTATGGGGGTTTAAAGATTGCCATTTTGGCCAATTTGGGACAATTAACTCGCGGTATATTTCGCGCTATTAACGCGTAATCGGAGAGTTAATCCGTCTTAAAATCGTTCCAAATTTATTGAAAGAAGCTTATTTGCCATAATTGATTTGTTACAAGGAGCGAAATCTATCCTTTTGTACTTTATATAGCGTGTGGGGGATGATTTTCATAAAAAATTTCAAATTTTAGAAAAAAAATTTCATTTTTTTTTATTACATTTAATTTTTTTATGTTATTACTGCTCCATAAAAATTAAAAAGCAGTCGGAACATTCAGGGCTTCGCCCTGATACGAGCAGTCTTATTTATTTTACGCGAAATTTCCCGTATTGACAAATAGCGCCAATAATCCGGCCGCAAAAAAAAATCGGCTCAGAAATGATTCCAAACTTAGTTAAAAAATGTTTGAACCAGATTTTGCGTTGGTAAAGGCAAATTCTTCACTACGTTTTTAAATTTGCGCTAGGGTGTTACCTGAAAGCTATTTCAGACACGACAAAGAGATTTAGTCATAATGCGAGCCGTCTTGTATTATGCCCTACCAGCTGATTTTCTAAACCAAAGAGACAAAATAAAAGATGCGAGACAAAATAAAAGGCAGACGGAAGATTTTCAGGGTGATATAAACAGCCTTATTCTCTTTATTCGAGCAAGGCCGAGTCAGACAAAGAGTAAGCTAAGGCTAAGCAAATCCTAAGTTTGACAAGATACGTCAAAAACAGATCAAAAGAAGTCAATTGCTTGAAGTATTATGATCATTAAAAATTGACTGCCGGTAAAGGGGGCATTAAGTTCCCGCACTGAAGTTTCATGGATAACAATAATTTTTTGTTTGTATTTTCATATTCGGTCTTTCAAAAATTACAACAATAATCGATTATAATCAATTAAAAATGGATTATTTTATAATGATACTTTTTTAAGTAAAATTTTTTAGTATAATCGACATAATTGCTTATAATTGATAATGGTCGCTTTTTTGAGAGAAAATGAATCTTGCTTTTGCAACAGAATAATCCATTTTTAATCAATTTTAATCGATTATAATTGCAAATTTTTTCAATCAATTATTCATAGTAACTGCTATCAATGTCAGTTGTTTAAATTGGAATACATACATTTTCTCTTTTATTTATTGTTCCGACTTTCGGTACGAAAGTAACGGAATATTTGTGCTCGGGGTGGGTTTTTTTTCTTCAGACAAATTTCGACTTTCTAACTAGCCATTTTTGACGGAATTTTTAAAATCATTCAAAAGGTATTGTTGTCCTGAGCTTAAATTTGAAAAGATATTTCACCTGTGATCATTTTTCGTAAAGTTATGAGGGTTTAAAGATTGCCATTTTGGCCAATATGACCAATTTGGGACAATTAACGCGCGATATAATTCGCGCTATTAACGCGTAAGCGGAGATTTAATCCGTCTTATAAATCGTTCCAAATTGGTTGAACAAAGCTTATATGCCATAATTGATTTGTTACAAGGAACGAAATCTCTCTTTTTGTACTTTGGCGTGTGGGGGGATGATTTTCATAAAAAATTTCAAATTTAAAAAAAAAATTTTCGTTTTATTTTATTTCATTTAATTTTTTAAATGTTATTACTGCTGCTCCATAAACCTTAAAGGCAGTCGGAACATTCAGGGCTTCGCCCTGATACGAGCAGTCTTGTTTTGTTTACTTTTACAAGCCCAAACATGACAAATTATGACTAATTGTATTTGTAACTTTAAATATATAATACCCAGAGAAGGACTTGAAGCCTTCAATGGGAGAAAATGAAGATGAACTTTTAAGCATGTAAATTGTGCTTTTAACTTTATTTATATTGTTTTATATATGCATGTTTTTATAAAATTTTTGTAATTTTACATTTTTGAACTTGCTTTTTTTTCCAGGACTATTTAGAACTAAAAACAGAAAAGCGTAATGAGCGAAATAAATTGCATTATAATCAGGGGCGGATATAGCATTTTCTCGAGGGGGGTGGGGGCGGATATAGCATTTTCTCGAGGGGGGTGGGGGCGGATTTTCAAAAAAAAGTTTCGAATTTTTTTTGGGTCGATCAAATTGATTTTTCGAGCTCTCCCAAAGCGCTGTTTTATTCCTATTTTGGCAAAACTTTCTGCGCCGCAGGCAAAATTTTGAAAAAAAAACAGGCCAAAAAAGGCGTTTTTAGGCACTCTTTGGGAAATTTTGACAAAAAAATCGCGTTTTTTTTGGCGCGCGCTCCCCTCAAAACTAGTATATATTGGCGCAGTATGTATAAAAATTAGTATATATAAAACTAGTATATATAACTAGTATATATAAAAAACTAGTACCCTCAAAACTAGTATATATAGAAAACAGAAAATTTTTAGGATCCATCACCAAAAATGGATACTCAAGATAGTACAAAGGGGGGAACTTGGGGTGGAGACTGTTAAATAGGTCCCAATATTGGCTTATAATGACAGCCTTTTCCATTATAATCGATTATTATCCATGGAACTCCGGTGTGGGTTGTTTACTGTTTACTCGACGATACACCATTGCATTCTTTATAATGGGTAGTTTTCTAAATAGTAGTAGTATTCTAAGGTGTAAGTCAGATCAAAGTTTTGTTAGTCACTCATTTTTTTCCTCTGTGAATTTTAATGTGCATAATCAGTCTACCTTGTTCTGTATAATAGATCCTCTCTCTACTCGCTAATTGACTCCGAATGTTCTCTATGAAGACCCTTTTCCAGCAAAAGTTAGGGGGCACTTAAACTGTTCAATATGAGTCTGATTTTGACAACAGACCTCATTACTCCGTCTCACTGCTCCCATAATATCTTTGTAGATTCCCAATCCTACCTTTAGTATCCCATTAAGTAGACATTACAAATCATATAAACTTTGATGGCTCCCAACTCTATTTGACTTTTTTATACATAACGCTTTTTAAGCCCGCTTCCTTAGTATTCATGCACTTTTGCGCATCTTTTAAAATTCGACCGAAATTATTTTAGAAAATGTAGTGTTTTTTTTTGTGTAACAATTTTAAATATACAAAATTTAGTGTTTTTTGTGTAACAATTTCAACTATAAAAATTTTTAGATGTATTTTTATAGTGACATCTTCTGAATGGTATTTACCAAAACTGTGTCCTAGTGCCCTCTAGTTAGAAATATTCAAGATGTAAAAAGGCGAAACAAATCCCTCTGCCTTGAGCGGACAAAATGAAAACAGGAAAATGGACATGGGCATACAATTTAGTTGTTCAGCGAATTTCTCACAGAAGCCTATCACCCAAAGGCCGAAACAAAATTAGACTATTATAGCTATACTTAAAAAAGTACCTCACGTGGTTAATCAATTTAAAGAGAAAAATTAAGTTTTATTTGTCATGCAATCAGCTATTTTTGTTCAAAATTTTTTTTTCAAAATTGTCGTCTCGATTTGTGCTTTCGAAAA
This sequence comes from Symsagittifera roscoffensis, assembly GCF_963678635.1. Taxonomy (NCBI): domain Eukaryota; kingdom Metazoa; phylum Xenacoelomorpha; order Acoela; family Convolutidae; genus Symsagittifera; species Symsagittifera roscoffensis. The sequence goes on along the minus strand of NC_087062.1, from coordinate 27,781,094 downwards.
TTTGCAGCATTTGAACATCGCAGTTTTTCATAATCAGTGGTGTATAGACACCACATGCCGTAAAATCTTTGATAGGCAGTCCTCTGTTGTTTCCGTGCCGAGGGGTATTAACTTCACAAATGAGGAAATGAAGAATTGAATAAAATTTCGCGTAACCACGAATTAATATGCAGCAAAATTAAATTTGCTTTTCCAAGATTTTCCTTGATCAAAAATGCATCGTGATCTTTTGTTTTAGAACGCAAAACTGATACCACAATATGGATATAAAGCGGAAACTCTTAGCAAGGTTTCTTGTATAGCGCGCAGCCTTGAACATTCCGACAATCCTTTAGGGTGTTCGAAGTTAATTTTGGATGGAAATTCAACAATAGTTTCGAAAAAGATTTAGCAAGCCTCAATTTATTTTGGAACAAGTTCCGAACCAAGTTTAATGGATTTTTTCGCTCATTAAGTATCCCAAATAGGCCAAATTGGCAAATTTTGAACTCACATAACTTTCCGAAACATCTTTTTAAGCTTGAGTTCAGGGCACTATTTTTTTCTAAGATGTTATAAACAAAATCTAGCAAAAACGCCGAATAAAAAAGTCAAAATTGGTCTGAACAAAAAAGTATCCCAAGAAAAGAATAAAAGTTCCGTCGTTTTGACAATTTTTACCTGGCTACACACAAGCATTTTTGTATCGACTTTCGACCAGAGGTATTTTATATATTCGGAACTGTTTTACAAAAAATTTTTGACAGCTAATCTTTGCGAGACATTACTGCCACAATTACCAAAAACAATTCGGCCAAAGAAATTTCGGCAAATTTACCATTGTAGCAAAATTTCTAATAAATATGGAAAAACAAGCTGCAGCGGCCAGTAGCGAATGCTTGATCCACTTCGCTCCGCTTAGTTTACACTCGGTACCAGAGAAGAAATAGTACGCGATAATCAGTGTTCGTCGCTATTCTCGATTGTTTCAGATGTCTCAAATGAAATTGGCTGAAATGTTTCAACTTTCAAGTGGCTAAATTTCTGGCGTATTTTGGCTCAAAAGTCTGAGATAAAATATGTCGCTGTTTAAAAGGTCAAGTACTCATCAATTCTCTGAGTAAGTACAATTAAAACGGAATTTAAAAATTTAATAACAACAAATTTGATTTTTTTTCTATTGTTTTCAAGAAGCTTATTTCCTTAAAAATGTTGAAAAAACAAGGAATATCGAAAAAATGAATGCAATTATCAATCCATAGATACCATCGATACACAATCAATTTTATTGGAAAAAATGGAAGCGTTTTGAAAATGCGCATAATTAACAAAACACACTGTATACTCATAATTGACGTATAAAAACAAGCTTTTTGTCAGGTAATTGCATTCTATCAAGGGAAAGAAATTGACAAAAAACCGTCCTAATATTTACCTAAGCCTCAATTTAATCACGTCTCCCAGAAAAAAAACGAAACATTGATTTGAAAGACGCTTTTTATTTAAAAATCGAATAGAAACAACCTTATTGAATAAAACCATTCACTAAACTTGATCAACTACAAAATTCATTCTGTTTAAAATTTTATCTGAAACTAAACAAAGCCAAACTTTAATTGGCTCATAGACGGTTATTGATTGTATCAAATTATAGGTTTATAGGTATACTTTTGAGATGCTAGAGGCATCAAGTTAATCAAGACTAGCTTTTCAGGCCTCAATTAGTAAGCTTAATTGGACTACTCTTGTACTTATAAAAAGGACTTAGTTTGAAACAAATTATCGTCATTAAAAGGGGGTTAAATTGTTGTGGGGTTATCATGTTACGGGGTTATGATATAGGGGGTGAAAACAGAGGGGGTTAAATATCGTAGGGTTAAAGAGTGGTACACTCAAATTATAACAGCCACTTGGGGAGGGGATTAAGACGAAGACAAACTAAAACTGAAAAGTCGAACGTTCTAGATTTTGCCCTAACACGGGCAATTTTTTATTTCATTTTTGTCTGATGTGATTTGTTTTTCAGAAATGTGTCACTCATTATTTTGTGATAAACATTTTTCAAGTAATTTAACAAAACCTGTTCAGGTGACTTCATTTAAGTTTATCCTGGTCTTGTTGGACACTTACCGACATCAACTTATCAATGAAACTGGTTATTGATGAATTTCTTTCCGAACCGCATAAATTTTAATCTTAAATCGCAAAAAAATCAGAATGGCGGCTCATTAGTCGATAATTATTTGAGCTTGCGAATTTACGTAATTAGGCTCAATATCTTTTTTTATTCAAAAATTTACGCATTTTTGAAAAATCATTTTGAACGGTGTTTTCTAATTATACCTGAAGAGAACTGGCGTCCTGAGCTCAAACTAAAAAGTTTTTTTAAACCTGATCAAATTTTGTTAAAATTTTGAAAAAATGCCATATTGGCCAACTTGAGTCACTTATTAACGAGCGATATGTTTTGTCCTATTAACGCGTAAGTGGTTTATTAATCCGGCTCTGAAAATGTTCAATTTTGATTGAAAAAAAAAGCTACCGTTAAAAAATCAATTGCTGGATATTAAAAAAAATCAATTTGTAATATAGCATCATTTGATTATTCATTTTTTGTCACAATTTTGCAATTTGACATTGAATCACTGAAGTTTTTAACGGAGTTCAAAAAGAACAAGAAGATGAAAAAAATGTTGAAGGTTTTTAAAATTAACTATCAAAAATATCGAGCAATTCAATCTCTCTAGCTCAGGTCAAAGACCGTGACAAATTTTTAGTCGTTCCAAGTCAAATCAATGTTTTTTTCCGCAATCAAATTTTTAAAGTATGAACGCTTCTTCATAGCTGCGTTAAGAGTCTAGAAAAATTGAGTGTCGGTCACGATTATTTGCTACTGAGTCAGGGTAAAGTTTGCAAATTGCACCGGAATTTTGTATATAGAATTGGTTATAATGGAAAACTTTCGTCTGAAATATTGACAGTAACAATTTTTCGACCAAAAACTCAATTGAAATTGGTTATAATCTGACTTTTTTGAAATAACTCCATCATAATTCGATATAAGCAATTTGAATTCCATTACTGTTAATTATGATGAAATATAATCTCTGGCAAAATTATTCGAAAAAACGAGTAAAACTGGATCCGGATGAGGGGGGATGATGGATAACGTAGGCATATGGGTAAATAACTATTTATAAAACGTAAGACATTAAAAAAAATTTAGAAAAATATGATAATATTGTACTGTGAATGATTAGGAAAAAAACCTTTTTCAATGCCAGCCCTAAGTAAGTCTCAATTTTGCAAGTGCAACTTGTCAATGTTAAATAAATTAAAAGGTTGAGTGGCAACAAATAGGTTTGAGTATATAACTTTATATTTTTTTCTAATTAATCATATTTTTTTGGGATTTTATTGATTATTAAATTGCTGAACAATAATTGTATTTCAGTGCTTGATAATCGTTTCATTTATGTTTGTTAGCAGAGTTAATAAAATTCAGCACATTTGAGTTTTATTCATTAAAATCCAGTGCGGAAAAAATCTGAGCATTGTGTTGCGACTATTTGCATTTTATTTGCGCTAGTATGTCTTGAACATGGAAGTTAAACTTGATCTCAAACAAAGTTCTGAGCAGCCACCCGGATTTGTCTGCCAGAAAGAACAGTACTTTTTCAGCAAGGCAACAGTATGTAAGCAATACTGAAACAGTACTGTGTAAGTGTCATGATAGCACTGATCAGTGATAAAATCAGGACGAAAAACTTGCAGTACTGTTCCAGTAGTGTTTTTGAAACTACTAAAGCTGGTCATTACCAAATCAGTGAAAGTTACAGGAATTTCATACTGATGCATTACTGGAACAGTACTGATTATTGTTTAAGATACTCGGTTATGATGTTCGGGTTGAGTTGTTATCCGGGTTTCCAGGATAGGCTATATAAACCTTTTAAATATAAGTTTGGAAAAATTTTACGTCTATACTGTATCAGAGCATTTTTCATCTAGAGTCAAAAATCAATGGCAACCATGCCAGGATACCAAATATATATCAAAACCCAAAGATCATGATGATCCAAATCAGTTTCGATATGAGAAAAATTGGTCAACTAAAAATTTGGCTATTTTTCATCTAATTTTTAGCTGTCGCGGTCCATGGATTCAAAAAATTCCATATTTTTACAAAAAATTGCCGTGTTCCCGAGCATCTTTGATTATTCAAGCCTTCTAAGTACCAATGCTCACACACTTCTTTTTTTTGTGGGGATCTAATACAAATTTTGAAAAAAAAAATTGCTTTTTTTCTAACAAAAACAAACATCTAAATTCCGTTGCTCAAGCCCTGTAACTCCCAAACGCTGATTCAATTCTAATTTTTCATCAAAAAATTGCGTTGTTACGTGGTTTGTTGCATATATTTTTTTTAACTTTAAGGTCTTTTAAATGTTTTTTTTTTTACTGTAACGACACCTAACAAAACTTCGAAATACATTCGAATTTAAAAAAAAGAACTCCATACTGTTTCAGGACAAAATCAGTGAAAAATATACAACAGTACTCTAAGAGACAGTTCTGATCCTTTTTTTCAATCGCAACGGTTGTGGATAATTTTTCTGGATCGCGTTGGTCAGAAATCGGATACATCTCATTGGTCTGCAAAGTTCTTTGTCTGCAAATTCTGTCAATTTGGTCGCATCAGTTTAGAAATAGCAAACTTCGGTCGTGAAGGTCTGATCATTAAACAACAACTTCGGCGCTCGATAAAACCACAACTCGATGTTCAATGAAAAGTGATTGCTGTTCATCAAAATACAATATTTTATTTCGGATTTAGAGGCTGAAAAAGTAAATTAAACGTTGAGAGTTGGGTCAAAAATTGAGCACTATCTTTTATATTAAACATTTTTCGATGAACTTCATAGAGTCTTACGTTCAGGGCGAGTTTTGACATCAAGAGGTCAGCTTGTGAGGCATAACTTGATACACTTTGCCTCAGTAAAAAGTATGTCGCTGCCAGTGTCATCACTTTGCCTTTTTTCAATCAGGCATTTATAACCAGAAACGTTTTAATCATGTATGCAGAAGGTACGCAACTTTTCTTAGTTGCTCGCGTGAACAGATCTAGAATTGGTGTTTCGAAGATCAAAGGACGCTGAAATAAAAAGGTTGCGGTTTATTTCTTATTGTTTTCATTTTAAGTAGTTGTGCCACAAACACTGTGGCGATTAATTGGGACAGGTGCGCCACCGTTTCAGGAAGGAAGAAGCGAGAAATATTGAAAAATAAACAACCAGTTTAAACAGTTTTGTACGAAAATAACACGAATTAAATCCAACTTCAATCTTTTACATTCGAGTTTAGACGTAACTTTGCACTGTGAAAAATGAAAACTACATGAATCGGAACTGAGGTGTAGGTTTGAAAACTGAAATCCATGTAAATTATATTTCTTCACTTGGTGTCTTGGCATGTCACAAAATTGCCTTAATTATTTTCAGTCTCCTTTTTAGTACCATTACTCCAAATAAATGGTCTAAATAAATCATTAAACAATAACACAAGAAATGTTGTGACAAAGTGAATCAAAATATGTCAGGCTGAAATTATCTTCTTTTTTTGTACCCGGAAGTTGCCCATAACATGAATTTGATCAAAATGTGAAGTTGACAACAACAAACTCAATTCGCTGTTTGAACTACAAAGAGTAGTTTTTTTCATAATTTAAGTCTCTGATTTTTTGGTGATTGCGTTCTCTCCATTAGTCTATAATTTTTTGCGCCAGTTTTTGCGTCTATAATTGTTGAGCTTTTTTAAAGTTATTTTTCTGGTTATTCTTTAAAATAAACTATCAGCCCACATCAATTTAATTCTTCCAGATTCAATGTACCTAAAATCTGATGCCCTACCTTTTCACACCCCTCCCCCTTTCCCCAACATTTCACCCCACCAATTTCCCCCTTACTTTTTACACAAGAACTTCTAACCACACTAAAATTTTAACCTTTGAAGTATTTTACCAAGCTTAAATCCGATACTTAACTCTAAAAAGCCTATGAGAGTCTTATCAGTTTAATCCTCAAGCTAGGTGAGCGAAAAATGAAGAAGATTTCAGTTTTCAATACATCGGTCATTTCGCGACTGCTTCTGAGTAAAAACCGGACTAGGACTAAACTTTTCGAAAAAAAGGTGACTTTTACCCAAAGGCGGATTTAGGGGAAGGGTATGTATAGTGGACGCTTCTTCTCAGGGTTTCGACCCCTCGCCGACCAAACTTCTATTCGGCCTCATTCATCATTCAGCGCCAATATATACTATTTTTGAAGAAAAGTGAGATTTTTTGGTCAAAATATTCCAAAAAGTGCCCAAAAACGGAAATTTTGACTTTGCCTGCCGCGCAGCAATTTTTGTCGAAACAGTTTCTTTATCGTGTTATGGGAGCGCTCAAAAATCAACCCACTCGGCCTAAAAAAGGCCGATAAGTTTTTATATATATATATTTTTTGAATTCAACCCCACCACTTACTTCACTTACTAAAAGTGAGTGGCGTAGCGGGAGTTCGGGATAGGGTGGTAAAAATGCTTGCATGCTTAAATTTTTTGCTGTTGAGTTTTAGTTAACTCATGGTCACAATGCTCCAATTTGTTACTCCACTTTGATACTTTTGTTTCTAGTTTTAGTTGCTTCTTAGTGACTAAGTTTTTTGCCTTAATTTGATTTAGAATTAGAAGTAATCCGTTTCAAAAAAAAAGATTTCACAGATAAAATTTAATAATTCACGGTCACAATGCTCCAATTTGTTACTCCACTTTGATACTTTTGTTTCTAGTTTTAGTTGCTTCTTAGTGACTAAGTTTTTTGCCTTAATTTGATTTAGAATTAGAAGTAATCCGTTTCAAAAAAAAAGATTTCACAGATAAAATTTAATAATTCACGGTCACAATGCTCCAATTTGTTACTCCACTTTGATACTTTTGTTTCTAGTTTTAGTTGCTTCTTAGTGACTAAGTTTTTTGCCTTAATTTGATTTAGAATTAGAAGTAATCCGTTTCAAAAAAAAAGATTTCACAGATAAAATTTAATAATTCACGGTCACAATGCTCCAATTTGTTACTCCACTTTGATACTTTTGTTTCTAGTTTTAGTTGCTTCTTAGTGACTAAGTTTTTTGCCTTAATTTGATTTAGAATTAGAAGTAATCCGTTTCAAAAAAAAAGATTTCACAGATAAAATTTAATAATTCACGGTCACAATGCTCTATTTTTGCTGATGCTGTTTTTTATGTTCAATATTGTTATTACCCCCATTTACTGAACGCGATCAAGAAATTACTCAACTACTCAAAAAAAAATCAATGCCCCACTACATATTTGGCAAGTTACACAGTCACATAAGTATGGCCGGGTTCTTGACCAGAGCGAATTCAAAACAGCATGCGAGTCATTTGACGTTACACCCAAAGCTTTTTAAATAACCATAATCGTCTTTTCAACTCAAGACTTGAATATCGCGCGCCAAAAACCTTTTCTTATTTTGGCTTTTTTGTCAAAATATCGCGTGCAGCGTAAACAAAATTGGCAAAAACCGGGTCTTTTTAGTGATTTGGAAGAGCTCGGAAAATCAATTTTATCGACCGATAAAAAAAACGGTCGACAAACTCCTCGAATTTGTTTTTGGAACTCCGCTCCTCCCTTGCGAAAACTTTAGATCTGCCACTGTTTATCACTAAAAATTAATCAAAAATCAATTAACTTAATCAACCTGACCAAATCTTAACTCTGAAGCAATTCCTTTAATCATGATAACTGCTGCTTTCAACTTCAATGTTTTTAGCTTCAATGTTTTCAACTTCAACTTAGTAAAACGAGCTTAGAAGCAATAAAAGCAATTTCACTAATCCCACATCAAAACCCGGCATATTTTGAATGTCCAACAGGATCAATTCTCAAGTAAAATGCTCAACAAAAACATAGGAAAGACAATCAGACTGCTCGTATCAGGGCGAAGCCCTGAATGTTCCGACTGCCTTTTAAGGTTTATGGAGCAGCAGTAATAACATTAAAAAATTAAATGAAATAAAATAAAATGAAAATATTATTTTTCTAAAATTTGAAATTTTTTATGAAAATCATCCCCCCACACGCCATTTAAAGTACAAAAAGAGAGAATTCGTTCCTTGTAACAAATCAATTATGGCAAATAAGCTTCGTTCAACCAATTTGGAACGATTTATAAGACGGAACAAGACTGCTCGTATCAGGGCGAAGCCCTGAATGTTCCGACTGCCTTTTAAGATTTATGGAGCAGTAATAACATTTAAAAATTCAATGAAATAAATCAAAATGAAAAAAAAAATTCTGAAATTTGAATTTTTTATGAAAATCATCCCCCCACACGCCATATAAAGTACAAAGGGATAGATTTCGCTCCTTGTAACAAACCAATTATGGCAAATAAGCTTCTTTTGACCAATTCGGGACGATTTCTTTGATGGATTAACTCTCCGTTTACGCGTTAATAGCGCAAAATATATCGCGCGTTAATTGTCCCAAATTGGCCAAAATGGCAATATGTAAACCCCCATAACTTTACGAAAAACAATCACATGTGAAATACCTTTTCACATTTGAGCTCAGGAGAACAATACCTTTCGAATGATATAAAAAAATTCCGTCAAAAATGGCTAGTTAAAAAGTCGAAATTTGTCTGAAGAAAAAAAAAACCCACCCGAGCACAAATATTCCGTTACTTTCGTATCGAAAGTCGGAACAATAAATCTCCGCTTATGCGTAATAGCGCGAATTATATCGCGCGTTAATTGTCCCAAATTGGTCAAAATGCCCAAATTGGCAACCTTTAAACCCTCATAACTTTACGAAAAGGGATCACAAGTGAAATTTCTTTTCAAATTCAGGCTCAGGACAACAATACGTTTTGAACGATATAAAAAAATTCCGTCAAAAACGGCTAGTTAAAAAGTCGAAATTTGTCTGAAGAAAAAAAAACCCTCCCCGAGCACAAATATTCCGTTACTTTTGTATCGAAAGTCGGAACAAAAAGTCGCCTTACCCAATACAACTGCTCGCGTTTTTATCTCAGTGAACCATTATTTTGTTAAACTAGTCATTAGAACAGTTCGCATTGGCTTTGAAAAAGTTTCCCTCCTAGTTTTTCTGAGAAATGTGAAAAAATCACAAAACGCGTTATGTTTCGCCCCGAGTTATGGAATTACAATTGGTATCGAAGGACGGCTTTTTGGTTTTCGATTTTTCTTTTGTGGTTCGCATCTGATCATCTGAGTTTTAATCGAAAACTCCCACAAAGATATTCTGAACGCATATGATGGAACCAACCACGACCCAAAATTTTTGTATTTTGACGATGAAGTTCAAAACATCATGTGAATATGAGAGAAAATCCTGAGCCCAATTTTTTTCGGGATTCATTAGAATTTTTTAAATTTGATACCTGTATAAAACACATTAAAAATTTTTAACTCAAAAGTAGAGTTTTATTTGTGGGAATCAAATTTTATATCCGTCTTCTTTGCATCTTCCGAGAGACGCATATAATGCAATACAACTGCTCGCATTCAAATTTTTTGTCGATCAACTTAACCCAGATCAATATTCTTCATGAAAGGACGCTAGTTATGAGATAGAGAAACAAAAATTTATCAAAAAATATATCTAGTAGGTGAGTGGCTCTATATCATCGTTCCTTTTGCTTTTGACATTTTTGGCCAGTAGCTAACCTAATTAGCTGATGACTGTTTTCAAGTTCTCCGGTCTTGGTTATTTTTTTTTTTGAAATTTTCAGACATTAACTAATTTAATTAGGTAATCGGGCTTCCCAAGGTTATTGATTTAATTAATAATAGCTTTGAAGTCAACATAAATTTTTTTTGAGTGGTGTGATTATTGGTGCGATTAATTAAAACTGGCTGCCGTTTTCTACTTTTTCTGTTGCCTCTGTCCTGAAGATAGCAGCAAAGTCAATATGTCAGGTTTTAAGTTATTTCATATGAAACAAACTGATAAATCGATAAACTTTTGATCACAATTTCCTAGTTTAGCCATTTTCTCGACTTTTTGCTCCGACTTTTGAAGATAACGGAATATTTATGCTCGGTGTGGTTTTTGTTCCGACTTTCGTAACGAGAGTAACGGAATATTTGGGCTCGGGGTCGTTTTTTTTTTCAGACAAATTTAGTTTTTTTAACTACCCTTTTTTACCGAATTTTTCAATTTTATTCAAAATGTATTGTTGTCCTGAGCTTAAATTTGAAATTATATTTCACCTGTGATCATTTTTCGTAAAACTATGAGGGTTTAAAGATTGCCATTTTGGCCAATTTGGGACAATTAACGCGCAATATAATTCGCGCTATTAACGCGTAAGCGAGATTTAATCCGTCTTATAAATCGTTCCAAATTGGTTGAACGAAGCTTATTTGCCATAATTGATTTGTTGCGAGGAACGAAATCTATCGTTTTGTAATTTATATGGCGTGTGGGGAGATGATTTTCACTAAAAATGTCAAATTTTAAATGTACATAATTTCTGTACATAAAAGCCACACAGAAACTAAAAGAAATTTAAAATCTTCAAAACTAATTGATCAAATTAAAAAATTGCTAATATTTATTAGTGCAATGCCCTTAAAATTCTAATTATGTCCTATTTTTGCTTCGAATTTTAAATGAATTTTCAAAATAAAAGAAGTTTTCTTCTGAGTGAGTAAATCTTCACTAACGAACAATGTAAAGTACAATTGATATGATAGATTTCGAAGCTTCTAAAAAAGTTTGACCGTTTAGAGGGCCGTTCGGAGGGCTGGATTGATTTACAACTGAATTTGAAACACAGTACAAGGTTGATTTATACCACCCGAAACTAGAAGAATTTTAAAGTAAAGTTGCTTTTTCTCCAATCATGATGACATAAACATTTAAGAGTGAAAGAAATTGCTTTAAGTTATTACAGAATTCTTTAACGCATATTTTGCAAAACTCGGGCCCAAATGTACCGCAAAAACGCACCACTTATGGCTTTTTACTCAATCAAAAGTAATGACAAAACTACCGGATCAATTGCTGACATTCCTATCTCAAAAGGGGCTTCTTAAGTAAATCAACAATTTATTTTGAGTTTAAACTCCAAAAAAAGCTCGAAAAAATTTTTTAAATGTTTTTAAATTAAAAAAAAAAACAAGTATTCTGCTTTATGTAGTTTACATGAAATTTTTTGGCTATTGAAATTTTTTTCAAAACTTTTTGAAAAATGAGAAGATTACACATTTCCTAAACCTTGCCGGATGACATAGGAGGATCCGTTTTGAAAAAGTTTTGTCACCAAAAAACCAAAAGTTTTGTAATTTTTGATTAGCTAAAACAACCAAAACTAAAACAACTAATCTGCTAAATTTTTTAGCAAGTGTTTTTTCATCATTTTTTGTTACACTGAACTCATAATGACCAAAACACGTCCTAATAATTTGATTCATTGCATTTTTGTATTTGAGCTCAGGTAATCATTATCCTACAGAATTCTGCTTACAAATGCTTGTAAATTGAAAGTTTGTCGGCATATTAGTGTTGTTGCAGATTCCGCAACGATTGAAGAAAACTGATGTAAGCGCAAAGAGGATTCCGAATTTTTATGCAGATACCGTTCTTAGTTTGCGGAATCCGCTTTTAGTTTGAATCTTGTCCTCTTAAATTTCTCCAACCAGTAGATTTAGGGGGTTCGATAGATGGTCTCCTCTGGTTTTATTGTTCCACTGAGAGTAACGGAATTCTTGTGCTCGGGGCGCACGATATGATACGCGTTTTTAACGCGTATGCGGAGATTTAAGCCGTCTTAGAAATCGTTCCAAATTGTTTGAAAGAAGCTTATTTGCCATAATCGAAGTTTTACAAGGAGCAAAAACTATACTTTTGTACTTCATATGGCGTGTGGGGTTTTGGTTTTTATAAAAAATCTCAAACGTTAGAAAACAAATTTATCATTTTATTTTATTACATTTAATTTTTTTTCAGTGTTTTTACTGCTCCATAAATCTTAAAAGGCAATAGAAACATACAAGACTTCGCCGTGATACGAGCAGTCTTGTTTTACGTTTTTTTTGGTCGACCGTCCTTGAAATTCATCAAAAAAGGTTTTTGGGAGTATATAACACTGCATTAGATTTGAGCGCGTGGATTTGAGCGCACGGATCTGAGCCTAAACAGCACTTAAAACAGTTTTTCTGGGAAGGTAACAGACATTGTTTTATCCTTAAGCTACCCAAAACCAACAATGAAAGCAGAAAATTATCATTGAGAAGCCAAACTGTGCACTGGATAGGTACATAATTTGGTGTCTGTAGGTCACTGGACGCCAGAGACAAGTCCTTTAACTTTTTCCAAAATGTGAGTGAATTCGACTTCGAAAACTTCAGCGAATTCTGCTTACAAATGCTTGTAAATTGAAAGTTTGTCGGCATATTAGTGTTGTTGCAGATTCTGCAACGATTGAAGAAAACTAATGTAAGCGCAAGGAGGATTCCGCAATTTTATGCAGATACCGTTCTTAGTTTGCAGAATCCATTTTTAGTTTATGGATTCCGCTTACAATTTGCGGTTTCATTATGCAGATACCGTTCTTAGTTTGCGGAATCCGTTTTTAGTTTAAGGATTCCGCTTACAATTTGGCCTCGCAATGATTGGCTTGAAAAACAGATAAAATTTTTTACTTACCACCGACGATGCAACCAGTTTGCCAAACTAGCGGGAGAACACAGGTGATAATAACGCAGCTTGTATAAAAACCAAGCTCAGAAGAGTTGGATGAGTTCGAAATTTTGCTGGAGTATTTTCTTTCAGGTTTAAACTCCATGATTCTATGCAGGCTCATAAAAAGTTACCATGAAATCAAGAATGATATATAATGAAAACAAGAATAAAAGGAACGTTGAAGCAATTTAATAATCAATTATTACGTTGAACTTCAAAAATCGAATTCGACATTTTAATTATTTTTGTTTGCAAAAGTTTAGAAGTTTCTAGCCTTATTTTGGGTTTTTGTTTATCTTTTCCGTCTATTCGTTTCAATCTGAAGTCGAATTCATTCAGTGAATTAATGGGGTAAATTTTATTTATATCACAAAATTCGGTTAAAAGACCATATGGCATAAAATCAAGAGTTAGGTCTGGAATAGGTTGTTTAGACTTTGGCAACCGCCGTTAAAAGAACTTATTCCAATTTTCTGGAGCGGTATAGACTTCAACTTTGAGACGCACCTCGATTATAACTGATTTAACTGTTGTTTTTGAAATCCTGAAATCCTGGTCCGGAAACATTTGGCAGTCATGCTGAGAGCATATTGGAAGCATTATGCTTCAAAATACTCGCAAAGGTAATTCAAATCTAGATCAGAGAACTTTGGCTATAATAAAGAAACCTAGCTTGAAAGGATCGACACTTATGTGATTAAAGTGTCCTGTTCATTTACACGCAAATCAGATAAGAAGCAAAATGGATGAAAGCTATCTGCATATTGGGATCTTGAACGAAAAATATTAATATTTATAAACATAATGATGCGTCAGTGGTTTAAAAGGAAGTAATAAACGAATCAATTGATTTTTGGTTTCTCTTATTTTTCAGATGTGTGATTTTTCATTCTTTTTCCTCTGTTGATTTTTTTACAGTTTCCAAATTCCGTATTTATTATAACATAACTTATTTATTTTCATCCAACTGAGTTTATACGTGCTCGGAAATGTATTGTGTGCTACCATTGGCTCTTAATAGGCCCTCTAACTGAATAAAATATTTTAAAAACTGAGCATTATGAAAACAATAAATACGGAAATTAGGTGCATGTAAAACTGGATGCCCCGCAGATTTTCAACATGCTCCAATTGAATTCGACATGATTAATAATTGATATCAAAATGGATAGTTATGTTCTTAATTCTAATTTGGTTTTAACTGAATTATTTAATCATTCAAAATTCAAAATCCAAAGTTCTAGACGTCGAGTCAAGTTCCGTCGCGACATTTATTTTCTTATTTTCTGAAATAGGCATAAATATATTACAAAACTGCTCATTTTTCAGTGCAAAATCTTGAATTTTCCGATTACCCTTTTACGGTTTTGACGTTTTTCTGCTAAGAAATGAACACATTACAAATATTAACAGGATAGCCGGTTAGTGTGCAAGTAGCACAGAACATTCCGATCAAAAAAAATACAAAAAAAATTATTCAAAATGGTGGCGTTTTTTTCTGCATGTTGTCATAAAAAATTTTTCAGGAAAAAATAGACATTAGGCATATATCAGAGTCATCAAAATATATCAGAGGCATATTTTTGCAGAAATGTTTTAAGTTTTCAAGTTTTTGATTCCCAAAAATGTGCTAAAAACTCCAAAAACTACCTTTATTTGAGTAAAACTAAGTTTTCACGGCTTAAATTATGCTTAAGTTTGCTATTGCAAGCCTACACAATCACCTTATTAGCTCGAAATTAGACCAAAAATCAAAAATTCAAATCGATTTTTCTCCACTGTGAAAAATTTTCCTTACGACTGGAAGGGCTTCAATATGATATATCACTCTACCCCGTCCAATCATTATTTGTGGTACCTGGTATCCTTATTTATCCCATTTTGACAATTGGGAATTTTTACACAACTATAGTTTTGCAAAAAGTGACAACAAATTAAACGTCAATTTGGTTTTAAGCTCAAGACATCAATAGTTTTCAGACAAAAAAATCAACCGGAAATTGTAAGTTAAACAGTCGAAAATTAACTGAAAAAAAACCACCCGAAGCAAAAACATTCCGTCTTGTTTTCCGAAAATTGTAACAATCATCTTTAATTGGTTCAATTGGAGTATTTCTGTTCCATTTTTTAACAAAATGACAGATTTTAGGTTTTCAGGGTGGATTTTTCTCAGCAATGAACTTTTAACAAAATCATGTATACTATCTGAAGGATGTCGATGACTTGATCCATAACTAAAAAACTCATCCTTGATTTTTTGATAAATGTTTGGAGGTTTTAAACTGGCCATTTGAGATAATTAGTGCGCTTTAATCGTCAGTCATCTGTAAGGCCCTAACGCAAGTTGCAATATAAAACGGCTCAAAAAAAAATTGCTGTTTGTATCAAAACAAGCTTATTGATAAAAATGAAATGTTTGTAGATAGTAGAATCAGATCTTTTAATACATTTCGATCAGATCAGATCACTGACTACTCTGTCGGGAGAAAACGTCTCATTGTTTTTCAACCAAAAAAAAATCATATGCCTAATAAACAGGTCAGAAGATTCATAGCTCGCCCTAAAATCGTCTTTCGTTCCACGAAAGCAAAGGAAGTTCGTGCTAAGGGTTATGTTTTTCTAGAAGTATTTGAAATGAATGGGGTACGGAATTTCCGATTCAGCCGAAATGGTAGAATTAACGAGCGATTTGATTCTTCTTAAGCGCAAACTGTGAATGAAACAAATATTTTCCAATAAATTTGAGGCAAGCAGTTTGGTCTCAAGGTTATCAGGCAGAAATTACTTTATATTGTACATTCCATAGCAGGGGGATAAAATTGAGAAAAAAATCAGAGTTTTGAAAACCTGGCCTGTTTCGAGTCAGAAAACTTCGCTAGGTACCTGGAGTTGCATCTAATCAATTGTGATTTATATTTTCTCTCTATTGTAATATGTATCCATTCTTACGACCGACTTTGTAAGGTTTCTAATCCTGGTCAGATGTCAGTTTTGATGATTTTTGGCCGGAAAATTGAAAAACGAAACCAACATCAAAGCACTGCAGTTAGGTTTTGTAAGTGAACAAAAATAATAAAGAAAAAAGGTCTTTTAAAATAGAGACTTAGAGCAAATTGAAAAAAGTAGGCTTTTGAAAGTATTTTTTCGGCATAACAATTCTCAATTATAATACAAAAGAATTGCTGAGGAACAAAAAAATTAAATGGGAGGTGCACGCTAATACAAAAATCACTTCAAAGCAAACTTTTATTACAAAAGTTCTTTCGAGATCTGCTTTTAATTAATTACTAAATAAAAATCAGCGATGGTAAATAATTAAATTTTTTGAATGCGCTGAGCTTCTTTAAAATAGAAATTAAAAACTCAAAACTTCGCATCTTTTGTTTCAGAATTGCTCTTGCTTTTAAAAGTAAACGTAGGTTGATAATGAGGTGGGTCTAGGTTTTTTCATGGAATACTTTCTGTTCCTTTACACAGCCTTGATATCAGCAAAACTACCCTAGTGAATCAAGGGAGATTATGTTGCCAGAATATTTTAAAGAGGATGCATCTCTTTAAGATATCTTGCAAGATTCTTCCAAGATCTTGCAAGATAACTTCCTTTAAAGATAACCTTATTGCAAGCAAAATGTTTAAAGATATGATTTTTTGTGAACAAAAAATCAACTTTGCACAAGAAGACAAGTAGACACGAAGACTACAAGAAGACAAGAAGACAATTAGCAACAAGTAGAAACATTTAAATATTTGAACAAACAACACAAATAATCGCATAATCAGATGATCATAAAAATTTATCGGTTTTATGTGAGCACAAAATACAAAACATCTCAAGCTAAATGACTCTATTCATTTTGACAAATTTTTGACGAAAAGAACAAAAATTGAAATTTAACGGATTGAATTGCAAAAATAGATGAAAAATTCGAATAAAATTTTAATTTAAAAAGCAAAATCTTAATTTGAAATGCATAAGTTATAATGACAACCTGAAAGTTTTTTTTTTCATTACAAAAAATGACAAATGAGCAGATAACTGAACATTTTTATATTTGTCTAAGCAAAATAGTTTTTCGAAGTTAAATTCAGAAGAGCTATTTATGGCCATATTCAAATTGGATATCAATAGTTTTTTTTCTGGCGCTCGGAAGATTTTTTTGTGAAAAATTTTCATAATTGGCCATATTGCAAGATATTGCAAGAATCTTGCAAGATTCTTCCAAGATAACCTCACTTTTGCAAGATTTTGTAAGATAACCTCCATCTTGCAAAAACCTGCAAGTTAACCTCATTTGCAAGAATCTTGCGAGATCTTACAAAATAACCCTCCTTGATCGACTAGGTTAGTGATATACTAGATTGCAATGTCTAAACTTTGGTCGAAGTATTATTTCGAAGTATTCGGAAAGATATCTATAACTAAAAAAGAATTGTTCTCTAAAAAATCAAGATAGGTAAAAAAAGGTTTTATAATGATATGGCAGAATTTATGAAAGACAAAGACGCGGGCAATTTATCTGGTTGCTGTAAGTTTACGAGTTCCAGATTAGTTTGAACATTTTTTGAATGCCAAAAACTCCCGCATTGATAGCTAATTTTGCAATCAATTATATGAAGTAAAGCAGAGTTTTTCAACAGTTCAGATTGTTAATCTCTAAACAAAAAACTCTAACTCCTATCAAATAGAATAGTCTTAATCGATTGAAGAATAGAGCTTCTTAGAGCAGTTATCGGTTCAGCTATATACAGTCACGGGAATTGAAGTTTCAACTTTGAACGCTTCGTAAAAATGGTTTTTAAGGGCTACCTTGCCAATTGAGTTCAAAATTGAACAAAATTTTGTGTATAATCTATAATCTGTTCACTGTTTTTTGATAATTTGTATCATTTTTTCAAATGTTTTGTTCTTACTGTTTATTGAATTTATCTATTGTCACGGGACATAAAATTGCAGTTTTTTATTTCAAAAAAAAACAAACGAGCAAACTATTTTTTCACGTTTTTGCCACATTCTCTGCAACTATTCATGATTTAAGATTAAAGTTTTGACATATATCGATAAAATTTTTTTGGAAGTTCTTTATTGTGCCAGTTTTAGGAAATTTTGTTTTGAATGCGTATAATAAGTTTTGAAGGTGCTCTAGCTGTGCAAACGTCCTCAAAAACGACATAATAAATTGGAACTTATTGGCTCAAATTAGTTTTGGAGAAGCTTATGAACTTGACTTAGTTTTTATGCCGCCGAAATACGACAGATAACAGAATTGAAAAAAATAATTGGTCTGGTGTCCAGAAACGATCATAACTGCTTTGATGACACATACATTAAAAGTTCGCGGAGCTTATAACAGAAATAAAAAAAAAATTTAACACTAAATAAGAATCCTGTGTATTGAGACCAAGCAGTTTTTTCATTTCGGTCACTGTTTTTTTGGCGGCTTAAGAATAAGTCAATTGCATTATTTTTTTCTATGAACTTAATTGAGCCGATAAATTCAAATTCACTATTTGTTTTCAAGGATGATTCTTGAGCTAGAACAGATCCAAAGCTAGTTATAGTTTCTAAATAGTGTCATCTAGCATATGTCAAACTTGCAATCATAAATCATGTAATGTCGCAGATAAAACCGCAAAAACGTGAAAAAGCGTTATTTTATTTGTTTTTTTTTGCAGTTTCTATGTCCCGTGACTATACAACTTCTATCAACATTAGATACAGAAAATTAAGAAATTGATACGACTTATCAAAAACATATTATACACAAAAATTTTCTGAATTTTGATTTCAATTGGCAATCAAGCCCAGAAATCCAATTTTAAAAACTTTCCTAAAATTCTTTTGTAAAGCGTTGCTGCTTGTACAGTTAATTTATTTATTATTCAATGTTTTACATTGCTAATTGAGTTAAAAATTGAACAAAATTTTGTGTATAATTTATAATTTGTATGCAGTTTTTTGACAAATTGCATCATTTTTTTTTAATTTTCTGTTTTTTACTGTTTATATAGATTTTGCAGTTACGGGGCATAGACACTGCGAAAATAAATAACTCAAAATTTTTTTCAAGTTTTTGCCGTTTTCTTTGCAATTTTTTAAGATTTAAAGTTGAAACTTTGACTTATGCTAGATGAAATAATTTGGAAATTATAAACGCTGAAATTGAAATTTGCAAACCCCGGAACAACTAGCTATAATCGCTCGATACCGAATTCGAGACAAAACTAATAAGCCGACAAAAGCTTACGTTACATGTATTTGAGCGTGGAATCCTCTGAAATCCTCTGAAAAGACTTGCTTGTCTCTGGAATCCAATGACCTTGAGCCACCCAATTTTGCGCCTATCCAGTGCACAGTTTGGCCCTCGTAGTGAATTCTCTCCATTACTTTTCGTTTGAATGATA
This sequence comes from Symsagittifera roscoffensis, assembly GCF_963678635.1. Classification (NCBI taxonomy): domain Eukaryota; kingdom Metazoa; phylum Xenacoelomorpha; order Acoela; family Convolutidae; genus Symsagittifera; species Symsagittifera roscoffensis. The sequence goes on along the minus strand of NC_087062.1, from coordinate 27,761,936 downwards.
TCTTGTTTATTGAAAAACTTTGTACTATTTTGTTTTAGTGATAGGTCAAAGGACAATGTTTCCTGGTACAATATTAAAGTCATGATAGTTGATCTGCCAGCGTGCACTGAGTGGTTTGCCTTTTATAACAAACAACACGAATATGCTCGCAACACTTAGTTCGTAGTAAAAAATAATATCAATTTTTTCTTTTATTCCGTCCAAAATTGCGAGTTAACAAGTCGACTTTTGCGCGGAGAATGAAACCACCCGAGATGAAACACTGCATCATTTTTATCGAAAGCCTGAGCAATCGCTCAGCTATTGGACAGCAGATGCATATCATGCCTTCGTTAACTTGTCGAATTTCTCGCCCCATTTTTCCTAGTTATGAACTAATTGAAGCCTGACACCTAAGAAGCCAGAAAAACAGAAAGATTTGAAAAAAAAATTGTTTTTTTTTGGTTTTAAACAAAATGATTCCAGCTTTTTTTTCCTAACACCTTATCCTAGCAAAATAATAATTACATTTCCTTCCTAAAAACAAAAATGGTTTTAAAATAATATGATTGTGTGTGAAGTTTTTAATTTTGCTGTTTTTGCCAGCTTGTTCATCATTGGACAGGAATTATCATCAGGTCAGTGTTTCGTCAACAAAGCGATATTCCTGACTGATTAGTAATATAAATAGTGTTTTTTTTCGGCGTACTAGTTAAGCACATTGGTGTTCAACTTCGCCTGCGCGCAAAACCTATATTTTTTATCGGGCTATCCCCGGCCCCAACGGCAATGACCAATGTCAAATCGTTCTTTTTAAGAAGGATAGTTTATAGATAATAGGAATTTTAGCAATAAGAACCAAAGATTCACAATATGCTTCTGAAATTGCCCTTTTAAATGATAGTGTTCTCTGAGTCTCAAACAGATGGTAAAACTTTGCAGTCGCTTAGTCATTGCAATCTTTTATGTTTACTATAACAAAATTTTATCAGAGAAGTGGAAGAACACATTTTTGTAATGATTTTAGAAGAAAATGCGTAATATTTATGCTTATGGGACACAGTTTTTTCTTCAGTCAAATATAGGAGATCGAAATAATATTTTATACACCCGTGAAGATATGGACTTCCTAAGTTCAAGTTTGAAAAAAAAAGTTACACTCGAATCCTTGTTTGCTCAGTTCTGGGGATTTAAAAATTGCAATTTGGTCATTCTCTGGGCTAACTTTTGCGCAGTTGGAAAATTTTTCTTATGATTCTGAAAGCGTAACTCGGTTTATTTTAGCATGACAAGTTTACCCTCATTTACTTCTCTCGGGAACCCTTTTTTGTTTGGATTTCAAACAAACAGTGAAATATGAAACGACAAACATCTCTCGAACTGTTAGATGTCGCTTCATTGATCCATTTCAGATGCTGCAAAAGCTTTGACGCAGTAATGATACCTTAAAACCAACGGGTTTAGGGGGGGGGCGTGGCGGAATCCTTCTTCCTCCCTCTTAGGCGGGGCGTGGCGGAAAACTTCTTCCTCCCTCAGGGATTCGACCCCCTGCCGACCGAAAGGGTCCTCTTTTTGTACTATTTGAGATATCCATTTTTGGCTGAGTGCCACTAAAATTTTTCTAATGGCGCTTTTGACGCCAATATTTACTAAGTTTGAGGGGGGAGCGCGCGCCAAAAAAACGCGATAATTGAAACTCCCATTGCTAGCCAATAGTCCGATTGCGTGCCTCAAAGTGCGCTAATCATAAAGCCATAGAAACAGAATTGAGAATTGAAGCAATGCTATTAAAATTAACTTTTGGTATAGCAAAATTTAATTTTGGAAAAAATTAAGATTTAAAAAAAGTTTCAAAACAGTGAACAAAAAAATAAAGGTAGATAATATAACTAAACTTAATTCCAGTTTAAAAGCTTTTATTGGCACGGGAGCATATGTTAGATCATCCAAGGACAAAAACTATCAAACGCTACGGTGGTTGTACAGACGGCCACGAAATCTGGACAAAAAACGCGGATTCTGTGCTCTCCAATTCACACTATAGTTTTATTGTTTTTTAATGCACAAAAGAAAAAAGCCAAGGCAGGTTTTTCACATGAAATTTTTATCTGTAAAAACGAAGAACACAAATCAACAGCTGTATGAGATTACAAAATGAAAAGTTTCTGCTTTGAAACAAATCTAAAACAAATAAGGGCTGATTTTGATTTTTTTTCTGGTGAAAAATGACACAGAGAAATTTTTTCATTTCTTAGAAAAGTTGAAACAAAGAAAGCTTTATTTTTACGCTCCATTGTTTTGTGACACCCAAATTGTCAAAACTGGATTATCAAACTTGAAACTAGTGAAACAACTTTTTACACATTTAGAAATTTGACTGATTGCTGCACAATGAGATTTTTATTGATACTGTGAAATTTTAAGTCAGTTTCTTTTTATATGAACAAAAAGAAAACATTTTGGTTTTCTTCCTATCGAAATTCGTTTTTGAGTTTCGCTAGGAAAAATAAAAAATGGAGTTTCACGCAAAATTTTATCTAAAACTTGTAGCAATATGCAGGGGGCGAGTCTCGGATTTTCTTGAGGGGGCGGGGGTTGTGGTTTTTGAGGTGGCTCATAAGGCTTGCCAAAATTTTTGTCGACCTTTTTTGTCGACCAAATTGATTTTCCGAGCGTTTCCAGAAAACTATAAAACCCTATTTTGATAACATTTTTGCGCCGGAGTCAAATTTATGAAAAACAAGTCAAAAAATGCCGTGTTTAGGTTTTTTTGGAAAATTTTGATCAAAGTTTTGCGTTTTTTTTCTAGCACGCACTCTCATTCAAATTTAGTGTTTTTTGTTTTAGTACATTTTAGAGTTGGTCGGCCGAAAAAGGATGTCAGAAAAAAACCAAAGGGTGACTTCGATTGGTGAGGGGGTCGAACACAAAAAACACAATGGATCTTTTGTTCATGAAACATTTTGCAACTGAAACTAAAGCTATAACAAAGACAGCACGTTACTGTGCATTTAGCGCAAACTGTTACAACCATAGCCTTAAAAAATACACATATTTTTTTCTAATTCGTTTTGTTTTTCTGTGTTGTGTGATAAAAAAATCTGAACAATTAAACAGATATTGCACAAATTCAATAATCAATATCATTCAAATAGATCGCTTAGGAAACAGTTTTGAAAATAAAAATGGCTAGAAAAACGGAAAAAAAATAGTAAAATCATTTTATTTAATTAATTTCCAAACATTTTTTCTATTTTTTTCTGCAGGAACTTTTTTTTTTGAAGATTTTGATGCCCAAAAAAGTGCTAAAAATTCCGAAACCTGAATAAACTAAGTTTTTATGGCTTAATTTGAGCTTAGTTCAGCTATTGTAAGCTTGCATGCTCGCCTTATTAGCATGAAGTTTGACTAAAAATAAAAAAACCGGCTTTTGATATTTAAATAAAAAGTTTTGTTGTTGTAGAAGAAAACGTTATTTTTTGAAAAAAGGCTAGTCAATCAATTTCATATAATGAAATTGTACGGCTAATTTTTTTCAAAAGCTCCAGATATGAAAATGTGTGACTAGCACCCGCAGATTTAGGGGGGAGCGGGGGCGGCAGGGGGTCGACCTTTGCTCTAATTTGAGATATCCATGTTTGGCTGGCGAGCCCTAAAATGTTTCTAAATTTTTCTGCCAATTTTCACTTATTTTGAGAGAGAAGCTCGCGACATAAAAACAATTTTTTGGCCCATTTTTTCAAAATTTTTTGGCGCAGAAAGTTTGACCAAAACAGAGTCTTTTTAAAGCTTTGGCAGAGCTCGGAAATTCAATTTTGTCTACCTAAAATTAAAAAAAAAATCCGAACTTTTTTTGAAAATTCGCTTCCCTCTCGTGAAAAACCTAGATCCGCCCCTGGTGACTAGCCTTTTTCTAGTATGGAGGTCAACCCAATTTTTTTACCAGTTCTTTTTTCAACAGTTTTTTGGTGACAAATTTTATTTTTTCCATTAAATGGTGCTCAACAACACCTCCCACTCCATCGCCCAATTTTGACAGTGAACAATTGATTATATTTATTACTAAAATTTTAAACCGTCAAATGTTTGGCTTAGAAAGCCAGTTTCCATGTCCGGACGAAATTGTGTGATCTTTTCGAAAAGAACGACCAAACTGTGGGATCTCAGCGCAAATTTGGACAAAGTTGTGCTGTAATGAGCTCATCAGATCTGAATTTATAACTATAAGAACATATGGGAAAATGGAGTCCGATCTGCGCAGAAAAATCATCAGATCTGCACAAAAATAATAAATTCGTGTATCAATGCTGCTCAGCTCTGATTTCTTTTGCTTTCCTTGGTTTTCAGATATTGATCTCATTATCTCAGGGCAAAAATTTTCCAAGCAATAGACCCCTACCTCCTCCTCGAGTATTTACTTAAACTTCCTTAAGCATTTATTCCAATCATTTCAGTAGAAAAAGTACTGATGCAGGAAGTTTAGTAATTAATATTTTTTTTACAATTTGCATTTTTTACGCTACAAGTTAGTTGAATTGACGTTTTAAAATGATGGCTTCATAATTAAGTCTGTTAAATAGGTGATAGAATAGTCTCCTCAATTTATGGGGGAGGATTGTACGGTTGATCCATTTTCTGTTATAACGAAATACTTTTTGTAGCTTACGAACATACTGAAAAATCTTTTGATCTGACTCATCAAAAATCAAGCTACTTCTGAGTTCTTCTCCCCTTCTTCTCATTAGAAAAACAAGTAAATGAGGTCAATTTTTGAAATGTTTTTGAAGATGGTACAAAGATTCCTAAAAATCCCAATTTCCCAGTCTCTAAATGTGTAAATTTTGGTCTGCATCATCATCGTTTTTTAATTGTGGAAAAAAAGCCACGACTGGACAAAATGATCCAGCATATCCATATACAAGGAAACATTACACGAAGAACTCAAAACAAACAACAAAAAGACTGATTGTATCAAGACATTGTCTAATGTTGTCACTGTACTTTCAGGTGGCTGAATTTTTTTCAGCTAGCCATTAAAATTTTCAAATGAAAAATGAAACAAGCCTGCTTGTTTCAGGGTGAAGCCCGGAATGTTTCGACTGCCGTTTAAAACCGATGAAAAAATTCAAGAGTAATAAAGCCTAGTAATAAAGACCCCTCCCCTCCATTTCATTAAATTTTCAATTGACTTAACAACAATCGTTCCCGACTTTCAACCAAAATTGAAATTAAACAAAATGCCATTCAAATTTTGTTAGGTCTGAATCAAGTGCAGCATAAAGTTCCGAGTTATGGATGACATAGTAAAAACACACACGCTAACGACATGTCACTGCGCATACCAATTTAGTCTATCTGATTTTTTAACAGGTGCTAACGTATATAGAGGGGAGGGAGCACAAAGAAAAATACACAAGAGTTTTGTTAAATTGTGACAAGAAAGTGAATCAAAACTTAAAAAGCACTAGCTGCGCTTGTAAATGGCGCTTTGATATTTTGACTTGACACAATTCAGGTTTAAAATGGGTGAAGTTGCGGCAGAACCTTTAATTAGGCAGATATATACTGCGCGTTAAAAATCACAAACTGGCCTTTTGGAATTTCCAAATCTTGTCAATTTTGATCATTGTTGCTACTTTGGATTCCAAGAAAAAACAAGACTGCTCGTATCAGGGCGAAGCCCTGAATGTTCCGACTGCCTTTTAAGGTCTATGGAGCATTAATAACATGAAAAATTTCAATGTAATAGAAAAAATAAAAAATTTTGAAAAAATTTGATATTTTATGTAAAAGCATCCCCCCAAACGTCATATGAAGTACAAAGTGATAGATTTTGCGCCTATTAACAAATCAATTATGACATAAAAGCATCCTTGAACCAATTTGGAACGATTTCTAAGACGGATTAAATCTCGCTGACGCGTTAATAGCGCGAAATTTATCGCGCGTTAATTGTTCCAAATTGGCCAAAATGGCAGTCTTTAAAACCCCATAACTTTATGAAAAATGATTGCAGGTAAAATATCTTTTCAATTTCAAGCTCAGGACAACAATAGCTTTCGAATGATAGAAAAAAATTCCGTCAAAAATGGCTAGTTAAAAAGTCGACATTTGTCTGAAGAAAAAAAAAACCCACCCCGAGCACAAATATTCCGTTACTTTCGTATCGAAAGTCGGAACAAGACTGCTCGTATCAGGGCGAAGCCCTGAATATTCCGACTGCCTTTTAAGGTTTATGGAGCAGTAATAACATTGAAAAATTCAATGAAACAAAACAAAATAAAAAAAAAATTCTAAAATTTAAAATTTTTTAAATGAAAATTATCCCCCCACACGCCATATAAAGTACAAAAAGATAGATTTCGCTCCTTGTAACAAACCAATCATGGCAAACAAGCTTCTTTTAATCAATTTGGAACGATTTCTAAGACGTATTAACTCTCCGCTTACGCGTTAATAGCGCGAAGTATATCGCGCGTTAATTGTCCCAAATTGACCGAAATGGCAATCTTTAAACCCCGTAACGTTACAAAAAATAATCACAGGTAGATTATCTTTTCAAATTTGAGCTCAGGACAACAAAACCTTTCGAATGATATAAAAAAATTCCGTCAAAAATAGCTAGTTAAAAAGTCGAAATTTGTCTGAAGAAAAAAAAACCCACCCCGAGCACAAATATTCCGTTACTTTCGTATCGAAAGTCGGAACAACAATAACTAAAAGACTCTATTCCAAAAGCAGCTTAATTTGAGGAATCAGCCTCAGAATTAGCAGAAAGCGGAAAAAATAGTGGAAATTATCAGCGGAATATCCAAATTTAGGAGCAAAGTCAAATTCAGCTCGAGATTAAATGCGAGATTCTAATTCGAAATTGAACTCGAATCACAATATAAGAACAGCTCAGAATAGTTTTTCGGTATTTGTGATAAAAGCTGCTGGAAATCTAATCTGAGTTTCAGGATAATGGAGGAAATGATGAAAAATTTTACTGAGTTTCAGAACATCAGATGAAATGATTAATATCTATTCAGAAATTCAAAATATTTGATGAAGTGCTTAATTATACTTTGATGCCGGAATTAACTAAGATTTTGTTACCTGCTCTACACAGTTGACGCATCTTAAAACTTTTATTGTTTATGATTTGCTTATTCTGTGCGTTTCCCAAATTATGATCCCGAAAACAGCTTGTAGGGAAGCTTTTAAGATGTAGGTCCACGAATTTAGTTAACCAAATATTTATTAACTGTTCGTGGATTTGACCGAAAATGATTTAGTCCTCGCTTTTAAATTTGGTATTTGGTAGATACTAATTCTACCTAATTCAAGCTATTGTTTGCTCACGCGAAAACCTAATTGAATCCACAAAGAAAACGGAATCCACTAAAAAAAGCAGGAAAAAAATCAAAGAGTTTTTCATACTGCTCTGCAATGCCGAGAGAAAACTAAGAAAAAATTTATTGCGGAGATTTTGATGTAACCAGATTTTATAACAAAGGTTTTTCATTGAACAAATATAGAAAAATGTGACTTAAAATATTCGTTTAGTCAACCAAAAGTAATAACGAAGCAGCTTATGCAAGACTCAAAATTGGTCTGATGTTTTGAAAAAATAAACAAAAGCCGTTTGAACAAAAAAACGCAAGCTTGCATGAAATCAAATTCAAATTTCATTTTATCATACCATTTTCTTGCCTTATTTGTCCACTGGCGGGAAATAAAAGAAAAAAGCCAGACATTTATTGTTTGATAAACAGTTTTGCATCAGCTTGTTAAGCCAAACCCTCTGACTTGTACCAAAAAATGATTTGCATGAGCCATGCAGCGCATTCCTTAAAATTTTGGTTTTGAAATTTTCCGACTTCACAAGAAATGATTATGGAAAAAATGTGAGGCTAATACACTCGAACAGATTCATTTTTCAGACAAAGGTTTTGTTTGTAGGATTGGTAATTTATTAGTGTTTCTAAGATTAGGACATATTACTACAAACTCAATTTTTTGCGGGCCCAGAAATGAATCAAAAAGGAGCAAAGCTAAGTAATCTGATTGGCTATTTCAAAAAAGTTTCAAATGTAGCTTCAACTTTTATTACAATTCCATAAATCGCTAGCTGTCATTGAAGATGTGCAGATATTGCGCAAAAAGAAAACAAAAAAATAGAATATAAAACTAAACTTCATTTTTTTTGAGCTGCTTTAGATTCATAATGGGCATATGTGTCAGTGGTTGCAGTTCTAAAACTGGACATCAGTTTTGTACCACAAATCTTGATTTAAATTGGGCCTGAGCTTTGAAGTTTACCAAGGCCCTTGAGTCCACCTTAAAGTTATCATTTTAGGAAGAACGTTAGTGTTCATAAGTTGGATAAAAAGCGGAATCCTCAACATTTTTTCCTAAAAGAGAGATATTCACCTAAATCGTGGTTGTGTCTTTATGTGCAGATTAGCGTAATCAAAATGTTGTAAGTTCAGAACGCAGCTACTGAGAATCCATATTACTGCGCGACACAAAAATTCAGGCGAGAAGCTTCAGTCAAATTTTTAAGCGCAACCAGCGCGACCAGAGGCGAAACTCCTCGAACCACTTGACGAAGATTAAAAAGTTAAATATATCGGATACAGGAAATAAAGGAAACAATAGGAATCAGAATGATATTAATTTGGCGTGTACAACACTGAAATGACAGGATATATGTGTGACCGATGGCAGAACATAGGGGGAAATCTTACTAAATTTTGATTCGGTTTTCAAAGAAGATACCGAACAATTATTCTAGCAATAGAATTTTTCTCAAGACACAGTTCGGCTTTTGCAGTTATAAAAATATTCGAATGTTGCCTTATTGTTGTGATAAACTTATTAAATCGATTAGAAATGACTCGTCGAACTAGATAATTGATCTTTGGGTATTTCAGAAATCCGGTGAATGTTAAAAACCCATATTCTACCAAATAACGTAGATGGACTTTTAATCTATATTGAATAATAAAAGAAGTTGAAGAAAAATGGAAATGAATTGGGCTAGTTGTCACGGTATTTGCAATTTAAGCTCAGACGAAGTCACTTAGAATGACAACTCACGCAGTGCTTTTTGTGTAAAAGGCCACCACATTTGCATTGTATTGTAGTTTCAATCACATCTGGCTGAAAAGGGAAACTTGGTTGGACCTGCCAAGATTGTCAACAAAATGGAGGACTTGAGAACATTCAGATCATTGAGATAAGCCACAGCCATTCAGAAAGCAGTGACAAAAATTACTCTGCAATGTAGCAGTGGACATTTTTCTTTACAAAAAATTAACTGAACAAAAACAACCTGAGTTACAAAATAAATCAGCAGCCACGGAGAAAACAAATTGATTCAACAAACAGCATGAAATGTTTTCAGTCTAACTGGACAGGCGAGAACCAAACTATGAACCCCCATCTGTCCGCATCTTAATGGCAGAAGATTTCAACGTTCAATTCAACAGATCATCATGCCCAAAGTTAGATTACCGCGAGATTGTGTAGAGGAGTTTGGATTGGTAGAGCATGTCCAGACAGCAACTCATGAGAAAAACAAAATTTTGAATGTATTGATTTCATCAAGAGGTGACGACTTTTTGAACTTGAAAGTTGAAGAAGTCAGTTTTTCTGACCACCACTTTGTTTTTTTTTACTATTGCATCAAACCATAAATGGAAGAGGAAAGATACCAAATTTTCAAACATTTGAAGTTTTTTTATGAAGAAAAAAATTAAATTCGAGCTGTTGGATACCTTAATGCTGAATCAAACCTTGTAGGTTCTTCAAGTTAAAACGAAAGCCGTGTATGATGTTTTTGAAAACTTTCTTAATATTGAAGCCTAAATACAATCAAAAGTGAAATTGAATAAACCGATTAGTTTCTTTGACATCGAGTATCAAGATGAAACAAGACTGCTCGTATCAGGGCGAAGCCTTGAATGTTCCGACTGGCTTTAAAGGTTTATAGAGCAGTAATAACATTAAAAAGTTAAATGTAATAAAACAAAATTTTTTTTAATTTGAAATTTTTTATGAAAAAATCATTTTTTTATGAAAATCTTTTCAAATTTGAGTTCAGGACAACAATACCTTTTGAATGATATAAAAAAAAATTCCGTCAAAAATGGTTAGTCGAAATTTGTCTGAAGAAAAAAAAACCCACCCGAGCACAAATATTCCGTTACTTTCGTATCGAAAGTCGGAACGAAAACCGGTTATGGAAACGAACAGTGAAGTTTGTTGGAACTAAATTATGGAACCAGTTGCCAAATATTTTAAAGTCCATCCCGCGCTGGAACTCCATGGATAAAAATAGATTATATTGTCATTTTATAGTTCATTATTTTTTATATCATTATAAGTCATTATAATTGATTCTAATCGATTATAATCCATTAAAAATCGATTATATTTCTTTTTTTTTGGCAATATAATCCCTTATATTCGGTTATAATGGATTTTTTCGATAGATTAGTCATGAAATTTCCAACTTTTTTGAAAATTATCGCATTTCTTGTTTAGTGCAGTTGCTACGTAATAGGTTTCATAAAATGTTACATTTCTCTTTTGAATTTTTGAAATTTTTGTCTTTTATACCCCGTTTACAACCCCCCCATCTTGGGGGGAGGGGAGTTTATGATTTACACCTCCCATAGCTATGAGTTACAACCCCCAACCGTTTACTGGGGGAGGAGGTTTGGGCAAATGCGGACAGATGGGGGGCAAAATGGGGGGGGGGATTAATTCGAGTAGGTTAAGATTGCGAGTAGGCCATGAGTAACGCAGAAATGTTGCGAGTTTTGCAAATCATTGTGCAAAAATTGTATAGATTATAATCCGTTATAATCAATTATAATGGATTTTAAATGGATTATAATCCATTATAAGGAATTTTAATGAATTGTGTTTTTACGAAAATAATCGATAATAGTGACAATATAATCGATTTCGTGGTCTAAATTTGCCATAACAAGGGATTATAATGACAACATTTTGGACAACATTTTTCCATTATAATCGATTATTATCCATGGAGGTTCTCCGGTGCGGGATATCATCTAGTTTGATGTTCAAAGAAGTCATAAAAAATTGACCGTTTAAGTTTCATTCTATCAAAAATAACCTTATTATGTTTTCATTAGACTTATGCTGAAAAAGAATTATATAACAACGTTAAAACCTACAAATCAGACACTTTAGAACTTACCAACTTCTCTTCCCAAAAAGACGGCTTTTTATAAATTTCAAAGAACTTGGAACCTTGCGTTAAAAGTGTTGCGGGCGCGTCGCTTGTATATGGTATTTGTCTGCTCATTTCTATAACTCTGTCTTTTCCAGGATGAACAATAGCGACATGTGTTGCGATCAAGCATGTTGTAAAATTGTGAATTTTGGAGTGATGGCTGCAAACGGTAACTTGTTCGATCGACCAGGTAATATTATATTGAGTGAGGGAGCTGTAATTGAAGAAATGGAGTAAAATTTGCTGAAATATTTGAGTCGTGGCATTAGGGTTTTCATACTTCCTCTTATTGATCGAAAGGTCGAACGAAGCTCAATCAGTCGATTAAATCGCTGTTGCAAGCGTCTAGCAGAGTACCGCAACTTTCCATTGGAAAAAAAACTCGACTTAAAGTGACATCTCATTCGACGGCTTATATCCACGTCCTGATAGAGTTTGTCATTTTGCACGAGATTTCAGAACTCCTCTGAATAAATTGCAATGAAAGTCATCAAAATTTGTTAATTTCAAAGTTTAAGACTGAAGCTGGCTGTCTGCTGAGCTAAAAAGCCGCTTTGAGCTTTCAAACAAAACAAATGCTTCCTCTGCTGGTAAATCTCTGCTTATATGTATGGCCGACTCAGGTTTAATCCATATTTTAAAATAGCTTCAGTCAAAATCAAAATCAAGTTAGTTAGTAATATATTTTTTCATTCCTGAACACTTTTTGATCAACTTTCAATTTAATCGTGCGCTATGACAGCTCCATCTACCTTTTTTTTCAAATCATTATTGCAGGTCTGATAAAATGTATGGTCCTTTAAGGCCTGCGAGCAATGTTTCACTTTTGCTTCCACTCGTTTTATTCTTCATCATCCATGTCTCTCAGAAAACTTTCGCTTGTTTAATCAGTGGCCGTCTTAGGCTCAGTTTTAGTTCAGCGATTTTCAGAAAATTCGAAAAAGTGAAACACAGTGGCCGCTTAAGGTTCTCCAATACAGAACATTTCCGGAAAAAAACATAAGTACAGTGGCCATTTTAGGCTTTGCAGAACAGAACGAATTCTTAAAAATGTTTCACCATCGCGAACATGGCCTTTTTTGTTTTTTTTTTCACAAATTACTCGATTGCAAAAAATAGTTGTTGAAATACCAACGACGACGATTATGATGATAATGACAAGGACCGATAGAATTTTTGCGGGTTCAATTCACACGCTTAGTACTCTTAAATCAAAATTTTTAAAGAAGTTAGGTTGTCTCAATTTTATTTGGAAGATTTTTTGAGACAGGCAAATCGCTGCAATTGCAAAAACAATACGCTGACAATAATTTCGATATTAAATATTTCAATTTTTTTCCGACTTTAAGTGAGATTACAAAAAAGAAAACTGAAGACAACCGAAAACAAGTTTGCCAATTTAATTGGTCAAAACAAAATAAAAGATATGATTGAACGAAAAAACAAAAAAGGTTTAATTTCTTTAAAAAATGCAAAGTGACATCACCCTATTTTTTGGATTGGTCGGAATAATGGATTTTTAGAAAAAATCCAACGGAAAGTTGAAACGTGAATGTCTGCAAATGACGCAATAAAACGCGTCCATGACTAAAGAAAACATCATCTTGACTGGCTTGACTTTCGCGAGAGTTCCTCTTTTGGTTGTTTCTCTTAGACTGATTGGAAGTGTTGAATTTTTTTGGTTTTTTTTTTTAATCAGGCAATTTTTTGAACTAGGCATTTTGGATGCAAATGTTTTAAGCCATGTGAAATATAACTTTTTCTAGAGCTGTTTCAAAACGATTTTCACATGTGGTCATCTTTTTTACCTTATGGACAGCAACAAGACTAGCGTAGTTTTTGGAATGGTTTATGACCCGAAACCTCTGACTAAATTGAGCGAAAGTTTCTGAAAAAATTGGAAAAAAAATCTACCGAAACTTCTTTAGATCTCTGCGAAACTTTGCTTTGAAAAGAAAACAACCTCATTTTAAAACCTCACGTCTGGTTTTGAATTATCTACCAATTTATTTTTAATTTTTTCTTAATCTGGTTCCTTCCGCGTGTGATTTTAGCATTTCTGTCCGACATTTATGAAACTGAAAGCCAACACACTCTAAGTGTATCATAGCAGTTTTCTGCTAACTGATTTCCTTCCGTGACAGTAAAATTAATTGATCACGTACGATAATATTGAATAAGTGATTGAATTCTTTTTATACTTAGACTTTTTCCGCGTATGTTTTTGAAGCTCAACCAACGTACATATATATATATATTGATTTTAAAGGTAAAATAACAATTTATTTTTTCAGGATACGTCCTGTAGGCGTATGGTTTTTGTATTAGGAGCTATTTCTTCACACCAAGTGCTTCGCAAAAATCCCGCAAATTGGCAACAGCGCGTTTAGAAAAAATGTTTAACAAAACCCGGAATTCGAACGTTAAGTCTAAGGAGTTCAAATTTTAGGGCTTTGCAGCAGCGCGTTGATGGCCCTCCAATTTGGCATGACGCCATCAAAACCTCTATAAGGATGTACAATATCAGTAATAACCGAAAGCTGAGTACTGAGTAATTTCTTTAACTTTTTTACTTTGTATACAGATATAAGACAGTTTTTGATACTGTTTTTCATAGCTGCAAGAAAACTGAAATCAAAGAGAACGTTACAGTTCAGAATAAAGAATAAAATGTATACATTTTTTTGTCTCTACTTTTTTAATTCATCGCAGTTTAACACTTCATTTTACTTTTTTAATTGTTTTTTACCACAACGAACCCCCCCCCCCCCAGTTAAGCTCAAGCGCCCCAGTTTACTCCTCCCAGTTTACCCCCCCCCCCAGTTTACTTCCCTCCCAGCTTATTTACCCACCCCCCCCCCCCCCCCCCGGTGTACCCTGTACCTCTCCCCCCAGTTTATACCCCCCAGTTCACACCCCCTCAGTTTACACCTCCCCCAGCTTATCCCCCCCAGCTTATCCCCCCCCCCAAGTTATCTCCCCCCCCCGTTTATACCCCCCCCCCCCAAGTTTTTCCCCCAGCTTATCCCCCCGGCCCCCGCCCCCGCCACCCCTCGGTTTACCCCACCTTTAGTTGTGGGGGGGAGGGAGGGGGGTAAAAAAACTTTAGGGGGCGTGGGGATGACATTGAGATATGGCACTTAGTAAAAGACATGGCATACACTCAGCAAGTTTCTCGCAAAATTTGCAAAAAATAATCTAATTTAGTTCTAAAAATGAAATGGATTATAATCGATTATGATAGATTCTTATTTCAAAAACAATCGATTAAAATGGATTATCTTGGCAAAAATAATCGATTTCAGTGACTAAAATAATGGATTATAATCGATTATAATGGATTATAATTGTTCAAAAATAATCGATTATAATGGCAATATAATCGATTTCGTGGTCTTAATTTTACATCCGTCATGGATTATAATCGATTTTTTTTGTCTCGGGAATCCATTATAATCGGTTAGAATCCATGGGCGCTCGGTGCGGGAATCTACTAGTTTGATGTTCGAAGAAGCCGTAAAAAAATGCCCGCTTAAGTTTCATTCTATCAAAGATAACCTTCTTATGTTTTCAGCTATACTTATGCTGAAAAAGAATTATATAACAACGTTAAAACCTACGAATCAGACACTGTAGAACTTACCAACTTCTCTTCCAAAAAGGCGGTTTATTATAAGTTTCAAAGAACTTGGAACCTTGCGTTAAAAGTGTTGCGGGCGCGTCGCTTGTATATGGTATTTGTCTGCTCATTTCTATAACTCTGTCTTTTCCAGGATGAACTATAGCGACGTTTTGTTGTGATCAGGCATGTTATCAAATTGTGAATTTTGGAGTGATGGCTGCAAACGGTAACTTGTTCGATCGACCAGGTAATTTTATATTGAGTGAGGGAGCTGTAATTGAAGAAATGGAGTAAAATTTGCTGAAATATTTGAGTGGTGGCATTAGGGTTTTCATACTTCCTCTCATTGATCGAAAGGTCGAACGAAGCCCAATCAGTCGATTAAATTGCTGTTGCAAGCGCCTAGCAGAGTACCGCAACTTTCCATTGGAAAAAAAACTCGACATCTCTTTCGACGGCTTATATCCACGTCCTGATAGAGTTTGTCATTTTGCACGAGATTTCAGAACTGCTCTGAATAAATTGCAATGAAAATCATCAAAATTTCTTAATTTCAAAGTTTAAGACTGAAGCTGTCTGCTGAGCTAAAAAACCGCTTTGAGCTTTCAAACAAAACAAATGCTTCCTCTGCTGGTAAATCTCTGCTTATATGTATGGCCAACTCAGGTTTAATCCATGTTTTAAAATAGCTTCAGTCAAGATCAAAATCAATTCAATTTTGATATTATATTTTTTCATGAAAAGTAATATATTTTTTCATTCCTGAACACTTTTTGATCAACTTTCATTTTAATCGTGCGCTATGACAGCTCTATCTACCTTTTTTTCTATTCATTATTTTAGGTCTGATAAAATGTATGGTCCTTTAAGGCCTGCGAGCAATATTTCACTTTTGCTTCCACTTGTTTTATTCCTCATCATCTATGTCTCTCAGAAAACTTTCGCTTGTTTAATCAGTGGCCGTCTTAGGCTCAGTTTTAGTTCAGCATTTTTCAGAAAATTCGAAAAAATGAAACACAGTGGCCGCTTAAGGTTCTCCAAAACAGAACATTTCCGGAAAAAAACATAAGTACAGTGGCCACTTTAGGCTTTGCAGAACAGAACGCATTCTTAAAAATGTTTCACCATCGCGAACATGGCCCTTTTTGTTTTTTTTCACAAATTATTCGATTGCAAAAAATAGTTGTTGAAATACCAACGACTACGATTATGATGATAATGATAATGACCGATTGAATTTTTGCGAGTTCAGTTCACACGCTTGGTACTCTTAAATCAAAATTTTTAAAGAAGTTAGATTGTCTCAATTTTATTTGGAAGATTTTTTGAGACAGGCAAATCGCTGCAATTGCAATAACTATACGCTGACAATAATTTCGATATTAAACATTCTAATTTTTTTTCCAATTTTAAGTGAGATTACGAAAAAGAAAACTAAAGACAACCGAAAACAAGTTTGCCAAATTAATTTGGTCAGAACAAAATAAAAGATATGATTGAACGAAAAAACAAAAAAGGTTTAGTTTCTTAAAAAAGGCAAAGTGACATCACCCTATTTTTTGGATTGGGCGGAATAATGGATGCTAAGAAAAAATCCAAAGGAAAGTTGAAACGTGAATGTCTGCAAATGACGCAATAAAACGTGTCCATGACCAAAGAAAACATCATCTTGAAGGGCTTGACTTTCGCGAGAGTTCCTCTTTTGGTTGTTTCTCTTAGACTGATTGGAAGTGTTGAATTTTTTTGGTTGTTTTTTTTTATTCTGGCAATTTTCTGAACTAGGCATTTTGGATGGAAATGTTTTTTTTTGCCATGTGAAATAAAACTGTTTCCTAGAGCTCTTTTCAAAACGATTTTCACATGTGGTCATCTTTTTTTACCTAAAGACAGCAACAAGACTAGCATAGTTTTTGGAATGGTTTATGACCCAAAACCGCTGACTAAATTGAGCGAAAGTTTCTGAAAAAATTGGAAATAAAATCTACTGAAACTTCTTTAGATCTCTGCGAAACTTTGCTTTGAAAAGAAAACAACCTCATTTTAAAACCTCACGTCTGGTGTTGAATTATCTACCAATTTATTTTTAATTTTTTCTTAATCTGGTTCCTTCCGCGTGTGATTTTAGAACTTCTGTCCGACATTCGTGAAACTGAAAACCAACACACTCTAAGTGTATCATAGCAGTTTTCTGCTAGATGATTTTCTTCCGTGAAAGTAAAGTTAAATGATCACTTACAATATTATTGAATAGGTGATTGAAATCTTTTTATTATTACGAGCTAGCAACACTATATGCGCCGGACAAAACGCTTGCTAGGAATAAAGGGTCTTTTCTACTTTCTATTTTAGAAAGTAAATCTAAAATTTGCTGAGAAATATTTTATTAGAAAAGAAGTTAGTATGAATTTACAGCAAGTTGCCTTTTGACTCAATATCTATTTTAACGGTGAGATTAGAGAAATTTTTACTGAGAATGGATATTATTTTAGAGAATGGTTGGCGTGTTTGAAGAGAGTGGTGTTGTTGTTAGACGAGATATTGTTGGGTATGAATTCCCGTAGTTTTTAGCTTCTATTTATACTCAGATGGGAAATCGTACCACTTTTCGTATCAAATGAGAAGTTATTTCTTAACTTCGTATTCTCTATTCGTACTTTCGTATTTTACGAGAAGAAAGTTTCGTATGCTCGTATTTTACGAGAAGAGTCGTTATTATTCGCATTGAACGAGAATAGTCGTTTCGATTCTCAATGCTTGAAACGTTATACAAATTATTCCAATAGCATTTCCCTTCCTTTTGCAAGGAAATAAAAACATAATTATTTTGTGGTGGCGGCGGCGTCACACTTTGTGAGCTCAATAAAATAATTCATGTTTCTGTTTCTATTTGAAATCAGAACATATCCATCCTCCTATTTGGAGAGGAAAAAAACTATAACTTTCATTTTTTACCATGTTATTCAAGTGGGGTAATTGTTGATCGATCAAAGCTATTTTCTTTCATTCTCATGAAGTTTGTTCAATAGTTTGTTGGTATTATAGGTAGCAGATGTTATTGAAGACCTAATCTTTTGAGTCAGGCTTTTGATGGGTTTCATGTATATGACTGCGCTGAATTTGCTCAGTATAATTATCCAACTGGGGAGTTTGCAATTTGGCGTTCAGATATTTTGATGGGAAATCTGAGTTAGATTTTTTATTTTTGTTGAGGAATTCAGCAGATTTTTTTTTGGAGAGGGGAGGTTTAAGATGCAAGATGTGAATTGAGCTAGAATGAAAGTAACTGTATATCAGTTAGTTTTTAAAGGCTGTTTTTGCTTTTTTTGCAAATCTAAGCTCTGATTGGCCGTTGTTATTCGGCGTCTCTCGTTTGAATTCGTATTTCCTTCGGCATTCGTTTTGTAAAGTCGTGGTTTTCAACTTAGTTTTGATTTGTTGAGAACTAGCAGTGAAAAGATTTTTATTCGTTTATGCTGTTGTTAATTTTAACAACTGCATTCCCCTTCCCTATTGGAGGAGGGAAAAAATGAAAAATAAACATCTCTTCATGAAAGAGGACTAAAAGCAACATCATTTATTTGCTTTCTGTTTAAACTTTATCTGTCATTACATTATTTAAAAAAAATTTTCTTCGTTAAAAATAGAATTACATTGAGCCTGAAAACAATCTGGTGGACTTCACGGAGAAATTTTTGAATTTACGGGACGAGTTGAACTTTAAACATGAAGCCTTGCTGGAGGAAAAGGAAGTTGAGAGGAGGGTGGCAATTTACGATGGGCTAGTGGAGAAAGGGGTAAATTTGACGCCAATGGAGTTTTTGCTTTTTTTGGATCGGAGCTATATCTGGAAGTATCCGGTACTGAATTTCGGAGAGTTTTTTGAGTTAGGCTAAATTCAGAGCAAGTATCTAGCCAAAAAAATGTGGAGCCCATGGAGTGGAAACAATGCGGTCTCAAAGGAAACAATGGACTTTTTGTCGTTATTCTTTGGCGAGGATGTAAGTTTTTTTTACAATACACCCAAAATAAAAAAAATAAAATTTTTTTTTATTCAAGTAACATGGCAACATAGAAAGAGTATATAAATTGGTTTTAGTTTCAAGAAGAATTCTACAGAAGACCAGAAACAGAAAAAGATTTCAGGAAAAAGATAGAGCTGGACATTATGTTAGAAGAAATCTACCAGGCTTGGTGGCGGCCTTATTCAGCGCTGCAGTTTGCAGTGAGGAGCCTGAGTAGGGCCGCTGAAAGTTCTCTTGAGAAGATGGCGGCGCTTAAACTGATCAAATCCTATACAATTATAAAATCGCACTTTCATAAAAATTATTTTAAAATGTAATGTAAATGTTTATTTTTGGTGTTTTTGTGGTTTTAGTACAAACAAAAGATTTATAAAAGAGAAAAGAAAAAAAGGCCAATAAAAAAAGAATTTAAAAAAATATTGAGTTTGGCCAAATAAATACTTACTGTTTATTATTTCTTTTTAAATTTGCCAATTAAACTAGATGGAATTGTAGTTCCATAAAAGTTTGTAGGACGATTTGTCCGTTTAGGTCTTTTAGATTCGGAAAGTGATCCAGGTGCGGATCGAGTGTTCTCATAGAAGCTTTACTGAGAGCTATGAGGAATATTTTTTCCATCAGTAAAGCTTTCTGATGATTCAGATAAACGAGGGAAATCAGGAGGACGGGGAGTATTATATTGTGTTGTTATAATTTGGTGGCAGTCATTTGCGAGACTAGTGTTAGGATTTATAATGCGGCTAGGTAGGCGGCGGTGGCCATAACTACTAGATTGACTAGTAGAAGGATTAGGGTTTTATCAACAGGATAGGGAGTTGAACTTCGAATAGGTCTAAGATTCTGGTCAATCGCAGTTGCATCGAACAAAATTCTTAGATGCATGGTTTCTCTGCCTAAATCCAATGATTGTTCATGATGGTTTTATTTTGATCCTCATTTGTAGGGTTATGATCAGTCATTTGCTGATAACCATTGTTGACTATTGGCCAAAACTGGTATTGTAGATTTTCAACCTGTTTAGGTTTATTGAAAGAGTTGATTTGTTTATTTGTTATATGACCATAAAAATCACTTGAAAATAAATCACTGGAGTACTCTTGTAGTAGTTTGGGCATTTGTTGTTCTTTAGGAAAGTATTCAACAATATGATTGCGGTGGACAATCTTTTTCTCGTTAGTGAAATCGTTTTGAATTCCGTACGTAACTTCCGTGATTTTTTCAATTACGGTATAAGGTCCAGATCTTACATTCAAAAGCTTTTGTGATTTCAATAGTGGTTTGGATCTATTTTCCAGTAACACTTTTGTGCCTTCTTTTATAGGCCGTCCTAATTTAAATTGATTTCGGAACATGTGGGCCTTTTTACTGATGCGGCGGCAATGGGTATAGGTATTACTATAAATCAACTTAAAATCGTTTTCCCTTTTCAGTATTTTGGCGGAATTTTGATTTTTTAGAAATCTATCTATGGTCTTATTGTTTGAATTATGCTCGGTATGAGCATGATTTTCGAGACCAGCGCAAAATTCAGAGATACATCTTTTCTTTTGGTCGCGGTAGAGGCCTAATTTAAGGCTAAGGGGAACCTGAGGTTTTATGCCAAGGACAATCTCATATGGAGTGTAACCTGTACTTGAATTAATGGCGGTGTTATGTGCAAAAGCAAACTTATTTGTTAATTTAGACCAGTTTGAGCTTGAGGTACTCAAAAAATGTCGAAAGTACTGGGTTAAATGTTTATTCTGGACTTCAACTTTTCCGTTAGTCCAAGGCGAGTATGTAGTTCTTGGTCTCAGGGTTATTCCCAATTCAGAGAACCAATGAGCAAAGTCATTACTCATGAATGCACTTCCATTATCATGACTAATTTGTTGTGGAATACCAAATGTTGTGATGTATTTCTCTAAGAGCTTAATGGTTTCCTTAGAGTCTGCATGGGTACATGGATATACTTGAAGATATCTAGAGAAGGCATCTATCACAACTAAGCAAAATTTTTGCCGTGACTTGATGGTCTGAGTGGACCTTTATGATCAAAGTGGATCGTTTTCATTGGGATTGTTTCTAATTGTCCCCATTGTTGTAATGGAGCTTCAATCAGGTCTTTTCGTTTAGGCTTATTTTTCTGACATTCTAGGCAATCACGAAGAAGCATGTTGACCCATTTATAGAGTCCGGGCCAATAGAAAAATCTTTTGATTATTTCCAAAGTTTTTGTTTCACCGTGATGACCGCTAAGAGGATGCTTATGAGCTAACTCAAAGCAGTTTAGCACTAGGGAGATGGGTAAGCAAATTTTTGGACTCTTACTATAGTCATCATTATATTCATTAATACATAAAAGATCATGTTGGTCTTCAATGAATAATAATTCAAACTGCCTGATTGAAGTTTTTAATCCTTTTTCTTCACGATAAGGATTTTTTTTGTCTCTTTCTGGCTTTTCGTTTTGCTTTATGCAATTTTTGATGTCTATGATTACAGTATCATTATACTGCTCTTGCATAATTGTTTCAACATCTAAATTTGCTTCTTTAGCAAAGTCGGTCATTTTTGCTATTAGTTCAAGAGAATCAAATTTATTCTCATCAGACTGGAGACTAAGGGGTTCATTTAATTTCAAAGATCTTGTTTTGGTAGCATACTCTGTTTTTGCTTTAAACAGATCGGTGAGAAGGTTGTTCTCAACATTGCCTTCATATAAGTCAAGCCATTCTGATTTTTCCAAAGGATCATCAAGTGCAGATATTTCATCTGGGATTTCTTCATAAATATTTTCATCGTTTATATCTGGTATAGATAGTCGTTTGATTTGGTTGATTTGTTTGCCAAATTGGAAGAAATCTGTTATCTTTTGAATCGTACTACAAGATTCCTCATAATATTCTGGAGCATCTTCAATGCTGAAGTCTCCTCTGTCACTGATATTGATTAATTTCTTTTTCCCGCCTTGCACTTGAGCAATGACTGGATAGCAATCGTTTTGAAATATGTTATTATCGTCTTTGTGGAGTACTGAAGAACATTTTTGTTCTCCAATGTCTAGGATGAACTTTATCTGATTCGGAATAGTTTTATGTTCGAGTTGATATTTTTTGATATCAGCGATGGGTACATTTCGGCTCAATAAGTCAGGAAAGGCTAGGTTCGAACCTGGGGTATCGATTATTTTTAAATTGTTGAATTTTGTCAATACGACTTGATATTTGAAAAATCTATGCGAAAGTTGTCCTTTTCTGGACCATAAGAAGAGAATAGGTCTGTGACCACAATATAGGTATAGAGGAAAGGGTGAACCTATAATGTAGAATTCATAGGTTTGCAAAGCAGAAATTAATCCACATAGTTCACGATGTTGAGAAGACATTTTCTGCTCGGCCTTATCAAAGACTCTAGAATTTGCAGGAACAATTCTTTTCCCTTCAGGAGGGTCCTGGATGAGTATGCACCCGGTTCCTACATTTGAGGAGTCGGCGTGAATGTGGAATGGGTAGTTTACATTAGGTATAGCATTTGAAACACATGACAGAATTTGTCTTTCAGTTTTGAAAAACTTCTTCATGGCATGGTAGCCATTGAAACTTATCATTACTGTTTGCCAGTTCATATAGACATTTTGCGTCTATGTGAAAATTGATGATGTATGTGCTGTAGAATCCCATGACACCTAATACTCCTAGAACTTCTGTTTTTGATTCAGGGGATTTCAATTTTTTTTATATCATCAATTCTTAAAGCGATTGGGGAAAGACCATCTTTAGAGACAACATGGCCTAGAAATTTAACTTTTCTTAGGAAAAAAAAGTTTTATCAGGAGCGGCTTTTAAGTTAGCTTTCCGTAACAGAGAATGATATTCTCGAATTGTATCAAACATTTCATTTTTATTTTGACTCTGTAACAGAGTGTCGTCTATGTAAGTAATTGCTTTTTTTTCTTTAATGAGGGGTCCAAAGGCATATCTCATTAATTTACTGAAGAAATTTGCAAGTGGTTTCTAGCCATAGAAACCGACTTGGTAGGTATATTGTCTACCACCTACGATAAAGCTTGTTAATTTCTGGGCCTCATCTGTTAGAGGTACTTGATGGTAGGCGCAAGAGTATGATCCGTTTATTCTGGTCATGAGAACTTGTAGTGGCTCTAATGGCCAACTACAATTGCTAGTATCTGTGATTGAGTTTAGATACCTAGCATCCAAGACCAACTTAATGTAGTCTTTTTTGGAAGAATGGTGACTGGGTTTACGAACCATGAGTTCATATCTTCTTTCTCATTTAGTTTTCTGACTATGCCTGCTTGGATTAGTTCATCCATTAATTTGTCTAATTTATCTCTTAGATGGACTAGGATTTTACTAGGTCGTTGTTTTTTAAACCCTTTTTGATTGGTATATGGAATTTATGTTTTGTTTTTCCAATATCTTATTTGTGATGAGAATAGACATCTTGGTCCTCTATCAACATTTGAATTAGATCTGCAAACTCATCATCCGATATATCACTTTTTGTGAAATCGAAGTGTCAGATAAGAATTTAATAGTAGTTTCGATTATTTCCAAAGTACTACTATTGTCTTTATCAATTGAGGAGGATTGGGTAAACGTTTCGTTGACTAGAAACGCAATTAGCCGTTCAATATGTTCTTTGTTTCGGTACTTTTTAAATTGTTCTTTCAGGGGAGGCCTGCAAAGGTTCTTTGCATCATTAGAAAAGTCGGTTGCTATTTCGTTTTCATTTTTGCATACTTTGACTATATCTGAACCAATTTGTTCAAATATTTCTGATACATTTTCTGTATCAAACACTTCAAGGGCAGGCATGTCCTTGATTTCTTGTCGTGAAACATAGACAAATATAGTAATTCCAGAATATCGGAACATATCGACAGTGATTTTGGAAACTTCTTCCCAATTCATTTTATCTAATCCACAAGCAATTTTAGGCATTGCGATAGATCGAATGTTATTTGCTATAGCATGATCATTCATTTCGGACAAGGTGTTGAATATAGCGTCGTAAGTGATTTTCTGAAAGTACCTCTGTTTGGTAATGAGGTTATATATGATTTGTCCAGATTTTGGATCAGTGAAGATGAGAATATCATTAATGTTAGCATGTATTGAATTACAAAAGTGTCGTAACTCAGGATACCTTTTGCTAATTGATTCAGCAAACTCTTTTTTCATTGCTCTATCTGCAGAGATTTTATGAGCAATGGGCATATTGGATTCGAATATGGACCTTTTTTTGAAGTCTACAAATTGAAGACAGGGGCCGGATAATTGGTTGTTGCTTTCCTGTGTAGTATTGACAACAGTGTTCAGAATGAAACAGCTATCGAATTCCGAAGTTTCGTTTAAAATTCTCGTTGTGAACTCATCACAATCGCGGATAGCAAATATTTTATTCTCGTATCCTTGAATGTCTGTTACTGCATAACCTAGTACACACTTGTTTATTGTGACAGGATGATCTTTCTGATTCTCAATTAGGATAGGTAGGCTCTGCTCAATTTGAGTACAAACTGTATTTATGAAAACCAATTCGGTTTTGGTTGTATTTTAATGAGGCAGGAATGTAGTCCCTTTTTCGAAGTATGAATTTGGTTCAGCCGAGTGTTTGTATAAGTATGTAGAGCGCGCTGGAATACACAGGGGTTCTCTAAAGTTAATTGAGACAATTTTTGAAACATTAGGATATTCTTTATTGTTGTTCATCAAACCGTAGGATATTACACCTTCTTTTGATTTTAGCTCAACTGCGGGGATATCAAAGTAGAGATCTTTTAAGAAGAGATGACAAAAGTCTACTCCCAATAGATTAGCAGTCTTTTCTTCAGTTATCCACACTTTGTGGTTAGATGGATACTTTCCACCAGTGTCAAAATAAGATTGAATAGATGTATGGCCAAACATACGTATATCAGATCCATTATAAGTCTTTGCTTTAATTTTGGATCGATATATTGTCATTTTTTGACTAATTATTCCAATTTCTGATACGTTGGGTAGTTTCTGATACTACAAGTTGATCCTGGGTCAACCATGAGTTCAATTTTAAGTCCACTATCTTTATTTTTGTCTCCGGTGGCAAAATGATATAAGTTAAGATATATCCTTGTATTAGGATTACTATCATCGCTTGGTTTCGGAGACTTTAATAGTTTAAAGGAAAGAAATCAGTGATCGCATCAAAGTAATTGAATTCTTCCTCAACCCAGTGGGTAGTTTCAGACTGTATTTGATTCGATCTAAAATTTGGTGATTGAGATCGCGTTGAGTCTCGACTGTTATTGCTATTATAGCTTCCAGTGTTATATGGTCGACCTCTAGGGTTACTATTGAATTGCCTATTTTCTTGGTCGCAGGAACTGCTTAGCAACTTGTTCATTTTCTCTGAATTTGTTTTCTCTGGGATACCTATCAACATAGGTTTGGGGCCTTTTGGTATTGAAAGACTTTTGCTAATTGTGCATTAGCCTTTTGGAAATTGTTTCCGTTGTAGTTATAATTATGGCGAATGCCATAGTTATTTTGGCTAGGGCTTGAATTGTTAGTAGTTCTGTTTTGGTTATCCCAAAACCGGTCGCTTGGGTTAGGGTTATTCTGGTTAAGGAAATTATTTGGTCTTCGATTTCGTTTATAATCAGTTTCAAATGAAACTCTTCGTTCATTTTTATTGTGAGCTCTTTTCGCAACTTATTTACTTCGTCCTGAACTTGCTTTGTTGAACATCTAGATATAGAATGTCCATTCATTCTGCAATATTCGCAGAATTATGTACTATTTGGTCTTCCCTTAATGTCAGGGTGACGTCGTTGAAATGAATTCTCATCATTGATTGCACTAACTTCTTGATTCTTGATCAATTTTGTTAGTTCTTCAATTTGAGTCTCTAAAGAAGTCATTTTGTTCGTTGTTGACTTATTAGCAGGATCAGTAGCAACAATGAATGTTAGATCCTTAGTGATTACATGATTTGTGAATTGATCCCAATTGGCATTTGGATGCTCTATCATGTATTCATGAGCTTTTTGTTTAAGGGCTAGATGTCAATATACTTTTGTCTTCTTTGTCTGGTTTGTATAGTTCTCTCAGCATTTTGAGCATCTTCATCAGCATGGACTACTACATCAATACTTTCGGGTCATCCTCTATCTACAGAAGATTTGATTTTGTGGAAGTAATTTTTCATTAATTCGCCTTCCTGGCTAGCTGCATTTTCAGCATCAATTCTATGTTTGAATTGATCTCGTCCTTCAGTGAATCTGTTTAGGAAGAGATCTTTGAGTTGTGCCCATGTGGTAGCATTGGTTATATTATGTTTAAACCATTCAAGAGATGTATCAGTTAACAATGATCCGAATAGGGATCGTTGTCTGCTATCATAGCTGCGTCGTGCGTCGCCATCATTAGGTATTTGACCTAATGAGAAAAGAATTTTGTTTTCAATTGAATTCCAAAAAGCTGTAGCATTTTGGTTCGGGTCGTTTCCCGAGAATGTCATTAAAGACAAGTTGGGATGAGATATTGGGGTATCAGCCATAATATATTTAGCTTAAAAAAATAAAGATAGAAAAGTTCATAAAATTGCTTAGAAAACTTAAATTTCCGATTTGGAAATTTATTACTTCTCTTTATTTGTAAGAGAAATTTCAACAATTCTCCAGTTTGAGAATTGGATTCTTTGCTTTTTTATCTCTTTTTGAGACTTTAGCAATTTTTGCGAATTTTTAGAAGGTGAGCCTCACTGGTCGCACCAAATTATTACGAGCTAGCAACACTATGTGCGCCGGACAAAACGCTTGCTAGGAATAAAGGGTCTTTTCTACTTTCTATTTTAGAAAGTAAATCTAAAATTCGCTGAGAAATATTTTATTAGAAAAGAAGTTAGTATGAATTTACAGCAAGTTGCCTTTTGACTCAATATCTATTTTAACGGTGAGATTAGAGAAATTTTTACTGAGAATGGATATTTTTTTAGAGAATGGTTGGCGTGGTTGAAGAAAGTGGTGTTGGTGTTAGAAGAGATATTGTTGGGTATGAATTCCCGTAGTTTTTAGCTTCTATTTATACTCAGATGGGAAGTCGTACCACTTTTCGTATCAAATGAGAAGTTACTTCTTAACTTCGTATTCTCTAATCGTATTTTCGTATTTTACGAGAAGAAAGTTTCGTATGCTCGTATTTTACGAGAAAAATCGTTATTATTCGCATTGAACGAGAATAGTCGTTTCGATTCTCAATGCTTAAAACGTTATACGAATTATTCCAATAGCATTTCCCTTCCTTTTGCAAGGGAATAAAAACATATTTATTTTGTGGTGGCGGCGTCACACTTTGTGAGCTCAATAAAATAATTCATGTTTCTGTTTCAATTTGAAATCAGAACATTATACTTAGACTTTTTCCGCGTATGTTTTTGAAGCTCAACCAACGTCTCACATATATTGATTTTAAAGGTAAAAAATAACAATTTGTTTGTTCAGGATATGTTCTGTAGGCGTATGGTTTTCGTATTAGGAGCTATTTCTTCACACCAAGTGCTTCGCAAAAATCCCGCAATTTTGCAACAGCGCGTTTAGAAAAAATGTTTAACAAAACCCGGAATTCGAACGTTAAGACTAAGGAGTTCAAATTTTAGGGCTTTGCAGTGCGTTGATGGCCCTCCGATTTGGCACGACGCCATCAACAACTCTATAAGGATGTACAATATCAGTAATGACCGAAAGCTGAGTACTGAGTAATTTCTTTAACTTTTTAACTTTGTATACAGATATAAGACAGTTTTTTATACTGTTTTTTATAGCTGCAAGAAAACTGAAATCAAAGAGAAAAATTTCATTGCAACAATTTTCTTCGTACTAAACCTTGTCGGAAGTTATAATTTCGAGCGGAAAGCTGGAGATCAAAGTATTTTAAAAAGAAAAAGTAGCTCTACCAGCCTTCATCCCTTGAGCATAAGACTTTTTTTGCTTAATTGCTATAGTGCCAACTCTATTACCCTGAAAACGCGAACAAAAACGTAACCATTGTCTTGCGAAAGGCCGCAGAGCCATAAAAATAAGCTAATACGTCAGTCCATCAGACGACAAAGGTTGTCGTTGGGTTAAGGATGATATAAAAATCAATTGAAAAAATTTTCCTTCTTAAGTTTGATTCAAAGTTAACAAGTATCTGTGATATAAAGTAACTTATACGTAACATGAGGGAAAAACTTTTTAAATAGAAAAAAAAATATTTTGAGAAATGTAGTAAACTGCCGAGTGAGCTTAATAAGTGTCAGAAAATTATCTTAGATATTGAAAAAAGCTAGAGTTGGTCCTCAAAAACTAATACCAATATTGCAAAATTTGAGAGGTTTCTCGAAAAAAATAGGTTCGCGACAAATCAGGAAATGATTACTGCGGCCGGTAAAAATGAAATTCCCTTAGTGTTGATTGTTGCACGAGATATGTAGAATTGTATGTTGAGGCAGATTAACCGTTAAGTCTTTCAGAAAACTACAGCTTACAAGAAAGCTTCGATGTCGCAGACTCAAAACGCGAGGCAGATAAGGCCTCTAGAACTTCACGTCAGTCTAAAATTACTGAGAAACACGAATCACTTGAATCACATAGCCAACCGCCAACCTTAGTCGTGAAAGAAGAGTAGTTGAAATGAAAAATCCGGATCTTGATTTTTTTTGCTATGAGGCTTCTCCGTTGAATACTTCAAGTTACAAAAATAAAATGTACTCATTGTAAAGAAAAAGAAGAAAACTTAGAGAGGCATGCCGAAGTCAATAAAGTTGAAAAAAATGAAGGTTGAATCCTTGGAACAGCAAAGCGTTCGAGGTTTAGAAGTGTTGTACAAGAACATAGGAAGAAACTGAATTTAAAGGTTTTGAGTTGAGAACGAGCTGTCGGTAATGGGTGAAAAAATGGACAAGACTGTTTTAACGCAATTCAGTTAGCAACTTGTACCAAGGGTAAACACCGTACCCTTGACCAAGTTGATAATGTTGTTGAAACTCAATCGGATCCTCCTGCAGTTACCACTAAATAATAGGAAAAAATCTGATGAGCTCAAAAATATTCACCAACCTCTTCTTTTTTAACAACGGACTTTCCAAATTGCGTAAATACTGTTCAAGTGTCGGCCAGTGATCCAGAAATTGTTTTGGAGGATTTAATGTCTTGTGTTCTTTAAATTCAAGCAGAGTCAAGCAATTTGTTTCTGGTATTTCCTCTAAAATTATACCTGTCAGTTGTGCTGATGGCTTTGCACCAATAAATCCTGCATCAAACTTACCCTAATCTTCAATTCTTTCCTTGGATCGAAACCTGCGTGGGTTAATTATATCTGGCTACCAAACGTCTGTAGCCTCGTCTCACTCAGTTTAATATGTGCGTGTACCAGCTAACAGATCGATAAATTCGAGTGTTTCTTGTACTAACTTTAGCCATTCACTGAGAGCAGCGATTACTGCTGCAATAATGAAAACTCAACAACATATTGCGGCACCTTGAATTGTGTTTTCCAGTGTGACTTCAGCTAGTCCTCCCAATGCAATGATTTTTTATCCATGTAGCAAAACTCTGCTTTTTGCTCAGCCCGAAAACTTTTCAAAGAATCATTCAAATGCCATTGCTAACATTATGGCTTATTTATCAAAACACCGAGCATTTAATTCCGACATCCCCTCCATCTTGTAACTTGAGCGTCCACTATTGGCAAGATATTTACTAGAAAAACTCAAGCGTAATTGCATGGATCATTGTCTTGAATGGATACTTAAGTAGTTTGATGGTACCCTCTTAACTTCCGTGAAAAACTTGGCCAGTTTAAATTGACAGTTGGCTCAACAAAAACAGTGTTGAAGAAAAATTAACATGCAAGAAACTTTTTCAGTGGGTAAATCAGAACTGCAATCGCCGAGTTTATCTCTAGTGGTGCATTATTTAAGAACTCAGAGAAGAAAATTTAGTTCTCCTCAAGCTCTAGTAAGAGCTCTTTGGGGTAGTTTAGCAATATTCCAACTCTGAAAATCCTCAATTCAGAATTCGTATTAAAAAATTTTCTCAACAATTTTCGAACTCGTCCCTGTAAGTCTTTGTTTTCCAATGATGACTCCAATAGTGTGAGCCTCTGGAACCAAGCGGTTACCCCCATTTTTACAGTTGCGTGATTAATGCACACAGTCACACTTCCCTCAGAGCTATCATGGTTGTTAAACTTTAATGAGTGGCTCAAAGAAAACCCGGGTGACCATGAGAAAATAAGGTAACTTAACGCTTAAAGTAAAACTGAGGAACCCGTGAATGAAAAAAAGAAAGTAGCCACTGAGGTGTTTGAAAATATTAACAAAGTAAGCTACAGGACTTAAAAAAAATTTCCCTGGTATTCGAGTATCTTGATCTTTGGCATTGTAACGTGTTTTTTAAAAAGACTGCCACAATGTCTGCCAAAAATGTCGATGAGCAAAAGTTTTTCTGTGCTCATTTACAGAGCAACCGTAGTGTTTGAAAGGTCCTGAAGCCCGAAAAGGCTCAAAACCAAATTGAGAAGGCACTCACTACGTGCTCCAAACGGTGCAAGACAAAGTTTTGCCCCCAAGGGAAGATGAAAAAGACTGTTCGTCATCAAAAGTTTCAATCATCAAAAATATGTCTAATAACGCGGCTTCTTCTGATGTAACTACTGAGAAACCAACTAGAAGCGCTAAGTGGGTATCATACGACACTCCAAACAGTAAAAAAAAGTTTTCGAGGAGGTTTTAGGAACCACAAGTTGCCTAGTTGAGCAATCATTGAAAGCTACACTAATCATAGCAGCTAGCTAGAACCCACATTAAACAAAGGTCTGGACACTAAATCCCTTTATACTTAGCCAACAAAAAGCTGGCTTATAGTCGCTTCCTATGAGAGGCAACATAGGAAGCGTGACGCTAGGACACCCGTACGCCAAAGTCAACTTGTCACGCTGGCTGCGCGAATATGTAACTTCCCTCAATGAAATAACAAAGAGGCAGAGCAAATCGGACAGGGCTTTAATGGACATCGCGAAATGTATGGATTTAGTCTCGGTCGTTGATCCCGAGAGTCCATGTGGGCTTTAACCACTCGCCCGTGTTATCAAACAGCACTACAGCAAAAACGGATGCGTGCAACTCGCAGACATTGAAACCGCCACGAATAGACTGGCCAGCCAGACCCTAAAACTGGCTCCCATTCTTCAGTCTTTGGGGGCGGATGACGTTGCAACACAAACGTAAATACGATAAGCGTGGTGTTAATTCTTTGGACCAAATTTAGGAGATAATTTACGGACTAAAGCCTAGCGTAGATATACAGAGTTCAGGCTGGTTCGGCGCGACTTCGAAATCCTATATTTCGACCTTTATACATGTAAACATAAGGAGTTGGTGCCCCATTAGACCGCTTTTAACAGTTTTTTCAGCGTCATTTCGGTTAAATTCTGATAAAGGCTGACCGTCAAAAAGAGAAATTTGTCTCTATGACAATCACCTGTTGTTTCGGCTAGCTCGCCAATTTTGCAAATTGTACAAAAGAAATTGTTCGTTCTTCATGTTCTGAGTTCGAATTTGATGATAAGATCTCGATTGTTCAAACCCTTGACGATAAATGACATCTATTCTTTTCGAGTGTGCTCACTGAAAAATTCACAGAACTAAATGCTTTTCATAGAGTTTTGTCAGATTGAGTGCACAATGTTTGATCGCGGAAGTTTTCAGAGATTTTGCACCAATATCAGCAGCTTGAGCACAAATTGAAATTGGACCATTCAGTTAAAAAATGTATTCAGGGATTTTTATGTCGAATTATTTTCTGCAAAAACCAGTGAAGGTTAAATTCTCAAGGACTATTTTTCCTTGTGATTTCTGTGTTACAAAACTCTCAAAATCGATGAATCATGAACAAAATTTACATATTTTAAGTTGATTCAATTGTAAAGCTTTGTTAGCCAAACACTATGATAGTCATGGGTCAAATTTACGACAAAAAAACGGTTGCAAGCGATATAATTTTATACCCTTTCCTGTTACCACACACAAATTTATCCCACTTTCTATCCTCCAGTTTTAAAATTCTCTTTTTACTAATTTATTCCTGTTTTCAGTTGTCGTTTTAATTCAAATGTCTTTCCAAAGTAAGTTTTTAATTCACTTTTGTGATAACAGACCTGCCTCAGCGAACAATCGGGATTGTTCTCGTGCAGGATTTAATATTAAAAACTCAAGAAATGAGCGCAACGCAAAACAATAAAATAAGGGAAAAAAGTATTGGGGGAGTTCTCGCAATTAAATATCAACCAGGGACGGATATAGAGGGGAGTGGGGGGGGGACCTCCCCCTTTCCTCAGAGATTCGATCACCTGCCGACCCGAAGGGTCCCCCTTTGTACTAATTTCAGATAACCATTTTTGGCGGACGGACCCTAAAACTTTTCTAAAGGCGTCTTTGGCGCCAAAATATACTAATTTTGAGGGTAAAGTGCGAGCCAAAAAAAAAAATATCCCTAAAAAGGCCTTTTTAGTGCTTTGGTTGAGCACAGAAACTCAATTTGGTCAACCTCGCACTGAGAAAATCCTAGATCCGCCCGTGATATCAACTATTGGGCTCGGAATAAAAATGAAAAGAATGATACATAACGGGTAGCCTTATTTGTCACTTTTCGAACTTCTAACATATCTTTACAAGAAAAAGTTTAATAAGAAGTTCCATTTATGAAGTCAATCGAAAAATAAGCTAATTATATAGTTTTCATGTGGAGAAAAATTTTTATTATTGAGATCTATCCATTTTTCTGTACGTAAGGAAATGTATGAGGTGGCATCACAAAAAAAGTTTTCAATAATGGAAAAAATATGATAAAAATGTAGAGTTTGGTGAACATGCGCTTTTGGTACGAAAGAGTTGATTAACTGAAAAAATGTTGTTAAATATCAAGTGAAAATTAAAATTGAATATCCAAGTTTGGTTGGCGTCATAATTTTTCTGACGCTGTACGTCCTTTTTGTAAAAAAACGGTTGTCAAAAAACAATCAAAACAAAGGGGAAAACTGGAATGAGAGGAAACGCTTCAACATGAACCCTAGCCGCCTCTTTCCATGTTTACCGCCCACCTTACGATTAACCTTTGGTAGTAAGATTCATCAAAACTTGAAGCATTTCAAACAATTAACGCAATTAATTATATTTCGCGCGATTAACAAAAAAAAATGGTAAAATTGAAAAGAAAAGCAGTTAATCAACAAGAGTTTTTTTCGAATACATTGACGAATACATTATAGTTATCTCATCAAAATAAAAAACATGATTTATAACCAATTTTAACAAAAGGATTATGCTGTCATCAAAAAGTAACTTA
Organism: Symsagittifera roscoffensis; assembly: GCF_963678635.1. Classification (NCBI taxonomy): domain Eukaryota; kingdom Metazoa; phylum Xenacoelomorpha; order Acoela; family Convolutidae; genus Symsagittifera; species Symsagittifera roscoffensis. The sequence continues at coordinate 27,728,688 of NC_087062.1, read as the reverse complement.
ATAGTTCATTAATAGCAATTTTTGTCCTCAAGTTCCTTCTTATCCTTTTTCAGAGTGTATTGCACGCAAACTGTCTCAAAACGCAAATATATCTTGGGCTGTATCACGACCAAATTTCAGATTGTTGTCATCGCCATTTCATCTACATCATTATTCAGGCTATCAATATCAACTTTTCATAGCGGTTAATGAGCACTTGCAGACTCGCATTACTAGGCCAAAGTATGCACTGGATAGGCGCATAATTTGGTGTCTGTAGGTCACTGGAAACCAGGGACAAGTTTTTAAACTTGGTCCAAAAAGTAAGTGGATTGCACTTAAAAAATTTCCATTTATTCCGCCCACGAACATTTGTAGCGTAAACTTTGTCGGCTCACGAGTTTTGTTGCGGTATCCGCAACCACCGAAAATAGCTAGTTGTTCTGGGCTCCGCAAATGGTAGCGGATTCCGCAAATATGAATGAATTCCGTAATTTTATGCGGGTTCCGCTTACAACTTGCCGGTTCCGCTTAAAAATTTGTGTATTTAGCTTAGACTTTGCGGATTCCGCTCACAGTTGGCGGCTTAAACTTTCACCTCTAATTATCAAGACAACTTAAGGTTACCAAACACGTATATAATTATTTGTTTGTGCATTCCACAAACTATTCCGGATTCCGCAATTTTTGTTGAGGTTTCCACAATTTTTTTTGTGGATTCCACAAATTTTGTTGCGGATTCCGCAAAGTTGCCTGTTTTTGGAGTGATTTTGTGCAATACAGAGTTTAGCCATTATATGGAATACAAACAGCAAAAAATCAAAGAAAAACACCAACTTTGCGGATATTGCGATAAATCTGTTTATGGCCTGTTGGGGAATCCGCTTAAAATTCAAAAAACGCACCGGTTGACCTCGTAATGCGCCATCAACTTTTCATCTTCATCATTATTTAGGCTATCGCGGCCAATTTTTAAGCTATCGCAGCCAATGCTTAGACAATCGTGTATAAACTATCGCGATAATTTTAGACCGTGTCCTCGTCTAAAAACACCCAAGATATCTAATTAATTTTCTAATTCGTCAGCTGATTCGGTTCCCAAGCTTATCACCCCGTGTTTTGTAACCCCCTTTTTCTTAACCCCCTCTAATATAACCCCCAAATCAGATAACCCCACTACAATTTAACCCCTTTTTAAAACCAATTGTTAGAATCAAAGTGAAAGTTACTTGAAAAGGATTCGGAACCATATCGTCGGTAAACATCAAAGCTTTAATTGCGAAAAATTTTGCGAACCAAAATGAGTTAACACGCACGCTGCTAAATGCGTTTTAGATTTGAACAGAAATGACCTTGCCGATAGTCTAGACTTTGATATGAACTTGAAAACGAATCCGACCGACATGATTCAAATTGGTGCATATACAAAACAGTCCAAAACCATTTGAATTTCTTGACCTTGATCTTTTGGCGCCGACAGAATTGATCTACGCTTTGAAAACTCAAACATGAGCTTAATTAAGATCAAAGAGCCAAAATTGGAAGAAATTTTCGGATGACAACCAAAGGCCTCATGGTATAATGGTTAAAGCGTTAGTCTCAAAATCTAGAGTTCAAAGGATCGAATCCCTGGCGGCACAAAAATTTTTCCAATTTTCCCAAAAAAGTTGAATTTCGGGTAAATATGGAAACGGGTATATCAAGGGTACAATAAATGGGTTAACCTTACAGGGTTGGGCGGAGGGAAAAGAAAAGTCAACACCTTGTATGTATTTATTATTTTGCCGGTTTCAAATCGACTCTAGCTCAATTTTGAAAAATCAAGGAAAATAATTAAACTTGGAAAAATTTTTTATTGCTTGGCAATATAGATTAAATAGCAAATATTTAACTCAAGTTCGCCATAGCGCGAAAGAAATGCAAATAATGAAGGGGGGAATAGGGCTTCCCGATTCGGGACGAGACTTTTTATGTAGTTAGATCCAAAATAAAGGCAAAGCTCGTCAACTTTCGCTATTTTTTCCGACTCTTTTATGGTGCGATCGCAAACTATTTGAATTTCCTCCACTATTTTGTCGTATGAATTTCCTATTTCTTCTTCTTTTTCGAAAGCCAGTGCGGGTAACATTTTGAGTGCTAAAGCGAACTCGTGGTTAGTTTCGTAATCCTTTTTCAATCCGAGCTCCCCGATTTTTCTCATGAAACTTTGTGAAAGATGGAAGAAACATCCCGACAGCTTGGTCTCGGGAAAATTTTTCTGAAACGCTTGAATAGCGGCCTGCTCAAAATCCAGTAAAATTTTTTCAGGTCTACTATCAGGGACCAGTATTTTTAGGGCTTCTAAGAAACGGTGGTAAGTTTTTTCTGTTTTATTTGGCAGGAACGCATATATGCAAGCAGGGGCTATTCCTGAAAGACTAACGTGTATGGAGTAAAGTTGATAAAACATTTTCGGGGTGACTTTAAAAGTTCCATCAGCCAACCAAAAGTTGGATGTTTCAAGCACACGTAGCATTTCAGGGTCACCGAATAAAATAATCCTCTCGTGATCATTTTGCCCACTGTCAAATCTTATAAAATTTTTGAAAAGTTCGGGTATTTCGAAACTTCTGTTTGCTGGGGAGACTGGTAAGACTTCTTCTCGTTGCTTGCGCGCTCGTTGTGCGGTGCGAACTAAATTTTCTTTGGATGGTAGGGCTAGTTGAGTGGCAATGTTGTCTGTAATTGGCTGAATGGCGGTTGCGACTGCGACGGTTGGGGTGTTACTATCGCTTAGCTCCTTGATGTTTTTCAAAACTAGTCGAGCATCAGGTTTGCCCGTGGAAATATCGTGATTATGTTGACCCCTCGTTTCAATAAAATTTTCTCCTTCCGTAATTGCTGTTGCGCGGCATTTATGGGTTTGGTACTTTGAGCAGTTCCAATTTGTTGTTGTCTTGTTTTTTCGTTTAAGGTAATACTCGTGGCCTGATACCACTAGCATTTGTTTACCTTTCGAAGATAAAGTAAAATGGAATGACGCTTCAAACATTATATCTGATCTGATAGAGTGGTATAACAATGGTTAAAGAAATAGGCAGTATGATTTTTTATAAAACTCACAAACGTCTTTTGTTGCCTTCAATTAGCACCATGTAGGTTATCTCTGTTTTAAACGCGCGAGTGAGGGATTATTTCTCTAACTAATCGAAATGCAATTAATTTTGAGATGCTAGAGGCATCAAGTGAATTAAGACTAGCTTTTCAGGCCTCAATTAGTAAGCTTAATTGGACTACTCCTGTACTTATAAAAAGGACTTAATTTGAAACAAATTATCGTCATTAAAAAGGGGTTAAATTGTTGTGGGGTTATCATGTTACGGGGTTATGATATAGGGGGTGTAAACAGAGGGGGTTAAATATCGTAGGGTTAAAGAGTGGGACACCGCTGATTCATATTAAAAAACGTCAATTTATGGTTTCACTTCCAAGCTTACTGTCTGTTTTAAACAAAAAAATGTATACAAAAAATTGAAGTTGCTCGAACATAATTGGTCGAACATTTGAAATGATCTCAAAATTTTATGACGCTTCAATTTGGTAATTTCCATGTTGGGGACACAGAAGTGATAACGAGTTTTGCTACCATTTAGCTTTCAAAATTAAAAGTTGTCCTATTTCTATATATTTATTGTTATTTACCTTTGTTTTTGTTCCAACTTTTTTGAAGATGTGGAGGAACTTTGTATTTGAGTTATGCAAACGATCAGTTTGATCTATCATAACAAAGTTCTTACAGTCGTGATTCGAACAATTTTCTCAGTGTCGAGAAAAACTAGTTTGAAGTATTTTTTCTTGTTGCTCTAATTGCAAGATAAAAAGGTGATCTTGCAGGCTTACAATAACTTATTTTTGCTTACTTTAAGCAGTAAAAACTTAGGTATATTTGAGTAAAGTTTATTCTTGGAGTTTTTTAGAGCCAACCTGGAAATCAAAAACTTCAAAATTCAAAAATTTTCTAGAAAAAAAAATTGGAAAAATTTTAGTGTTTTTTTATAAATTTTTTGAGGGTTTTTCTTCCTTTTTCCCCTAAAACTCTTTTCCAGTTGGCATATTGGCCTAGTTGATTATGATTGTCGAGTATGCCCAAGTTCTTTTTGCTTAGATCTTTTTATCACACCACGCAAAAAAAATATAATCTTTTTTTTTGTATTTTTTCGAGACTATGGTCGGGACATTCTGTGCTACTTGCTCAATAACCGGCTATCTTTGTTATACAATTATATAATTGCTAAACTAAGAAAACTGAATGTTGCTATTTCGCGAGAAACGAATTGCTATTACTAGAACATGCAGGATATTATTATATTATAGTAGAAAAAGAAGACGTTACCATACAAACTAGCTTTATTTTCGTTTCTATTTTCAAAGAGAAGGTCTAAGTCAGTCGATCTTCCACCACTTATTATTTTTTGAAACTTGAAGTCGGTGCATTCAGGGTTTTGCACTGTCTTACGATCTGCATTATTCATGTCTTATGAGACTTCTTACTTTATTATTTCCCCTCTATATACAATATAGTTTTGTTTCCTGCATTAGTTGTCCTGGTACCCATTGTTTATGCTGATATAACCTGTTCCTTGGGTAACTTCTTCAGTTATACGATTTTAATTTTTTGCAATAGTGGATTTTTAACACTGCGCCAAAAAGATTAACATAGCGGCAAATTTTTATTCATTGTTAAACCGTGAACAACCTTTGTCAAGTATCAGGACATTTTAAGATCATATTTGGAGGTCTGACGTTGAGATAAAGGCGTTTTCTAATTAAAAATTACGGTTTTAGTTTGTTAGGTAAGTTAGAAAAACTGAAATTTTTAAACACTGCATATTTAAAGGACATATAAAAACGGTAGGGCGAAAATTCATTACAAGCCACAATTTAAAACAACGGTCGCCTCACGGTTAGAAATATACATTTGCGGAAATGTTTCAAAAATTAGAATATCAATATAAGCTACAAAGGGCTATTTCAGATGATGCAAGCCATGGTGACAAACCGGGTTTGACGTCGCAGTGATAGTGATCCCTGATTCAGCAATATATCATGAATCATTGCTGAAAATGTGGCCTGAAACAGCTATGATTATTTATTGATTCAGTGATTGAGACATCGTTAGCTCTAATTCCGAAATTCAATGCTGTTGCAGAGATGATTTGCGCTAATTCAGAGCTGTGATTTATATTTTAGGCTGGATCATGGATAAGTGGCCACTGATCAGGGCCTGAAACGGCATCAATATCTCTGCTACGTCAACCCGTGAATGTTCAGATTTTCATCGCAATATTGATTCCAAAGAAAAAATACATTGCTAATTAAAATGTTCCGCAGATTATGAACAAAGTTTGAAACTTCAAACGTTTTTTTCTCAGTTTGGATTAGACAATTTTTAAAAAACACAAAAATTGCTAAAAAAAACTTGTCAGATTTATCCTAATACAAATTGTTGTGGAAATTTCAGAACCATTTTTTTCTACCTCGAAATTGAAGTTTGGGCTTCGAGAACTACGCTTGGGCTACCAAGTTTTATGATGAGATATTTAAATCAAAAGAAGCTTTTTTTCAGCCCAACAATTTTGGAGGGGTAAAATATTCACGTTTCAAGTTTCTTTTTGAGCAAAAACTCTTACTATTTTACATACTGAAAAAGACTTTTTGGGATATCAACCCAAAAATTTTTTCTTAAGCAAACTATTAGATATTTTACCTCTCAAGAACTTTGTTGAGCTGAGTAAGATGCTTCTTTAGAATAAATTTTTTATCAATTAACTAGGTAGTTTCAGCGTAATTCCTGATTAACTAAAAACCCAAATCGGCACAACAAAGGGGTAAAGTTTAAATATCGATATTTGTAAATTAGGTAGAATGATTTCTGGTGAAGTTCTAATTAACTTTCGTTCTCATC
>NC_087062.1:27669540-27722565 GCF_963678635.1 Symsagittifera roscoffensis | reverse complement strand
GCAGCTAATAGAATAGAAAAATCCGCTAAGTGTCGCACCATTTTGGCAACAAACATCAGCATAGTCATTGCTAAACTAAGCAAAGTTGATCAAATTGCAGAAAAAGCTATTTGCAAAAAACTGTTATTGCGAGGTCAAAAACCTCCTACGAGTGAAACACGCATACACAAAACCGACTGAGTCAGTGCACAATCGAGAAATTACTGACGACACAATAGCACAAAAGACGAATAAGAAGTTACAGACACAACAAAAGCGACTTGGACTCGATTTGCAATCAGTGACCACAGAGAGTGTCGTCAAAGATAATTGTAAAACGACAAGAAACATTGCTTTCGAAAGATACAACCTCACAAACCGAGAACAAAAAAAGAAAGTTGTTGAAATAATTACAGTGGGATCTTGTCAAAAAAGTATCTCGCGAAGATTGCGGAGACAGAGTAAAAGATAACGGGAGGAAATCCAAGTTTCCAGAGACGAAATTAACAAAACATGCGCGTCCAGCCGAACTTAAGCCAATACGAACCGTGCTATTTTTGCGGAGACCATCTAGCCACAAACAACTTAAAGTCAAGCTCTGCTGAGCACGAGGTTTGCTAAAATTGTGCAAAAAGGGTCATTTCGCGTAGGTAAACAGCTTAACAGGCTCAATAGCAGACGCATAATTCTTCAGCGCAAATGGTTGAGATATCGCGCGTGAAAACTTTTCAGTCAAGGTAAAAATAAAGGTCGAAAATGGTTGAGATATCAGACGTGAAAACTTTTCAGTCAAGGCAAAAAGAAAGGTTCGAAAGATGAACAATCAATCACAATTTATGAGGACGCTTTGATCGGAAAACAAACAATATATTCGGAATTGCCAATTCTGACAGTCCAGTGTTGTTTCTAAACAAAAACTGCACAAAGATACAATGAACCTTCATGATTAGCCGAGTAAAAAAAAGACGCAAGGGTTCTCGCTTTTTACAAACGAAAAATACAATTTTCCAAACAAAAGGATTAATTGATGCGGTATACTGTGGCTCATATATAGTAAATTTGGCACCGTTCAATATATTGAACAAAAAAAGCGAACAAAAAATAAATTTTTGCTTAAAATTGGGGTTGCGCAAAAATAAAAAAAAAACATTCAGACCCAAAAAGTAAACCTTTTGTAATGGATAATTTTAAGGAACTGTGTGAAAGAATTTTAATTGAAAAAAAAGAAACACTTCATGAGGACGCAATGTGTCAATGACGTCACCCAGATATAGAAGAAGGGTAGACGAATACCAATTCACCAACTGGTGCGAGTAGAAGACTAATTAAACAAAGTAGTAACCCGTACCGAACGGAAGCTGTTTTTCTAGATAGAAATTCTATGTCGATTATCTAGCCTATTTTTCTCGTATTTTCCGTGCAGAAGTGATCTATTTCTTTTCTGGTTTAGAAACAAACAGTTTCTAGAAAGAAATAACCAGTAATCCGTTAACTGCTCAACCGCAACGAAATAAATATGCTTCGAGTATACACAATAGCAGTAGCGAATACAAGGCAAACTTACACTTGTTATAACATTGTTATTCTCCTAAAACTTGGGAACTCTATCAAGGTATGTAGCCTTGTGGAAAAAGCAAGATTATAGCAATCAGAAGGGCGCGGGTTCGAGCCCAACCAGTAGACTTTTTTCTAGCTTATTATAAAATAATCCATTATATCTGATTAAAATCCATTTTTTTATAGAACTTAATTCGATTATTTTTGCAAAATGTATGCCATGTTTTTACTTCCATCAGCTGAAGGGGGGGGGGCGGTAAACTGGGGGGTGTCAACCATTAAACCCCTCCCCCAAACTCTACCAAAATATACCCCCCGTGTTCAACCGTGAGGGGGGCGAATAGCGATTGTGGTAAACGGGGGGATTGGTAAAAAACTGGAGGGGGGGGGGGGGGGTGTTAAAGTAAACGGGGGGGGGGGGGGGGGGGGTAAAGTAAAAAGAAAGTATAAGACCGAAAAGTATATAAATTTCATTGTGAAAGGTAACATTTTTTGAAACGTAATACATAGCAACTGCACAACACAGGAAATGATATAACTTTGAAAAAATTGTAAATTTCACGAATAACCTCTCGAAAAATCGATCATAATCAATAATCAATAAAAATCAGTTTTAATGGATTATATTGACAAAAAAATAATAGGATTATAATCCATTTTTAATTGAGTATAATGGAATATTTTGTAATTTTATAGAAAGTGACCATATTATGACAATTTTATTATAAATATAATAATCAATTATGATCCATGGGCGCTCGGTGCGGGAGGGCAATCAACCTAGGCACAAATTTCCCGACCATCCAATTCGTATCAACCACGAATCAGGAGTGTAGAAATTGAATTACTTATAGCAATAGAAGTTAACAAATTTTGAAGCCGCTTGGAATTTGCTAACAGAATTTTAAGAGAAAACCGCATTAGCCACCAACGATAACAGACACAACACAAACAATGAGATGCAAATTTTAAACCAAATTATCACATCAAGAAAAGTAGCCACGTAAAAGAAGAACTGAAACGTCAGTAAAAACAAAAGAGGACTCGCAGTAGGATTCACAACTGCCGCAACAAAAAAGGATCGAACTAAGCAATCGAGCATGACTTTGAAATAAACAAGAATTACGAGGCTTTAAAGAGGTCATTCATGACAAACTGGTTCAACAGTTGTATCAGGCTTCATCCACGAGGTGACATCCTACTATCAGACAAACGCGTGATTATACTCACACATTTCGGACAATTAATTTTGGAGAGCATCCAACTCACACCTCAGGGTTTCGCAGCCATGCTCCGGCTCTGTGAAAACTTATAGATTCCACATATTCACAGAACGATTGCACGGATGGCACTACACTACAAGCACTGCAACAAACAAAAAACGTTTAAAACCGGTAATGGGAAAAACACAATAAATCTAAATGAAACCGTTAGTTGAACTAACGAAGAGATACAGATCAATTTTGGTTTCGCCGGTTCGCTACTGGACGAAGTAAACAAAACTAGTAGCATCGGATAATTTCATATTCGTAGAAAGGGATAAATGGTCAATTATTCCTACGGCAAGAGTAGTAACAAAACCAACAGCAATAAAAATCTTTCGATGATATACATCAAATAACGGGACAACCCGGAAAAATAGATACAACCCAGCCCACACATTTCTCAAGTTGAAAGTCAACACGGGCAACAGGCGTAGTACGTATTATTAGACAAACAAAAAAATTGGATTGACTGTAAGGTCAATCTACTCCAAAATCGCTTCAACCAAACAAGCATCGAGTGTCACAGAAAAAGTGAAATCGTTAGAAAACCATCGTACGGCGTAACAAAAATAACACCATTTGAAACCCATTTGTGAAGTAAACCAGAACTGTTTCACCAAAAAATTACCACCAAATATTTTAAACTGAGAAAACACAAAAAAGCCTACTCAGATAAGAAAAATTGATGAAATCCAATCTTCGCAGTTGAAGTTCAGCTCGACTAACAATGCTGGTCGGAAGGTGATGTTACCATGAAAAGAGACCCCACAGGAACGCTACGGAAGCCAGTGGACAATTCAACAACACCAGACGGACGGACAGTGTAAACAGAAAAAAGTGCGGCCTCCAGACTACCAATAGCTAAGGAAAGAGATAAACTCAATCAAAACTACATGCGTTCAACAAGAATTCTAAGAAAGCGTAAGGCAACTCATGGAACAATCCTCTGGAAAAACAGTACGGGTGGCTAAAATATCCAAAAACATTTGAATTAAAATAAAAAACAACAGAAGTTAAAACACTCACTTAAACGCCAAACACCTCATAAGTAAAAATACAAAGCCAACAACCTAGACTAATGAGAAAAAGTGTGTTGGCATTTGTGCCATAGCCAAAATCAAATACGGACCACGCCAATCCTCAAGACTTAGCGACACGCGTATAATGCAGTCAGTTAAACAGCACAACGTTTTTGTCTTTTACATATTGAACAACCAGATGCATTCAGTCATCCTATGTTCCAAGAGGTTCTGCCTTCAAAACAAGTCTATCAAGGTTGTTAACAAAGAAAGAGAAGGAGGAGGCCCATATCAACCCTCGATGACATGACGTCTTCCTTGCCCTCAAAGAATTTTTCATTAGCGGGGCAGTTGGTCTTTTCATCATCGAGGGACGACTGCTTGTCGGAAAACTCTGGAAAAACAGCGTTCTCCCCAATAAGGATCAAAAAAGGGCCATTGCAAAGTACAGAAGAAACCACACGAAGCCCGACACTTGCAAAAACGTCAACACGTTTAAAGGCGCCAGGGACCCAAGCACCTACTAACTCAATCAATGACATAAATGAGAAAGAAAGACCAAAAATCGCAATGAATTCGTCAACAGTGGAAACCAAGGGCAATAAGGCAGAAAATTCTCAAGATTTTTGATAACGAAAAAATTTGTCAAAAATTTTATGGCCTCGAGGAAGTGGCCTTGCAACGAATTCCTCGAGGTCATGAAATGAATCAAACCAGGAACGATCAAAAACTTTTTGACATTATCGACCTCGCGTCACCGATTAGAAACCACGCAAGCTACGAACTAATTATGGAGGCGGTCACAAAAAGGACAGACTGAAATCAAAACAAAAAAATTGAATACAAAGAAGACTAAAAAACAACCCAGTAAATCACAATCGAGACAAAAGAAAAAACAAGACGGAGAGAAAATAGATACTTTAGATGCTTAAAAAGAAATGCTCAATCGGACTATATAAATCTAAAAAAAATTGAAAAAACCCCAATAAACAATAAAACCCAATTCAGAAATAGCTAAAAAAAGAGTCATTGAGAGTCATCCGACCGCATGGGCTAAAATAGAAGAACTCCAGATATATTCACATATGTTTTATTTTGATATCCCGGGTTGACCTCCATAGACCAAAAATGCTTATCATACAATTTCATACACTTAGTCTATGGAAAAATGCTAGTCATACAAATTTCATGCATTTTTGCAAAATGAGTTTAATCGAGTTTTAAAGGTATTTTATAGTTGTTTTGCTATCGAAATTGGTGTCTCTTCATAAAAAAAAGGAAAAAAATGGTATGAAAAAAATGCTAACCATACAATTTCCATATATGGAAATTGTATGATTAGAATTTTTAAAAAAATTTTTTTTTGTGAAAAAAAAACTTTGAACAATAAATTCAACTGCTGGCAAAGCATTTAAGCGTTTTTTGGGCTGCTACGACTAAAAAATTTGACTTTTTTTATTTTTGTTTTCTGAAAAAAAAACACTAGTCATACAATTTCCATATATGAAAATTGTATGACTAGCATTTTTTTGATGGCGATGACAAAAATTTTTCGAAGTATTTTTGAAATTGCCCCCAAAAAGTTTTTATGATTTTTTTTTCAACCGCAAATTGATTTTTCGTATTCAAACAAACAATTTTCGAAAAAAAAAATTTGCATGCAAAATTTAATTTTTTGTGTGTATAATGTAGTCCTGGATATACTAATATTGGATTGTTTTTCCTTTTCTCTTCATAAATTTTTTCAAAAACGCTTAAAACTCCTCGTTCCCTTGTATGACATGTTTTTGAATGCCTTGATCAATGTTTGGTAATTAAAAAATTCAAATTTTAGAAATAATCATCTTTGAAAATTATTGCCAAAATTTAAAAGTTCATTACTTTCATTATATTGTTTGTCTGAGACAGAAGTAACACATATCAGGCTGTTTCCAATGCATTTTCAATGCGAGAAGGCCAAACCGTTGGTTACTACGTTTGAGTAATCAAGGTTTATGTCATTCGTTTACGAACACAACCACAAAATTTTGAGAAATTAAAATGTAAAAAATCAACATTTTTGGTTTATGGAAAAATGCTATGTCATACAATTTCTATATATGAAAAAAATACTAATCATAGACTTTTCATGCAATTTTCTGTACGTATGGAATTGCATGAAAAGTGTATGACTAGCATTTTTCCATATATGGAAATTGTATGACTAGTATTTTTGGTCATCCCGGGATGTTGACCTTCTCAGGTGGCCGTGAATAACTATATCAACATTTAACTAAAGCAGAAACTCTTTGAATAGTTAGCTATTGTTTTGGGGCAGAAATTTATCGAAAAAGATCCATCACAGCTTCTAATGCTTATGAATTCACTGTGATAAGTATTTGATCATAGATTTACTTATGTACAGGGGCGGATCTAGGATTTTCTTGAGGGGGACGGATTTTCGAAAATTTCCGAAAAATTTGTCGGCCTTCTTTTTAGGTAGACCAAATTAATTTTTCGAGCTCTCCCAAAGCACTAAAATTGTCCATCACCAAAATTGAATATCTCAAAATAGTACAAAGGGGTACCCTTTGTATCGGGAAGGGGCCTAATCCCTGAGAATGGGGGCGGACGTCCACGCTGAATCTGCCCCTGCTTTTGTACATATGTGATTGACAATTTTCTCCAATTGTAATTTCTGTTTCAACCACCACTTTCTTTCTCATACACTTTTTCAGCCAAATTTTTAATTAAAAGTTTTACAAGGAATTTTGTTTGGGCAAACAAAAAGCAGCATTTTAATTTTTTTCTATCTTGGTTTAAAAATGCGAGCAATAGTTTACTTCTATAAGCTGAACGATGTTTCCGCGTGAAAACTGAAAACTGGTATTGACCATAGGCACTCATCGGGCTTGTAGAACGGTAGCAGAGTCTTGCTGGTGTAGAGTAATGATAAAATGTTGAATAATGAAATAAGCAAAATGAGTTTGATAGTAAATTAGCGCACTCAGGATTATGAAAAGAAAAACTTATCTTTCTCAGTTTTTTCAACTAGTGTCAGATCAAAAAATAAAAATATTCAAAATCGTACTAAAATTTCATCTCGAAGTATATTGAAATAGCAAAAAAAAATATGCTCAAAATGGTAAACATCTGTTTTATTTGAATGAGCTTTTACAAATAACTTGTTGCGTCCTTGCAAAACAGAAAAAAAAATTGAAAGGCTACTAAACTAACCATTGCTAACTACCAAAATTTGGTTACCCTTTCGGTTTTGATTGATTGAGAAGGAGAAGGCGCGAATAATTCGATTTGTTCTGATAAATTTCACAAACTAGCAGTTGTCTATCTAAATTTCTACCCCCTGGATATGGGACCTGGATTAAGTGGTATATGCAAGGTTACTTTCACTTGCACTGGCTTGAAATTCAGCAGATCCGCGAGGCATTGGAAAAATACAATTGAAAATGGGAAAACGTAGACATCTTGAGCGGACTTCGAAATCTTTCACGAGAATTATTTGACTGTGAAAAAACTTTTCCGGAGAACTCTGACCGCCAAAAATTTTTTAGCCGCTTGTTCTGTTTTTTTTTCTAGTGAAATTCTTAAAAACTATGACGTTGCCATTAGGTTTTGACCATATAGAGGTCCTATTGGCAAGGTAGTTCTTCATTGTACAAAGATTTGAATGATTCCAAAATCTTTCGACTGCATGCATTTTTAGATAATACCGCGGTATTTGTTCGCAACGTTTCTAACACTGGTCCCACCTTCTGTTATATGCTACCCTGAGAGTGTAATAACAGACTGATTAGTCACTTGGGTGGTATTACTTTCTGTTTATATGTTAGATTGACAAAACCAAGTCTCTATCAATTGTTAGTATGTTGAAGGAAAGATCAGTCGTGCTAGAATTGAAAGGAGTCTATTGTAAGGAAAGCTTTTTTTATAGTTTCATAACTGAACAATACAACTTCTGATTATTGTGATTAGCTTAATTTTCTACGTCAGTATGTTCCAATTCACTTCATAAATCCAAACAAAAAGGCTTACAACTGGTTGACAAAATACTTGCACGGAATTCTTTGGAAAGTGGTGATTATTTATTTTTGATTCTCAATCGGATTATTCAATCAGGTTTTTTGAAAAATCCTTACGCCGTGTTTTAAGCTAAAGGAAAAGAAAAGACTTAACTTCTTGCAAATATTTGGATCAAAATTTTGAGAACCTTGATGAATTGGGTTGCCCGAGAATTTCAAACTTATAACTCAAAAACTATCCAGCTCGCAATAGACGTTTACATCATAACCACTTCAGTTATCACCACGCTCTGAAGAAAAACAAGGTGTTTTCTCGATTGGCTGAAAAATAAGCACCAGCAAGAAACTAGCAAAATTGGCGACGTACTTATCTCCAAATTCAGTTTTGTGTGCTTGGATTAATCCGGCGAGAGACGTCAATTTATTGTTGCAACTAAACAAAATCATCTTATCAAGTGTTGAAACTAAACAAAATCATCTTATCTGAAGAAAGTTTCGCTACTTTGAGAAAGTTTTTCTCGATGATTGACCACTTTTTCTCCTTTCAACCATTCAAGTTTGTTCGAAATAATAGCCCGCAAACAGGGAGTTTATCTTCCCAAGCTAAATTTAGTACCCAAACGTCAACCCGGAGTTTAAATGGATCACATCAGCAGTAACTTACCTGAAGAAGTTCAGAAATTAGTCCGAAAAAACTCAGTGAAGAAAATCATATATCAGCCAATAACTAAAAATGTCACGGTTATTTATGTAGTGGAAACGTATGACAAGACTACTAATGTTTACACTGGTTATAAAAAATACGAGTATTTCTACTGTTCAGAAAAAGAAATAACAAAATAATATATATCCTCGATTTTTTGTTCCTCAAAAAGAAAAGCGGTTAATATAAATAGATAGTCAGAGAGAGAGAGAGAGAGAGAAAAAAAGAGAAAATTAATATCAAAACCTGAATGTTTGAAGTAGCAGGCGATGCGCCTGATGCAACTATAATTACTATTTTTGTTTATGATCAAAATAACACCGAACATAAATCGTAGAAATAGTCTTCCGATGCCATCGTTCCCAAATCAGAAATTTTTTTTATCTTTTATGTTTATTTTATTTATACTTTTTCTAGGATTTTGTATCTATACGAACTATCAAACGAAAGGATATGAATTTTTTTTTTGTAATTGATAAGACTATTTATGGCAGCTATAGGAACTTCGCGATCCGGAAAAACAGAATTAAAATTCAAATTATTGAAAAGGAGAACTTTCTATTCCAAACTTTGAAGAACCTCATTTTTTGCAAAGATATTAAACCTATAGTTAGGAAAAGGTTCAACATTCTCAATATTCAGATAGAATTCGTTAAATTTGATGGAATTTATTGCTTGAGAAAGATTGAAAACATTCTACCGGTAATTGATGCCTCATGCGAAGAAGTTTACAATGATAAGGAATTCGTTAAACTGGCAACGGCAGGAAGACACAAGGGCTTTTATGTTATCTATGTTAAACATAATTTATTCCAACAAAGCCGATGCTCACGAACAATTGATTTGAACACATATGATATCATTTTATTCAAATCACCCCTTGATATTCAGCTACTTGATCATATAGGCAGGCAGCTTAATGTACGCAATTTTTACGAAATTCGTATGAGCTGGCTACAAAGGACAGCTTGGGATATCTACTTATAGAATCAGATCCCGAACATCAGACTGTCTCAGATACTGTTCAAACAAAATACCTCCTGGCCCTTCAGTTTTTAATTTACAATTTCAAAAAGCAGAGGTGACACACGTAACAACCGAACGAGAAAAAAATATCTATTCTGCAATACATGGTACAGTTGAATTCAAGTCAACCACGGAGCTTTATTAAAAAACCATCAAAAACTAAACACAAATCAGTTTTTAGCAAATATTTGCTGATTTTAGTCAACAGTAATCTACCTGTTAGTATTCCAAACCCTAATAATGTCGAGGAAAGTTATAAAACTTTAATCAGTCAAAAAACGAATTTGGAAAAAAGTTAGCTGTTATATTGAGTAAACAAGAGTTTTGTATAATCAGACATATACTTTATTTTTGCCTCAAGTGTTTGATGACAGTATAAAAATGACAGCACAAGAGTTTCCTCCGATTCCGAAGCATATTCATTTTAGAGAACAACCTCAAGCAGCGCGAATTTTGCTTGACAACTCCATCAAGCATAAAAAGTTTAACTAAGGTACTTGAATCGTTTAAGACGCGTAAATGCAACAACAACTATTTTTTCAGTCATACCAACCCCCGATACACCTATCAATGCTACAGCAGAAAACAATCAACAAGAAAAAGCTCTCCTTGTCACTGCAGATGCGGAAAGTTAACTGGAAACAAGTGCTGAGCTTAATGACGCTTTAACAACTGAACGTATCATGCTAAACTTAGAACTCATGGAAAAACACAAGTTTACCCGAGCCAAAAAAAATCTTAAATTTAAAAAAAAACTAGGGCGAGTCAAAATGAACAAACAAAATGTAGAATTATATGTTGATAAAGTTCTAATCGGTCTTAAAGCAACAATTTTTTGAATGGTGTACAACCGGCTTTCATAATGTTTTAAAGGCTCTCAAACTTGGCAAACATTTAGTTATGAACAGGCATGCCAAATTTGTGGCTCAGTCAATGACTTAGGAACAAGCTCAACAACAATTAAAAAAAACGAGTTCCCACAAAATCCCCTTCAACAATTACAGCAATATCATTTCACCGAAGAAATCATCAAAAATTTCCAGCTCAAAAAGCTTTGAGAGACGCAGAACCAAAAAAACTGTCGCGGACGGTAAAAGAGAACGAGCAGCAGAAAAAACCAATCGAGACTAAAGAGAGGAAGAAGATTCTGAATCGTACGGAATGCCCGATTTGAAACAAAAGAAAAGAAGACAAAGTCGTGAAATCAGAACACTGAAAACTAAATTTACAAGTAAAGGTCCATACTTAATTGGCAGTGTACAGAAATTAAAAGACGCATCAATATTTTCACGAATCAAACTGGTAAATTTAATAACTGCATAGCCTGCATATACAATTTAGCAATCATTCCGTCGCAAAACAACACGTCTCAAAAAGATTGTGTACTGTATAAACGAAATATGGTCAATTGACCTGGCGTATGTTGATAAAATTGCACAAAACATCAAAGATATGAGGTATATTTTGGTTGCAGTGGACTGCATGTCCCATTATCTACGCGTAGAGCAATTAAAAACCAATTTTACCATTTAGCTGCAGAAGCATTTAAGCGCATGATTAAACAAAAGAATAGCAAATATGACATCCGTTATCGATAAGATCATAAACAATCCTTCACTGCTGATTTTTTTTGAATGTTTTGACACAGCAACCCGCTAACTTATAATTTTATCGAACCTGATAAGGAACCAAACGATGGTAAAATTTATGAGCCCGAGTTAATCAGAGTATTGGAAAAGGAAGGATCAATTTAAAAAGTTTCCAGCAAATGCAGAGGTGACAAAAATTTCTTTACTATTATGTTGGTGTCATCAGCTTCAATGAACATTTTCATTGAAATCTCGTTAGCGTGTTTTAGAATCTGCTGAGCGAAAATATTGATCTACAAGGCGAATAGAGAGTTGCATTGACAGAAAAAACGTTTCTCACTCATTCGAACAATGTAACAGATACTAATGTAGTATACTAAAAAAAAGACAAGGTTAAAGCAAGCCTAAATGCGTCAAAACATAAAATAAGCAGATCATACGAAAAAGACACAGGTGAAACCACAAAAGGTGAATATGATGAAGTCGAGAAATTATTCAACGAAATCAATTAGAATCTTGATCTCGACATTTTGAGTTCAATCTACGACCGCATTACCAAACGTGTTTCAATTTAGATGCATTAATGGGAAGGCATAAAATTGGAGAGAATCCATATTTCCAACAGCTTAGGTTTCAAAGATAAAAAGGATGTTACGGGCTACGTTATTGGTTATAAAGAATCCAGTCCTAAGCATACCACTCTCATATCAGAAAATATCATCTCCTACTAACCTGTTGACATCTCTGCAGGCACTCAAATGATGGTTATCTTCTGGGACATCATTCATCATCAGATTATGGGTAATCCCAAAGCAGCGTTGTTAAGTTTCAGGGATACTAATCTACGAGTGAAAAACGGTTACGCTTGTAGCATCGAACCAAATCATCGCAAGGTTTTCAGCCATTTGGATTACAAAAACTCCTCGTGAATAACATTCAGAGCATTGCAGTGAACTTTCGAACAGAAATCCGTGGACTTGTATCATTTGCAGACAGAGGAAAAAAATTGTTTTGAAGGAACATGGAGGCGTACTACCATGATTAAGCCACCATGCCATATTTCTCGGGACATCAAAGACAGCGGGATGGGGATTCGTCGCTCTTGCTATGAGTATTGGGCAAATTTCGCTCCATTAGCTCGGAATTTTATAGTACCAGCAGCAAAACTTATTGGAAAAAAAACTATTTGTTCAAGCAGCACCCGAATTAATAGATATAGCAACCCCGAAGAAAACACTGAAACAAGCCTCAAAGATCACCGCAAATTTACAATTTCAAAAACCATCAAATAGTAAACACAAATCAGTTGTTTGCGAATGTTTGCTGCTTGTAGTCAACAGTAATCTACCTGTTAGTATTCCAAACCCTAAAAAGTTCGAAGAAAGTTTTTACACTTTAATCAATCAAAAAACGAATTTGGAAAAAAGTTAGCTGCTATATTGAGTAAACAAGAATTTTGTATTATCAGACATATACTTTATTTTTGCCTCTAGTATTTGATGACAGCATAAAAATGACAGCACTAGAGTTTCCCCTGATTCCGAAGCAAATATATTTTATAGAACAACCTCAAGCAGCGCGAACTTTGCTTGACAACTCCATCAAGCATGAAAAAGTTAACTATCATACTTGAATCGTTTAAGACACGTAAATAAAACAACATTTATTCTTTCAGTCATAACAACTCCCTATATAACTATCAATGCTACAGCAGAAAACAATCAACAAGAAAAAGCTCTTCTTGTCACTGCAGATGCGGAAAGTTAACTGGACACAAGTGCTGAGCTTAATGACGCTTTAACAACTCAACGTATCATGCTACAATTAAAACTCATGGGAGAACACAATTTTACCCAAGCCAAAAAAACCTGAAATTTAAAAAAAAACCAGACCGAGTCAAAATGAACAAACAAAATGTAGAATTTTATGTTGATAAAGTTCTAATCGGTCTTAATGCAACAATTTTTTGTGTGGTATACAACCGGCTTTCATATTGTTTTGAAAGGCTCTCAATTTTGGCGAACAGTGACTAAGGAACAAGCTCAACAACAAAATAAAAAACGGGTTCCCACAATATCCCCTTCAACATCTACAGCCATCCTTTCACCGAAGAAACCATCGAGAATTTCCAGCGCAAAAAGCTTTGAGAGACGCAGAACCAAAAAAAACTGTCGCAGACGGTAAAAGAGAACAAGCAGCACAAAAAACCATACGAGACTAAAAAGAAAAAGAAGATTGAGAACCGTACGGAATGCCCAATTCTGCAACGGCAGAGAAGAAGACAAAGTCGTAAACAAAAAAAGTGGCGCGATTACATCAGCTGAAATCAGAATACTGAAATTACTGAAATTTAAATTTACAAGTAAAGGTCCATCCTTAATTGGCAGTGTACAGAAATTAAAAGACGCATCAAAAGTTTCACGAATCAAACTGGTAAATTTAATACATGCAGAGCCTGCTTATACAATTTATCAATCAGTTCGTCGCAAAACACCACGTCTCAAAAAGATAGTGTATTGTATAGACGAAATATGGTCAATTGACCTGGCGTATGCTGATAAAATCGCACAAAATTTGGCGGTAACAGATTCTTCACTTTCATCGTAGACAAAATTTTGTTACAAAAACCAGCAATGTACAAACTTTTTGAGGTCTTACCGTGAACGTTTTTTAACCACAACAGGTAGACAAAGCTGGCGACAAGAACATGTTATGCCAAAGAGCCAGTTCGTCGAATGATTGTGGCAATGAGCACAAATTTAGCATTCTCGGTTAAAAATCGAACAATCTCGTTTGATTATCAAAAACTTAGTTTGAAAGAAATCATTGCTTACCGAAACGCTCTACCGATTGCAGGTTGTCCTGTATCAATGACTGATAACAAACAAATACACTATAACACATTGGAGGCTCTAGACTTTTTTAACAATAGTAATGGAATTAATTTGGCTAATTATCACAAACATCACAAGGTGGCGTTTGATCTCACATCTACTCAGGAGGCTTCACTTGACTTTTTTCATCCTGAATTGACCAATTGGACAATGTCAGGAGAACTGAAATGTGATACACCTCTGGCGGCAAAGTTTAACCTACTTTCAAGGAAGAGCACGCATCAACAGTTCAAGTGCGTTCTGATAGAAAAACAGCTCAAAACACCCTCTTGATTTGAATCCGAAAATAAAAATGATAATCAACAGATTATTGAGCTTATTTATTGATGCAAGCATTTGAAACATTCAGATAGAGGCATTTATTCTGCTTTTAGAACAATAACGAAACGTGACAACAAATGTATGATAGAAAACGTATCATACTCAAACCAGCCAGGAACTCACTGGCTTTTATTTGCACAGCTCAAGCTGATGGTCAAACTTTCTTCGCAGATCCTCTTGAACAAAGACTACACTATTTTCCAGATGTTTACATTAAATGAGATGTTCTACTCGTGAAGGAAGGAGCAAACTAAACAGTTTTCAGCAAGTGCAGAGGTGACAAGAATTTTTTTACAATTATGTTGGTGTCGTAAGCTTCAATGAAAGTTTTCATTGAAATCTCGCTAGCGAGTTTTAAAGTCTCCTGAGCGAAGATATTGATCTACAAGGCGAATGAAGAGTTGCATTGACAGAAAAAATCGTTTCTCACTCGTTCGAACAAGGTAACAGATACAAATGTAGTGTACTATGAAAAAGACAAGGTTAAAGCAAGCCTAAATGCGTCAAAAGATAAAATACCCAGATCATACAGAAAAGAGACAGGTGAAACCTCAAAATGTGAATATGATGAAGTTGAGAAATTATTCAACGAAATCAATTAGAAGATTGATTTCGACATTTTGAGTTCAATCATCGACCCCATTATCAAACGTGTTTCAAATTGGATGCAATATTGGGAAGGCATAAACTTGGAGAGAATCCATATTCCCAACAGCTTTGGTTTCAAAGACAAAAAGGATGTTACGGGCTACGTTATTGGTTATAAAGAATCCAGTCCTAACCATACCACTCCCATATCACAAAATCTCATCTCCTACTAACCTGTTGATATCTCTGCGGGCACTCAAATGATGGTTATCTTCTTGGACATCATTCATCATCAGATTATGGGTAATACCAAAGCAGCGTTGGTAAGTTTCATGGATACTAGTCTACGAGTGAAAGACGGTTACGCTTGTAGCATTGAACCAAATGATCGCAATGTTTTCAGCCATTTGGATTACAAAAACTCCTCGTGAAGAACATTCAGAGCATTGCAGTAAACTTTCGAACAGAAACCGGTGGACTTGTACCAATTTCGGAAAGAGGGAAAAATTGTATTGAAGAAACATGGAGGCGTACTACCATGATTAAGCCACCATGCCACACTTCTCGGGACAGTACAGACAGCGGGATGGCGATTCGTCGCTCTTGCTATGGGTATTGGACAATTTGCGCTCCATTAGCTCGGAATTTTATAGTACCAACAGCAAAACTTATTGGAAAAAAAACTACTTGTTCAAGCAGCACCCAAATTAATAGATATAGCAACCCCAAAGAAAACACCAAAAGAAGCCTCAAAGAACACCGCAACTTTACAATTTAAAAAAAAGGTGATACACGTAACAAATGAACGAGAAAAAGTTATCTATTCTGCAGCACATGGTACAGTTGAATTCAAATCAACCACGGAGCTTTTTTAAAAAACCAACAAATTGTAAGCACAAATCAGTTGTTTGCGAATGTTTGCTGATTTTAGTCAACAGTAATCTACCTGTTAGTATTCCAAACCCGAATAATTTTGAGGAAAGTTATAAAACTTAAATCAATCAAAAAACGAGTTTGGAAAAAGTTAGCTGTTGAATTATGTTAGCTAGTTGAATTGTGGTTGAAATTGGTCGTTGCATTTTGAACAATGTCAAGGTTGCTAGTTAAACTTTCCTTCTCCATCAGTGGTCCTGGAATGGAATTTATCGCTTGAGAAATATTGAAAACATTCTACCGGTGTTAGATGACTCATGCGAAGAAGTTTACAATGATAAGGAATTCGTTAAACTGGCAACGGCAGGAAGACACAAGAGCTTGGATGTAATCTATTTTAAACATAACTTATTCCATCAAAGCCGATGCTCACGAACTATTGATTTGAACACATCTGACATCATTCCATTCAAATCACCCCTTGATATTCAGCTACTTGATCATCTAGGCAGGCAACTTAATGCACGCAATTTTTTTGAAATTCTTATGAACTGGCTACAAAGGACAGCTTCGGATATCTACTTATAGAATCAGATCCCGAACATCAGACTGTCTCAGATACTGTTCAAACAAAATACCTCCTGGCCCCGCAGTTTTTAAATTATAATTTCAAAAAGCAGAGGTGACACACGTAACAAATGAACGAGAAAAAAATATCTATTCTGCAGCACATGGTACAGTTGAATTCAAGTCAACCACAAACTTTATTAAAAAACCATCAAAAACTAAACACAAATCAGTTATTTGCGAATATTTGCTGATTTTAGTCAACAGTAATCTACCTGTTAGTATTCCAAACCCTAATATTTTCGAAAAAAGTTATAAAACTTTAATCAATCAAAAAACGAATTTGGAAAAACGTTAGCTGTTATATTTAGAAAACAAGAGTTTTGTATATTCAGACATATTTTTGTTTTTGCCTCAAAATTTTGATGACAGCATAAAAATGACAGCACAAGAGTTTCTTCTGATTCCGAAGCATATTTAATTTAGAGAAAAACCTCAATCAGCGCAAATTTTGCTTGACAACTCCATCAAGCATAAAAAATTTAACTATCGTACTTGAATCGTTTAAGACGCGTAAATGCAACAACAACTATTCTTTTAGATATACCAACCCCCGATACACCTATCAATGCTACCAATGCTACAGCAGAAAAGAATCAACAAAAAAAAGCTCCCCTTGTCACTGCAGATGCGGAAAGTTAACTGGAAACAAGTGCTGAGCTTAATGACGCGTTAACAACAAAACGTATCATTCTAAAATTAGAACTCATGGAAAAACACAAGTTTACCCGAGCCAAAAAAAAACCTGAAATTTAATAAAAAACCAGAGCGAGTCATAATTAACAAATAAAATGTAGAATTTTTTGTTGATAAAGTTCTAATTGGTCTTAAAGCAACAATTTTTTTATGGTATACAACCGGCTTTCATTATGTTTTTAAAGGCTCTCAAACTTGGCGAAAAAGTAGTTATGAACAAGCATGCCAAATTTGTGGCTCAGTCAATGACAAAGGAACAAGCTCAACAACAATAAAAAAACGAGTTCCCACAATATCCCCTTCAACATCCACAGCAATATCCTTTCACCGAAGAAATCATCGAAAATTTCCAGCTCAAAAAGCTTTGAGAGACGCAGAACCAAAAAAACTGTCGCAGACGGTAAAAGAGAACGAGCAGCAGAAAAAACCAATCGAGACTAAAGAGAGGAAGAAGATTCTGAACCGTACGGAATGCCCGATTTGAAACAAAAGAAAAGAAGACAAAGTCGTGAAATCAGAACACTGAAAACTAAATTTACAAGTAAAGGTCCATCCTTAATTGGCAGTGTACAGAAATTAAAAGACGCATCAATATTTTCACGAATCAAACTGGTAAATTTAATAACTGCATAGCCTGCATATACAATTTAACAATCATTCCGTCGCAAAACAACACGTCTCAAAAAGATTGCGTACTGTATAAACGAAATATGGTCAATTGACCTGGCGTATGTTGATAAAATTGCACAAAACATCAAAGATATGAGGTATGTTTTGGTTGCAGTGGACTGCATGTCCCATTATCTACGCGTAGAGCAACTAAAAACCAATTTTACCATTTAGCTGCAGAAGCATTTAAGCGCATCATTAAACAAAAGAATAGCAAATATGACATCCGTTTTCGATCAGATCATAAAAAATCCTTCACTACTGATTTTTTTTGAAAGTTTTCACACAGCAACCCGCTAACTTATAATTCTTGCCCGATTTAATCCCGATTTAATCAGAGTATTGGAAAAGGAAGGATCAATTTAAAAAGTTTCCCGCAAATGCAGAGGTGACAAAAATTTCTTTACTATTATGTTGGTGTGATCAGCTTCAATGAACATTTTCATTGAAATCTCGTTAGCGTGTTTTAGAATATGCTGAGCGAAGATACTGATCTACAAGGCGAATAGAGAGTTGCATTGACAGAAAAAACGTTTCTCACTCATTCGAACAATATAACAGATAATAATGTAGTGTACTATAAAAAAGACAAGGTTAAAGCAAACCTAATTAGTTCAAAAGATAAAATATCCAGATCATACAGAAAATAGACCGGTGAAACAACAAAAGGTGAATATGATGAAGTCGAGAAATTATTAAACGAAATCAATTAGAAGATTGATCTCGACATTTTGAGTTCAATATTCGACCCCAATACCAAACGTGTTTCACTTTAGATGCATTATTGGGAAGTCATACAATTGGAGAGAATCCATATTCCCAACAGCTTAGGTTTCAAAGATAAAAAGGATGTTACGGGATATGTGACACACGTAACAAACGAACGAGAAAAAAATATCTATTCTGCAACACATGGTACAGTTGAATTCAAGTCAACCACGGAGCTTTATTAAAAAACCATCAAAAACTAAACTCAAATGAGTTGTTTGCGAATAATCTACCTGTTAGTATTCCAAACCCTTATAATGTCGAGGAAAGTTATAAAACTTTAATCAGTCAAAAAACGAATTTGAAAAAAAGTATTCCGAAGCATATTCATTTTAGAGAACAACCTCAAGCAGCGCGAATTTTGCTTGACAACTCCATCAAGCATAAAAATTTAATTATCGTACTTGAATCGTTTAAGACGCGTAAATGCAACATTAACTATTTTTTCAGACATACCAACCCCCGATACACCTATCAAAGCTACAGCAGAAAACAATCAACAAGAAAAAGCTCTCCTTGTCACTGCAGATGCCGAAAGTTACCTGGAAACAAGTGCTGAGCTTAATGACGCTTTAACAACTGAACGTATCATGCTAAACTTAGAACTCATGGAAAAACACAAGTTTACCCGAGCCAAAAAAAATCTTAAATTTAATAAAAAACTAGAGCGAGTCAAAATGAACAAACAAAATGTAGAATTTTATGTTGATAAAATTCTAATCGGTCTTAAAGCAACAATTTTTTGAATGGTATACAACCGGCTTTCATAATGTTTTAAAGGCTCTCAAACTTGGCAAACAGTTAGTTATGAACAGGCATGCCAAATTTGTGGCTCAGTCAATGACTTAGGAACAAGCTCAACAACAATTAAAAAAAAACGAGTTCCCACAAAATCCCCATCAACATCTACAGCAATATCCTTTCACCGAAGAAATCATCAAAAATTTCCAGCTCAAAAAGCTTTGAGAGACGCAGAACCAAAAGAACTGTCGCAGACGGTAAAAGAGAACGAGCAGCAGAAAAAACCAATTGAGACTAAAGAGAGGAAGAAGTTTCTGAACCGTACGGAATGCCCGATTTGAAACAAAAGAAAAGAAGACAAAGTCGTGAAATCAGAACACTGAAAACTAAATTTACAAGTAAAGGTCCATCCTTAATTGGCAGTGTACAGAAATTAAAAGACGCATCAATATTTTCACGAATCAAACTGGTAAATTTAATAACTGCATAGCATGCATGTACAATTTAACATTCATTCCGTCGCAAAACAACACGTCCCAAAAAGATTGTGTACCGTATAGACGAAATATGGTCAATTGACCTGGCGTATGTTGATAAAATTGCACAAAACATCAAAGATATGAGGTATATTTTCGTTGCAGTGGACTGCATGTCCCATTATCTACGCGTAGAGCAATTAAAAACCAATTTTACCATTTAGCTGCAGAAGCATTTAAGCGCATCATTAAACAAAAGAATAGCAAATATGACATCCGTTTTCAATAAGATCATAAACAATCCTTCACTGCTGATTTTTTTTGAAAGTTTTGACACAGCAACCCGCTAACTTATAATTTTATCGAACCTGATAAGGAACCAAACGATGGTAAAATTTATGAGCCCGATTTAATCAGAGTATTTGAAAAGGAAGGATCAATTTAAAAAGTTTCCAGCAAATGCAGAGGTGACAAAAATTTCTTTACTATTATATTGGTGTCATCAGCTTCAATGAACATTTTCATTGAAATCTCGTTAGCGTGTTTTAGAATCTGCTGAGCGAAGATACTGATCTACAAGGCGAATAGAGAGTTGCATTGACAGAAAAAACGTTTCTCACTCATTCGAACAATATAACAGATAATAATGTAGTGTACTATAAAAAAGACAAGGTTAAAGCAAACCTAATTAGTTCAAAAGATAAAATATCCAGATCATACAGAAAAGAGACAGGTGAAACCACAAAAGGTGAATATGAAGAAGTCGAGAAATTATTCAACGAAATCAATTAGAAGATTGATCTCGACATTTTGAGTTCAATCTTCGACCCCATTACCAAACGTGTTTCAATTTAGATGCATTAAAGGGAAGGCATAAAATTGGAGAGAATCCATATTTCCAACAGCTTAGGTTTCAAAGATAAAAAGGATGTTACGGGCTACGTTATTGGTCATAAAGAATCCAGTCCTAACCATACCACTCTCATATCAGAAAATATCATCTCCTACTAACCTGTTGACATCTCTGCGGGCACTCAAATGATGGTTATCTTCTTGGACATCATTCATCATCAGATTATGGGTAATACCAAAGCAGCGTTGTTAAGTTTCAGGGATACTAATCTACGAGTGAAAAACGGTTACGCTTGTAGCATCGAACCAAATCATCGCAAGGTTTTCAGCCATTTGGATTACAAAAACTCCTCGTGAATAACATTCAGAGCATTGCAGTGAACTTTCGAACAGAAATCCGTTGACTTGTGTCATTTGCGGACAGAGGAAAAAAATTGTTTTGAAGGAACATGGAGGCGTACTACCATGATTAAGCCACCATGCCATTTTTCTCGGGACATCAAAGACAGCGGGATGGGGATTCGTCGCTCTTGCTATGGGTATTGGGCAAATTGCGCTCCATTAGCTCGGAATTTTATAGTACCAGCAGCAAAACTTATTGGAAAAAAAACTATTTGTTCAAGCAGCACCCGAATTAATAGATATAGCAACCCCGAAGAAAACACTGAAACAAGCCTCAAAGATCACCGCAAATTTACAATTTCAAAAAACCATCAAATAGTAAACACAAATCAGTTGTTTGCGAATGTTTGCTGCTTGTAGTCAACAGTAATCTACCTGTTAGTATTCCAAACCCTAAAAAGTTCGAAGAAAGTTTTTAAACTTTAATCAATCAAAAAACGAATTTGGAAAAAAGTTAGCTGTTATATTGAGTAAACAAGAGTTTTGTATTATCAGACATATATTTTATTTTTGCCTCTAGTATTTGATGACAGCATAAAAATGACAGCACTAGAGTTTCCTCTGATTCCGAAGCAAATATATTTTAGAGAACAACCTCAAGCAGCGCGAATTTTGCTTGACAACTCCATCAAGCATGAAAAAGTTAACTATCCATTCTCGGTTACAAATCGAACAATCTCGTTTGATTATCAAAAATTTTTTTTGAAAGAAATCATTGCTTACCGAAACGCTCTTCCGATTGCAGATTGTCCTGTATCAATGACTGATAACAAACAAATACACTATTACACAATGGAAGCTCTAGACTTTTTAAACAATAATAATGGAATTAATTTGGCTAATTATCACAAACATCACAAGGTGGTGTTTGATCTCACATCTACTCAGGAGGCTTCACTTGACTTTTTTCATCCTGTATTGACCAATTGGACAATGTCAGGAGAACTGAAATGTGATACACCTCTGGCGGCAAAGTTTGAGCTACTTTCATGGAAGAGCACGCATCAACAGTTTAAGTGCGTTCTGATAGAAAAACAGCTCAAAACACCCTCTTGATTTGAATCCGAAAATAAAAATGATAGTCAACAGATTATTGAGCTTATTAATTGATAAAAGCATTTGAAACATTCAGATAGAGGCATTTCTCCTGCTTTTAGAACAATAACGAAACGTGACAACAAATGTATGATAGAAAACGTATCATACTCAAACCAGCCAGGAACTCACTGGCTATTATTTGCACAGCTCAAGCTGGTGGTCAAACTTTCTTCGCAGATCCTCTTGAACAAAGACTACACTATTTTCCACATGTTTACATTAAATGAGATGTTCTACTCGTGAAGGAAGGAGCAAACTAAACAGTTTTCAGCAAGTGCAGAGGTGACAAAAATTCTTTTACAATTATGTTGGTGTCGTAAGCTTCAATGAAAGTTTTCATTGAAATCACGCTAGCGAGTTTTAAAGTCTCCTGAGCAAAGATATTGATCTACAAGGCGAATGAAGAGTTGCATTGGCAGAAAAAATCGTTTCTCACTCGTTCGAACAAGGTAACAGATACTAATGTAGTGTACTATGAAAAAGACAAAGTTAAAGCAAGCCTAAATGCGTCAAAAATTAAAATATCCAGATCATACAGAAAAGAGACAGGTGAAACCACAAAAGGTGAATATGATGAAGTCGAGAAATTATTCAACGAAATCAATTAGAAGATTGATCTCGACATATTGAGTTTAATCTTCGACCCCATTACCAAACGTGTTTCAATTTAGATGCATTAATTGGAAGGCATAAAATTGGACAGAATCCATATTCCCAACAGCATAGGTTTCAAAGATAAAAAGGATGTTACGGGCTACGTTATTGGTTATAAAGAATCCAGTCCTAACCATACTACTCTCATATCAGAAAACATCATCTCCTACTAACCTGTTGACATCTCTGCGGGCACTCAAATGATGGTTATCTTCTTGGACATCATTCATCATCAGATTATGGGTGATACCAAAGCAGCGTTGTTAAGTTTCAGGGATACTAATCTACGAGTGAAAAACGGTTACGCTTGTAGCATCGAACCAAATCATCGCAAGGTTTTCAGCCATTTGGATTACAAAAGCTCCTCGTGAATAACATTCAGAGCATTGCAGTGAACTTTCGAGCAGAAATCCGTGGACTTGTATCATTTGCGGACAGAGGAAAAAAATTTTATTAAAGAAACATGGAGGCGTACTACCATGATTAAGCCACCATGCCACACTTCTCGGGACAGTACAGATAGCGGGATGGGGATTCGTCGCTATTGCTATGGGTATTGGACAATTTGCGCTCCATTAGCTCGGAATTTTATAGTACCAATTATTTTTCCAATAACAGCAAAACTTTTTGGAAAAAAAACTACTTGTTCAAGCAGCACCCAAATTAATAGATATAGCAACCCCAAAGAAAACACCGAAAGAAGCCTCAAAGAACACCGCAACTTTACAATTTAAAAAAAGGTGATACACGTAACAAATGAACGAGAAAAAGTTATCTATTCTGCAGCACATGGTACAGTTGAATTCAAATCAACCACGGAGCTTTTTTAAAAAACCAACAAATTGTAAGCACAAATCAGTTGTTTGCGAATGTTTGCTGATTTTAGTCAACAGTAATCTACCTGTTAGTATTCCAAACCCTAATAATTTTGGAGAAAGTTATAAAACGTAAATCAATCAAAAAACGAATTTGGAAAAAGTTAGCTGTTGAATTATGTTAGCTAGTTGAATTGTGGTTGAAATTGGTGGTTGCATTTTGAACAATGTCAAGGTTGCTAGTTAAACTTTCCCTCTCCATCAGTGGTCCTGGAATGGAATTTATCGCTTGAAAAATATTGAAAACATTCTACCGGTGTTTGATGACTCATGCGAAGAAGTTTACAATGATAAGGAATTCGTTAAACTGGCAACGGCAGGAAGACACAAGAGCTTGGATGTTATCTATGTTAAACATAACTTATTCCAACAAAGCCGATGCTCACGAACTATTGATTTGAACACATCTGACATCATTTTATTCAAATCACCCCTTGATATTCAGCTACTTGATCATCTAGGCAGGCAACTTAATGCACGCAATTTTTTTGAAATTCGTATGAACTGGCTACAAAGGACAGCTTCGGATATCTACTTATAGAATCAGATCCCGAACATCAGACTGTCTCAGATACTGTTCAAACAAAATACCTCCTGGCCCTTCAGTTTTTAATTTACAATTTCAAAAAGCAGAGGTGACACACGTAACAACCGAACGAGAAAAGAATATCTATTCTGCAACACATGGTACAGTTGAATTCAAGTCAACCACAAACTTAATTTAAAAACCATCAAAAACTAAACACAAATCAGTTATTTGCGAATATTTGCTGATTTTAGTCAACAGTAATCTACCTGTTAGTATTCCAAACCCTAATATTTTCGAAGAAAGTTATAAAACTTTAATCAATCAAAAAAAGAATTTGGAAAAACGTTAGCTGTTATATTTAGAAAACAAGAGTTTTGTATATTCAGACATATACTTTGTTTTTGCCTCAAAATTTCGATGACAGCATAAAAATGACAGCACAAGAGTTTCTTTTGATTCCGAAGCATATTTAATTTAGAGAAAAACCTCAATCAGCGCAAATTTTGCTTGACAACTCCATCAAGCATAAAAAATTTAACTATCGTACTTGAATCGTTTAAGACGCGTAAATGCAACAACAACTATTCTTTTAGTCATACCAACCCCCGATACACCTATCAATGCTACAGCAGAAAACAATCAACAAAAAAAAGCTCAACTTGTCACTGCAGATGCGGAAAGTTAACTGGAAACAAGTGCTGAGCTTAATGACGCGTTAACAACTGAACGTATCATTCTAAAATTAGAACTCATGGAAAAACACAAGTTTACCCGAGCCAAAAAAAAACCTGAAATTTAATAAAAAACCAGAGTGAGTCATAATTTACAAATAAAATGTAGAATTTTATGTTGATAAAGTTCTAATTGGTCTTAAAGCAACAATTTTTTTATGGTATACAACCGGCTTTCATTATGTTTTTAAAGGCTCTCAAACTTGGCGAAAAAGTAGTTATGAACAAGCATGCCAAATTTGTGGCTCAGTCAATGACAAAGGAACAAGCTCAACAACAATAAAAAAACGAGTTCCCACAATATCCCCTTCAAAATCCACAGCAATATCCTTTCACCGAAGAAATCATCGAAAATTTCCAGCTCAAAAAGCTTTGAGAGACGCAGAACCAAAAAAACTGTCGCAGATGGTAAAAGAGAACGAGCAGCAGAAAAAACCAATCGAGACTAAAGAGAGGAAGAAGATTCTGAACCGTACGGAATGCCCGATTTGAAACAAAAGAAAAGAAGACAAAGTCGTGAAATCAGAACACTGAAAACTATATTTACAAGTAAAGGTCCATCCTTAATTGGCAGTGTACAGAAATTAAAAGACGCATCAATATTTTCACGAATCAAACTGGTAAATTTAATAACTGTATAGCCTGCATATACAATTTAACAATCCTTCTGTCGCAAAACAACACGTCTCAAAAAGATTGCGTACTGTATAGACGAAATATGGTCAATTGACCTGGCGTATGTTGATAAAATTGCACAAAACATCAAGGATATGAGGTATGTTTTGGTTGCAGTGGACTGCATGTCCCATTATCTACGGGTAGAGCAACTAAAAACCAATTTTACCATTTAGCTGCAGAAGCATTTAAGCGCATCATTAAACAAAAGAATAGCAAATATGACATCCGTTTTCAATAAGATCATAAACAATCCTTCACTGCTAATTTTTTTTGAAAGTTTTGACACAGCAACCCGCTAACTTATAATTTTATCGAACCTGATAAGGAACCAAACGATGGTAAAATTTATGAGCCCGATTTAATCAGAGTATTTGAAAAGGAAGGATCAATTTAAAAAGTTTCCAGCAAATGCAGAGGTGACAAAAATTTCTTTACTATTATATTGGTGTCATCAGCTTCAATGAACATTTTCATTGAAATCTCGTTAGCGTGTTTTAGAATCTGCTGAGCGAAGATACTGATCTACAAGGCGAATAGAGAGTTGCATTGACAGAAAAAACGTTTCTCACTCATTCGAACAATATAACAGATAATAATGTAGTGTACTATAAAAAAGACAAGGTTAAAGCAAACCTAATTAGTTCAAAAGATAAAATATCCAGATCATACAGAAAAGAGACAGGTAAAACCACAAAAGGTGAATATGAAGAAGTCGAGTAATTATTCAACGAAATCAATTAGAAGATTGATCTCGACATTTTGAGTTCAATCTTCGACCCCATTACCAAACGTGTTTCAATTTAGATGCATTAAAGGGAAGGCATAAAATTGGAGAGAATCCATATTTCCAACAGCTTAGGTTTCAAAGATAAAAAGGATGTTACGGGCTACGTTTCTGGTCATAAAGAATCCAGTCCTAACCATACCACTCTCATATCAGAAAATATCATCTCCTACTAACCTGTTGACATCTCTGCGGGCACTCAAATGATGGTTATCTTCTTGGACATCATTCATCATCAGATTATGGGTAATACCAAAGCAGCGTTGTTAAGTTTCAGGGATACTAATCTACGAGTGAAAAACGGTTACGCTTGTAGCATCGAACCAAATCATCGCAAGGTTTTCAGCCATTTGGATTACAAAAACTCCTCGTGAATAACATTCAGAGCATTGCAGTGAACTTTCGAACAGAAATCCGTTGACTTGTGTCATTTGCGGACAGAGGAAAAAAATTGTTTTGAAGGAACATGGAGGCGTACTACCATGATTAAGCCACCATGCCATTTTTCTCGGGACATCAAAGACAGCGGGATGGGGATTCGTCGCTCTTGCTATGGGTATTGGGCAAATTGCGCTCCATTAGCTCGGAATTTTATAGTACCAGCAGCAAAACTTATTGGAAAAAAAACTATTTGTTCAAGCAGCACCCGAATTAATAGATATAGCAACCCCGAAGAAAACACTGAAACAAGCCTCAAAGATCACCGCAAATTTACAATTTCAAAAAATCATCAAATGTTTGCTGCTTGTAGTCAACAGTAATCTACCTGTTAGTATTCCAAACCCTAAAAAGTTCGAAGAAAGTTTTTAAACTTTAATCAATCAAAAAACGAATTTGGAAAAAAGTTAGCTGTTATATTGAGTAAACAAGAATTTTGTATTATCAGACATATATTTTGTTTTTGCCTCTAGTATTTGATGACAGCATAAAAATGACAGCACTAGAGTTTCCTCTGATTCCGAAGCAAATATATTTTAGAGAACAACCTCAAGCAGCGCAAATTTTGCTTGACAACTCCATCAAGCATGAGAAAGTTAACTATCCATTCTCGGTTACAAATCGAACAATCTCGTTTGATTATCAAAAATTTTTTTTGAAAGAAATCATTGCTTACCGAAACGCTCTTCCGATTGCAGATTGTCCTGTATCAATGACTGATAACAAACAAATACACTATTACACAATGGAAGCTCTAGACTTTTTTAACAATAATAATGGAATTAATTTGGCTAATTATCACAAACATCACAAGGTGGTGTTTGATCTCACATCTACTCAGGAGGCTTCACTTGACTTTTTTCATCCTGT
Organism: Symsagittifera roscoffensis; assembly: GCF_963678635.1. NCBI lineage: Eukaryota > Metazoa > Xenacoelomorpha > Acoela > Convolutidae > Symsagittifera > Symsagittifera roscoffensis. The sequence continues at coordinate 27,694,844 of NC_087062.1, read as the reverse complement.
ATTGACCATTTGGACAATGTCAGGAGAACTGAAATGTGATACACCTCTGGCGGCAAAGTTTAAGCTACTTTCATGGAAGAGCACGCATCAACAGTTTAAGTGCGTTCTGATAGAAAAACAGCTCAAAACACCCTCTTGATTTGGATCCGAAAAAAAAATGATTATTGAGCTTATTAATTGATAAAAGCATTTAAAACATTCAGATAGAGGCATTTCTCCTGCTTTTAGAACAATAACGAAACGTGACAACAAATGTATGATAGAAAACGTATCATACTCAAACCAGCCAGGAACTCACTGGCTATTAATTGCACAGCTCAAGCTGGTGGTCAAACTTTCTTCGCAGATCCTCTTGAACAAAGACTACACTATTTTCCACATGTTTACATTAAATGAGATGTTCTACTCGTGAAGGAAGGAGCAAACTAAACAGTTTTCAGCAAGTGCAGAGGTGACAAAAATTCTTTTACAATTATGTTGGTGTCGTAAGCTTCAATGAAAGTTTTCATTGAAATCTCGCTAGCGAGTTTTAAAGTCTCCTGAGCGAAAATATTGATCTACAAGGCGAATGAAGAGTTGCATTGACAGAAAAAATCGTTTCTCACTCGTTCGAACAAGGTAACAGATACTAATGTAGTGTACTATGAAAAAGACAAAGTTAAAGCAAGCCTAAATGCGTCAAAAATTAAAATATTCAGATCATACAGAAAAGAGACAGGTGAAACCACAAAAGGTGAATATGATGAAGTCGAGAAATTATTCAACGAAATCAATTAGAAGATTGATCTCGACATATTGAGTTTAATCTTCGACCCCATTACCAAACGTGTTTCAATTTAGATGCATTAATGGGAAGGCATAAAAATGGACAGAAACCATATTCCCAACAAAGATAAAAAGGATGTTACGGGCTACGTTATTGGTTATAAAGAATCCAGTCCTAACCATACTACTCTCATATCAGAAAACATCATCTCCTACTAACCTGTTGACATCTCTGCGGGCACTCAAATGATGGTTATCTTCTTGGACATCATTCATCATCAGATTATGGGTGATACCAAAGCAGCGTTGATAAGTTTCAGTATACTAATCTACGAGTGAAAAACGGTTACGCTTGTAGCATCGAACCAAACCATCGCAAGGTTTTCAGCCATTTGGATTACAAAAACTCCTCGTGAATAACATTCAGAGCATTGCAGTGAACTTTCGAGCAGAAATCCGTGGACTTGTATCATTTGCGGACAGAGGAAAAAAATTTTATTAAAGAAACATGGAGGCGTACTACCATGATTAAGCCACCATGCCACACTTCTCGGGACAGTACAGATAGCGGGATGGGGATTCGTCGCTATTGCTATGGGTATTGGACAATTTGCGCTCCATTAGCTCGGAATTTTATAGTACCAATTATTTTTCCAATAACAGCAGAACTTATTGGAAAAAAACTACTTGTTCAAGCAGCACCCAAATTAATAGATATAGCAACCCCAAAGAAAACACCGAAAGAAGCCTCAAAGAACACCACAACTTTACAATTTAAAAAAAGGTGATACACGTAACAAATGAACGAGAAAAAGTTATCTATTCTGCAGCACATGGTACAGTTGAATTCAAATCAACCACGGAGCTTTTTTAAAAAACCAACAAATTGTAAGCACAAATCAGTTGTTTGCGAATGTTTGCTGATTTTAGTCAACAGTAATCTACCTGTTAGTATTCCAAACCCTAATAATTTTGGAGAAAGTTATAAAACGTAAATCAATCAAAAAACGAATTTGGAAAAAGTTAGCTGTTGAATTATGTTAGCTAGTTGAATTGTGGTTGAAATTGGTGGTTGCATTTTGAACAATGTCAAGGTTGCTAGTTAAACTTTCCCTCTCCATCAGTGGTCCTGGAATGGAATTTATCGCTTGAGAAATATTGAAAACATTCTACCGGTGTTTGATGACTCATGCGAAGAAGTTTACAATGATAAGGAATTCGTTAAACTGGCAACGGCAGGAAGACACAAGAGCTTGGATGTTATCTATTTTAAACATAACTTATTCCATCAAAGCCGATGCTCACGAACTATTGATTTGAACACATCTGACATCATTCCATTCAAATCACCCCTTGATATTCAGCTACTTGATCATCTAGGCAGGCAACTTAATGCACGCAATTTTTTGAAATTCGTATGAACTGGCTACAAAGGACAGCTTCGGATATCTACTTATAGAATCAGATCCCGAACATCAGACTGTCTCAGATACTGTTCAAACAAAATACCTCCTGGCCCTTCAGTTTTTAATTTACAATTTCAAAAAGCAGAGGTGACACACGTAACAACCGAACGAGAAAAGAATATCTATTCTGCAACACATGGTACAGTTGAATTCAAGTCAACCACGGAGACAACCGAACGAGAAAAAAATATCTATTCTGCAACACATGGTACAGTTGAATTCAAGTCAACCACATCAAAAACTAAACACAAATCAGTTGTTTGCGAATATTTGCTGATTTTAGTCAACAGTAATCTACCTGTTAGTATTCCAAACCCTAATAATGTCGAGGAAAGTTATAAAACTTTAATCAGTCAAAAAACGAATTTGGAAAAAAAGTTAGCTGTTATATTGAGTAAACAAGAGTTTTGTATAATCAGACATATACTTTATTTTTGCCTCAAGTGTTTGATGACAGCATAAAAATGACAGCACAAGAGTTTCCTCTGATTCCGAAGCATATTCATTTTAGAGAACAACCTCAAGCAGCGCGAGTTTTGCTTGACAACTCCATCAAGCATAAAAATTTTAACTATCGTACTTGAATCGTTTAAGACGCGTAAATGCAACAACAACCATTTTTTCAGTCATACCAACCCCCGATACACCTATCAATGCTACAGCAGAAAACAATCAACAAGAAAAAGCTCTCCTTGTCACTGCAGATGCGGAAAGTTAACTGGAAACAAGTGCTGAGCTTAATGACGCTTTAACAACTGAACGTATCATGCAAAACGTAGAACTCATGGAAAAACACAAGTTTACCCGAGCCAAAAAAAACCTGAAATTTAATAAAAAACCAGAGCGAGTCATAATTAACAAATAAAATGTAGAATTTTATGTTGATAAAAATCTAATTGGTCTTAAAGCAACAATTTTTTTATGGTATACAACCGGCTTTCATTATGTTTTTAAAGGCTCTCAAACTTGGCGAACAGTTAGTTATGAACAAGCATGCCAAATTTGTGGCTCAGTCAATGACAAAGGAACAAGCTCAACAACAATAAAAAAACGAGTTACCACAATATCCCCTTCAACATCTGCAGCAATATCCTTTCACCGAAGAAATCATCATAAATTTCCAGCTCAAAAAGCTTTGAGAGACGCAGAACCAAAAGAACTGTCGCAGATGGTAAAAGAGAACGAGCAGCAGAAAAAACCAATCGAGACTAAAGAGAGGAAGAAGATTCTGAACCGTACGGTATGCCCGATTTGAAACAAAAGAAAAGAAGACAAAGTCGTGAAATCAGAACACTGAAAACTAAATTTACAAGGAAAGGTCCATCCTTAATTGGCAGTGTACAGAAATTAAAAGACATATCAATATTTTCACGAATCAAACTGGTAAATTTAATAACTGCATAGCCTGCATATACAATTTAACAATCATTCCGTCGCAAAACAACACGTCTCAAAAAGATTGTGTACTGTATAGACGAAATATGGTCAATTGACCTGGCGTATGTTGATAAAAAGGCACAAAACAACAAAAGACAAAATATCCAGATCATACAGAAAAGAGACAGGTGAAACCACAAAAGGTGAATATGATGAAGTCGAGAAATTATTCAACGAAATCAATTAGAAGATTGATCTCGACATTTTGAGTTCAATCTTCGACCCCATTACCAAACGTGTTTCAATTTAGATGCATTATTGGGAAGACTTAAAATTGGAGAGAATCCATATTCCCAACAGCTTAGGTTTCAAAGATAAAAAGGATGTTACGGGTTATGTGACACACGTAACAAACGAACGAGAAAAAAGTATCTATTCTGCAACACATGGTACAGTTGAATTCAAGTCAACCACGGAGCTTTATTCCATCAAAAAACCATCAAAAACTAAACACAAATCAGTTGTTTGCGAATATTTGCTGATTTTAGTCATCAGTAATCTACCTGTTAGTATTCCAAACCCTAATAATGTCGAGGAAAGTTATAAAACTTTAATCAGTCAAAAAACGAATTTGGAAAAAAGTTAGCTGTTATATTGAGTAAACAAGAATTTTGTATAATCTGACATTTACTTTATTTTTGCCTCAAGTGTTTGATGACAGCATAAAAATGACAGCACAAGAGTTTCCTCTGATTCCGAAGCATATTCATTTTAGAGAACAACCTCAAGCAGCGCGAGTTTTGCTTGACAACTCCATCAAGCATAAAAATTTTAACTATCGTACTTGAATCGTTTAAGACGCGTAAATGCAACAACAACTATTTTTTCAGTCATACCAACCCCCGATACACCTATCAATGCTACAGCAGAAAACAATCAACAAGAAAAAGCTCCCCTTGTCACTGCAGATGCGGAAAGTTAACTGGAAACAAGTGCTGAGCTTAATGACGCTTTAACAACTGAACGTATCATGCTAAACTTAGAACTCATGGAAAAACACAAGTTTACCCGAGCCAAAAAAACCTGAAATTTAATAAAAAACCAGAGCGAGTCATAATTAACAAATAAAATGTAGAATTTTATGTTGATAAACTCTAATTGGTCTTAAAGCAACAATTTTTTGAATGGTATACAACCGGCTTTCATAATGCTTTAAAGGCTCTCAAACTTGGCAAACAGTTAGCTGTGAACTGGCATGCCAAATTTGTGGCTATGTCAAAGACTTAGGAACAAGCTCAACAACAATTAAAAAAAACGAGTTCCCACAAAATCCCCTTCAACATCTACAGCAATATCCTTTCACCGAAGAAACCATCGAGAATTTCCAGCTCAAAAAGCTTTTAGAACCAAACGAGCAGCAGAAAAAACCAATTGAGACTGAAGAGAGGAAGAAGATTCTGAACCGTACTGAATGCCCGATTTAAAACAAAAGAAAAGAAGACAAAGTCGTGAAATCAGAACACTGAAAACTAAATTTACAAGTAAAGGTCCATCCTTAATTGGCAGTGTACAGAAATTAAAAGACGCATCAATATTTTCACGAATCAAACTGGTAAATTTAATAACTGCATAGCCTGCATATACAATTTAACATTCATTCCGTCGCAAAACAACACGTCTCAAAAAGATTGTGTACCGTATAGACGAAATATGGTCAATTGACCTGGCTTATTTTGATAAAATCACACAAAACTTCCAAAGATATGAGGTATCTTTTGCTTGCAGTGGACTGCATGTCCCGTTTTCTACGCATACAGCAATTAAAAACCAATTTTGCCATTCAGCTGCAGAAGCATTCAAGCGCATGATTAAAACAAAGCAACCAAAAATAGACCGAATAGATGCGGGCGTTCAATTGAAGGGGTCCTTCGTAAATTTAGTTGAGTATTAAAGCATTTAAACCTATACAGGAGAGAATTGAAAAATTCCGCTTTCACCGAGAAAATTTTTCGATCACTAAAGAGTTTGATTCATAAGTATTTTAAGGACAAATGAACCTACTCTTACATCAATAAGCTTCAAGCTTTTGTCCGCACAAAAAAAATCGAAAACAAACCGTGTCATCAACTTAGCCACCATAAAATTGACAAAAAAGGAAGTCCCCTAATTTTCTTAGGAGAGGAACAATCCTTGAAACTTGTTCGCCGACCAAAACTCTACGTTGGTGATTTCGTTGGTGATTTTTTTCGAGAATAGCAAATATGACATCTGTTTTCGATAAGATCATAAACAATTCTTCACTGCTGAAGTTTTTGAAAGTTTTGACACAGCAACCCGCTAACTTATAATCTTATCGAAGCTGAAAACGAACCAAACGAGGGTAAAATTTATGATCCCGAACTAATCAGATTATTGGAAAAAGAATGATCAAATTAAAAAGTTTCCAGCAAATGCAGAGGTGACAAAAATTCCTTTATTATTATGTTGGTGTCATCAGCTTCCATGAAAATTTTCATTGAAATCTCGCTAGCGAGTTTTAAAATCTGCTGAGCGAAGAAATTGATCTACAAAGCGAATAGAGACTTGCATTGACAGAAAAAACGTTTCTCACTCATTCGAACAATGTAACAGATACTAATGTAGTATACTAAAAAAAAGACAAGGTTAAAGCAAGCCTAAATGCGTCAAAACATAAAATAACCAGATCATACGAAAAAGACACAGGTGAAACCACAAAAGGTGAATATGATGAAGTCGAGAAATTATTCAACGAAATCAATTAGAATGTTGATCTCGACATTTTGAGTTCAATCTTCGACCCCATTACCAAACGTGTTTCAATTTAGATGCATCAATGGGAAGGCATAAAATTGGAGAGAATCCATATTTCCAACAGCTTAGGTTTCAAAGATAAAAAGGATGTTACGGGCTACGTTATTGGTTATAAAGAATCCAGTCCTAACCATACCACTCTCATATCACAAAATCTCATCTCTGAGTATTGAAGGAAACTTTCGAACAGAAATCCGTGGACTTGTACCATTTGTGGAAAGAGGAAAAAAATTGTTTTGAAGAAACATACAGACGTACTACCATAATTAAGCCACCATTCCACACTTCTCGGGACAGTACAGACAGCAGGATAGGGATTCGGCGTTCTTGCTATGGGTATTGGACAATTTGCGCTCCATTAGCTCTGAACTTTAAAGTACCAGCAGCAAAACTTATTGGAAAAAAACTACTTGTTCAAGAAGCACCCGAATCAATAGATATAGCAACTCCGAAGAAAACACCAAAACAAGCCTCGAAGAACACCGCAAATTATAATGAAAAACAAGTTGCAGATAGTCTTATCAAATCTCGTAGTATAAAAAAAGAAAATCTTGTACAACAAAAAACAAAGAGGAAACCAGGAGCTCTCATTCGAAAGAAACGAATTCCAGTGAGAAGTCGTTCCAATTTTTTTCACCAGAGTGAGAAATGATTTTTAATACAATACCAACTGAAGAAACTCACGGCCAATTTCATTTATTCAAAAATCTACTGAATCGCTACCTTCGAAACTGCGTTAACTCAAGAAATTGGTCCATCTTACTCACTTGATGATTCGATCTTCGAAATTGAATTTACAGGAGACAGAAACATTTTTAGCGATGTTCAACGAACTTGCTTGGAGACTGGAGCACGCATCGTACAAAACAATGGCTATGTCCTACGTACTCATGCAACAGAAGCAGGACAAAAAGACACTCCATATTTGGTCAATATTCTCCTTTCATTTTTTCAGAATGCACAACCTCCTTCAATGGAGTAAAAAGTTCGGCAATTAATGACAATTTTGCACCTAAAGTTTTGTTGACAGTGAATTCTTGCACGGTAATGATGCACAACAATCAATTTTTGCTTTTTGAGGTTATTATTATGAAGATTACCCGTCAAGTCTTCATGATGCTAATGGGTGGGCGGTACATGTCGCGGATCGTTAGCGGATTGAATGTGCATTTAGGGCAATCCGTCTAAATGGCAAAATTGCATATGATTTCTTATCATCTGACAATAATCGAATCAGGGATGTTACGAGTAGACTTTTCCTGAAACGATCTCTGAATGACTTTGTTATTATGTCGGAGCTTCAAGACAAACATTATAAAGTTCAAATCTGCGTGGCACATCTATATCTAAAAAAATGGCGGTAACAGATTCTTCACTTTCATCGGTAGACAAAATTTTGTTACAAAAACCAGCAATATACAAACATTTTGAGGTTTTACCGTGAACGTTTTTTAACCACAACAGGTAGACAAAGCTGGCGACAAGAACATGTTATGCCAAAGAGACAGTTCGTCGAATGATTGTGGCAATGAGCACAAATTTAGCATTCTCGGTTACAAATCGAACAATCTCGTTTGATTATCAAAATTTTTTTTGAAAGAAATAATTGCTTACCGAAACGCTCTTCCGATTGCAGGTTGTCCTGTATCAATGACTGATAACAAACAAATACACTATAACACATTGGAAGCTTTTGACTTTTTTTAACAATAGTAATGGAAATAATTTGGCTAATTATCACAATCATCACAAGGTGGCGTTTGATCTCACATCTACTGAGGAGGCTTCACTTGACTTTTTTCATCCTGAATTGACCAATTGGACCATTTCAGGAGAACTGAAATGTGATACACCTCTGGCGGCAAAATTTGAGCTACTTTCATGGAAGAGCACTCATCAACAGTTTAAGTGCGTTCTGATAGCAAATGCAGCGGTGACAAAATTTTCTTTACTATTATGTTGGTGTCATCATCTTCAATGAACATTTTAATTGAAATCTCGTTAGCGTGTTTTAGAATCTGCTGAGCGAAGATACTGATCTACAAGGCGAATAGAGAGTTGCATTGACAGAAAAAACGTTTCTCACTCATGCGAACAATATAACAGATAATAATGTAGTGTACTATAAAAAAGACAAGGTTAAAGCAAACCTAATTAGTTCAAAAGATAAAATATCCAGATCATACAGAAAATAGACCGGTGAAACCACAAAAGGTGAATATGATGAAGTCGAGAAATTATTCAACGAAATCAATTAGAAGATTGATCTCGACATTTTGAGTTCAATCTTCGACCACATTACCAAACGTGTTTCAATTTGGATGCATTATTCGGAAGGCATAAACTTGGAGAGATTCCATATTCCCCACAGCGTAGGTTTCAAAGATAAAAAGGATGTTACGGGCTACATTATTGGTTATAAAGAATCCAGTCCTAAACATACCACTCTTATATCACAAAATCTCATCTCCTACTAGCCTCTTGATATCTCTGCGGGCACTCAAATGATGGTTATCTTCTTGGACCTCATTCATCATCAGATTATGGGTAATACCAAAGCAGCGTTCTTAAGTTTCAGGGATACTAATCTACGAGTGAAAAACGGTTACGCTTGTAGCATCGAACCAAATCATCGCACGGTTTTCAGCCATTTGGATTACAGAATTTCCTCGTGAATAACATTCAGAGCATTTCAGTGAAATTTTGAACAAAATCCGTGGACTTGTATCATTTGCGGACAGAGGAAAAAAATTGTTTTGAAGGAACATGGAGGCGTACTACCATGATTAAGCCACCATGCCACATTTCTCGGGACATCATGGACAGCGGGATGGGGATTCGTCGCTCTTGCTATGGGTATTGGGCAATTTGCGCTCCATTAGCTCGGAATTTCATAGTGTCAGCAGCAAAACTTATTGGAAAAAAAACTACTTGTTCAAGCAGCACCCGAATCAATAGATATAGCAACCCCGAAAAAAACACCGAAACAAGCGTCAAAGAACACCGCAAAATTACAATTTCAAAAAACAGAGGTGACACACGTAACAAATGAACGAGAAAAAGTTATCTACTCTGCAGCACATGGTACAGTTTTAAACTTTCCTTCTCCATCAGTGGTCCTGATTGATGATATTTGCTGCATGATCAAACATTCAAATGTAGGGAGAAGACAAAGTACGATAAAAAAATTTTAAGTCATCTCGTGAACTGCTTCGAAGCATTCTTTTCTGACTTCGAGGAGAATATGGAAATTTGGTGCCATTCTCAAAATTTTCAGAACAAAAACTGCACTGAATTGAATTGAATGCAAACGCACACTTGGTATGAGGAAGTTCAGAGACGTTGGGTTCTTTGTCCAGAATAAGCATCTAAATGTTTTAGGAAATTGTTTAAAATATTCAGGCGATTGCTCGTACGTTGCTTCAACCAATCTGTTGAATATTTAAAACCGGTTTACCCAAAATACTCAAGCTACTCGAAATTTTTTGTTAGATTAACCTTCTTCATCATCACCGTTTCCACTGTTACGGTACAGTTCGGGGTAAACCGATCGTCTTCATCTGTATCGTCATTTTTGAAGTCCATCGTTTCCTGTGGTGGAGTTCGTATTCTTTTCATCAGTTGGTACTTTGACCATTTTTAAAGTTTTGAATATTTTTTTAGCCTGGCAATCAAACTCGTTTGTTGTTAGAGTAACTGATTGATCAAATTTGAACAATTCCTCCCTATTTTTTGTACAGTATTTTTGCGATATAGTTATACGTTTCATCAATTGTTTATGCTCCAACTCCGACTGTAAGTTTTTTTCCGAAGAAATATCACAAAAATCGAACAGGTCAGAATCACTTTCAAGCGTGTACACAGCGGTGAGTTAAATCAACTAATTTATGTAAGAGACAACTTCAGACCGATTCAGCTAGCGGATAGCTAAATCTTGCTAATTAGTTTTTATGGTATGCGTTAAGCTTCAGTGGATAAATTTTATTCTTTTTGTCGTTAAACTTTTAATTGCTTCAGTTACATATGTCATTTTGTCTGGTAAACCTTTATTAGGTCATAAACTTTCAAGAAATTGCCCTGGTGGCACACATTTAACCCCATTGAAGCGTAATTTTTAGGTCGCTTTGTCTTAGGAACATCAAAAAAAGGCGCCAGTTGGTTTCTTTGAATCATATATCTTCAAAATTTTAAGACACAGTTTTCATTCAAACGATCAGAAAATGGTTTCAAAGTCCAAAGGCACATTTTTACTATTCATACACCACCCACAACCGAGCAATTGCTTGCTGTACGCTCTCAATCACTCAAAATTTCAAGCAAACCAGTCGAAACTACAACCTGAGAGAAATCAAAATTTTGAAAAATGACCAGTCCTTTACAAAGTATTTCCGCGTCTGACGAAGAGAAAACTATGGTTCATCAGACATACTTGAGAGAACAATAGCAAATTTTCAACAAACACAAGAGAAAACCATCACTATTCAATGACCTGGCTCCGCGAACAATGATCAAGAGTAACAAGAATGGACCAAAAAAAATCTTATTCTTGTTTGAGGGCTCAACAGTGAACGAGTCGTATCCTGCAATCGAATAGACAGACATCAAGGATATGACTTTTTTTGAGCAATCACCCCGGAAGGTCCTGTTTCGATACGAATGCGACACGATTCCTATTTACAAGAACCAGGAAGGGTGCCTTAGTTACTATGCGGAACGCAAGTCATTACGGGATATCGAAACTGCGATCTTGTTTCCTGTTGATTCAACTGTACAAGGAATCGAAACGACACATATGTACCCCGCAACTCCAACTAGCCCGATCAGAGCAACAGTTTGACGCAGATCTCACGACTCCAAACTGCTATCAGAGATGCCGCTAGTTGATGCATGCGCCCAAGAAACATAAACTACTATTTCAAGGGTTTTGAAAAAACTCAAACAAGTTTCGAGTTTTTTGAGGTAAATTTGGCGTTCATATAAATAATTATTAAAATAATATCGTTTGTTTTAACCTGTCTGTATATTGTTGGCTTTCTTTTTCTTTCTCAACTTTTGACTGTGTTTTGAATTTGGTCTTTTTATCTCGATTGTGTTTTAAAAAGCTAAAAATAGCAATAATAAATTCAGTTTTTTATTTGTTCAAACAGCCAACAGACAAAAAAACTAGATAACAAAAGGTAAGTATATTACGACTTTCCCGCTGGATTAAGTTTCTATGTATCACGACGGTTAGCCGTAAAAAGAAAATATGTTTTTTTTCTATAGAAAATTCCTATGAAAACGTTTAAAAATTTATTGAATCAAAATTGAATTTTTATTTGATGAGAGGAGAGAGAGAGAGAGAGCGAGAAAGAAAAAAAATTTCAGTTTTTTGCCGATGACCCCATTTTCATTTTCTTTTTCAGGATATTGACTGCTTTATATTTCAAATTAACGCTAAATATGAAAAGCCCGTACATTTTCAAGCCGGATGTCCAAGCATATTTTGGCTTTTCTAAACACTCTACGCTCTCTCTCTCTCTCTCTCTCTCTCTCTCTCTATCTCTCAATCTTCTTCGTGCCTAGTGGGGTTAACCAGGACTCTTAATGTGAGAGTGTTTGCGGCCATTCTTAATGATTTCTATCTCATTTATAAACACCTTTCACGTATAAAATGAAATATTTTTGGTAAAAACCTTTTTTTTTTGAAAACTGAATATGGATCTAACTAGACTCAGGAGATCATAAGAAATTGATTGAGAGTGTCTTCATCGGATTTAGAGCAACAAATTGTTTTCCGAAAATTTTTTCAACCAAAATTGAAACTCAAAATGTGTAGAATGAAAATCAAAAGCTGTACAAAAAACACAACTTGATTTCTTTAATGACTTTACCGGTGGGAGGCGTTCCCGAGGATCGTAGTGACGAGCAACGCCGGGTAATATATTGCCCGCTTAACCAAATTGCCATACCTCAAAAGTTTGAAGGATTTGATATGTAATGTTTCAAAGAACACTGATTATTCTTAGAAAGGAACCATTTATTCAGCTAAACACATACAAACACATCAACATGAATACACCTACACATACATAGATACAGGCATGCATACGTTGACTGAAAACCAATGTAACATTAAAAGTAATTGTATTATATTCAGCAACATTTTCCTTCTAAATTTTATGATCGAGCTGCTAGCCTTTTTTTTATTTCCCGCTTCTACTAGGGTTGAATTAGTCATTTTAAACCAAACGACTTTGAAGTGTAAAAGGAGTTAAAACAAGAATTGACGTGAATACCACATACAGGAACCTAAAAAACGGTAGAGAATTAGTTGATGTAAAATTTTACCTCAAAAAAAAGACCAGTATAACCGAAAAAAAAAACAATCTTCAACCGTTAATCTTTACGGTTGAAGTTTTTCTTTACCTTACCTAGTCTTTCTTTACCTTAAAAAGAAAGACAAGTATAACCGAAAAAAGAAACTTAAGCCGTTATTTTCAACCGAAAACTCAACCGAAATGAACCTATTGCTGAACATCTTCTCGTTTTGCTCGAGCTTGAGGTAAAAGCATCAAGCTCGAGCAAAACGAGGGTTGGATAGCAAGGAAAAATTGCTACTCAGCCTAGAAACTTTAGCAAAGGAAACCTATGTCGAAAAAAGGAGTTACTATTGTCGAAAAAAGGAGTTACGAAAAAACAGCAGACCAGGAAATTTGGACTGAATGCTAGATTTGCGAGCAGAATTAGGAGGAAGCACAAGAGAAAGTGTTGGATCACTGTCACTGTTCAAACAAGTCTCTAGGCTGGGCTCATAGCAGGTGCAACATCAACCGTAAGACTACGAACTGCATTCCACACAAATTAGCAAAGTATAATCTTCGCTGCATCTTTCGAACATTAGGGAAAGCAATCCGATAAATTTGTTCTCTGTAGTACCCAGTTACTGAAAATATCAATGTGGATAAAAAGGTTCAAAAACACAAATGGAAAAATTCAAAATGTTCGAGTATTGGTAAACATCTTCAAAAAGGATATTCTTCAGAAAAAAATTTAACTCTTGAAAGAGAAGGGTTGTATTCCTAAAGTTACATTAATAGCTTTGATAAGTTCAATGAGTCACTATTGCCTGCCCTAAGGTTATGGAAATACAGTCTCACTGGTGGGGAAGTAAGCGTCAACGAAATCGAGTATAATCGTTCCAAGAGGTTTTTTAGCGAGTTCCGTTGCCCTTCGAGTATCACGATCTATACCTTGCTACAGATGTTCTACTACTACCTTCGGTTTTTTGAAGAATTTCATTTGGAATGTTATATTACGTACGGGCTCGACTGCGCACACTACTACACCGCAAGCAAACTAGCCTGTGACGTGATCTTGAGAGAAAATCTGGCAGACATTCGACTGCTCACTGAGCGGGACCACCTCTAGTTTGTGGAGGATTTGATACGCGGTGGAAAAGCATCAGTTGCCAAAAAAAATAATGGAAAGTTTTTAAACAGTATTTAGAAGACTATGATAGAAACGGAGACTCATCGTATATCAATAATTTCGACGCTAATAGCCTCTATGGCGGAATTATGCTGCATTATTCACTACCGTTGTAAAAGTTTTCGTTTGCCGATGAAAGTGTAGGCCTAGCGAAATCAATGTTGACCGAAGAAAGCAATGAATGGGGGTACCTCGCCGAATAATATCTGGAGTTTTCGGAAGACCTGCCTGACTACTTCAAGGATTACACATCAGCGCCCTCTAAAGAAGTAATTGAACTGATGGACTTGAGTACCGATCAAAATGAAATGCTTGGAAAAATGAGTATGACGAGGTTGTCAAAATTTTTGTGCAGTGTGTTGCAGTTTCTACAAGCTGAATGGCTGCAAAGAAGACGTTTGTTTTCTAATATTTTAATGCAAGCTTTGCTTTTGGTAAAACGATGGAGTCTCAACGAAAAAGCATTAAAGCAAGAGTTTTGCCAGAGCTCATTAATATCTTTTTAAATGTTTGATGGCTTGTTGGCCACTGTAGCTATAGGCCCAAGTTCAATCCACTGGGACAAGCCAATAATTTAAGACTAGGCCCAGAAGTTCATGTTTGAGTTCCATTATCTTCAAATGCAAACCAACTTTAACCTGGAATTGCTATACTCAGACACTGACAGCTTCATAAATCTGAGATTGTATACGAAAATTTGAAAAAACTGGGAAATCAGTTCGGTTTTAGTAAGTACCCAAAAGACTCGCCAATGTACAGTGACCTTAACAAGAAGACAGTTCTAGATTTCAAAGACGAGATGGCAGGGAAAACAATAGAGGCTTTTGTCGGTTTGAAGCCGAAGTTCTATTCATTTAGATGAAAAGTAAGTGTTCTCAATCATCATTTTTTAATTTGTTCGTCATAGAAATTAGATAAAACGATTATGCAAAATTTGTTGATACAAGTACTTATTCAAAAACTTGGTTTTAGCATGAACTACTTGTTGTTAGGAGAACTTACCGAAACAGTTGCGGTTTCTATGTAAATGTTTGCTTCGCATTTTTTTCTAATAGAGAAAGTAGACATTATTGTTTTGGTGATTAGGCATTCATTTTTAGAATGTTTTTTTATATTTTGTCCTTTTGGTCTAGATAGCTTCTCAAAAAAGTCAGCAAAAGTAATCACTTGGACGGTTCAAAGAACTCTTAGCCATGACAGGTTAAAACAATTTCATTCTTGTGAAAAATATTATTATCCAGTCAAAAAACACGAAAAAGCTAAAACGAACACTAGGTACGAACAAAATAGCGCTAGCCTCCTTGAATACCCAGCGATTCCTTTTAAGCGAACTTATTACCACAATACTGCTTGGTCATTTTCTGAATATGATGAGTTTCTAAAAAACAATTTGAAGAAAAAAATTGGAAAGGCATTTTGCAAAAGGATCAAAAATGCGAGGAACCAACCTCAGTTAGCTTGAATTTGCAATTGCGTAGCAGTCCGATTTTTCTGTGCCCGAGCAACGCTTTAGTCAACGTCGCTGAAGTAAAAAAAAGCTTGATTGTCATATTGCTGCTGGTTTATAAAAAAATTTAGAAAGACCAAATGCACAAACCCATATTTCTTTTGAAAAACGTGAGGAAATGGACAAAGAGGAGAGCGATAAGAGTTGGTCAGAGTGCAGTGGAGAAAATTACAATTCAGCAGTAATTGTTGCAAAGAAAGCCCGCAGAATTGAAAACTTTTTCATATTCAAATTTCTTACGCTTGTTCACTTTACTTAAGATTTGATTTCTATCATTTACCGCGCCTAACTTAATTCTTTTAATTACTACTCATTTTTTTCGTTTGAAAATGAACAGCCCCTCTAGTTTCACTAAACAATCTCAGCAGGAGTAATTAAACTCAGTCGAGCAATGTAATTCCCAAGATCGAAACGGACTTCAAGAAAAAATCGACCATCTAATGGACCACTTCGGTGTTGTTCGAAAAGAATGTTTGAGAAAGAAGGTGGTGGCTGAGACAATATTTGAGAAGAGAAAAAATATGAATAAAAGTATCGCAAAGAGAAAAAAATGAAATAGCTAAAATTAAAATCCGCCGGGGAACCAACATTTTGCGACTTTGTTTATTAAAATTTGAGTTGAGAGAACGAAAAAAAATTTGGATCCTAAAATCAGAATGCGAGCACTTTTTCGGTGATAGGTGGGCGAAACACAGCATTTCAATTTTTGGCTCCAAAAAGTTTTGTTGCCCCCATTTAAGGATCTTAGGCGGCCCATGGCAGGCGTTCCCCCAAACTAGGCTCCCTAAAGATCCCTGGAGGATCTTTTTGCTACAGAGGATAAAGCTCACTTGAGAACTTGTTTGGACTAACAATAAATGAAAAAAAAATGCACGCCCGATTCCAAAGTTTTACTCAATTAATAGACGATTCTCAAAGTTATATTCTAAACGTTGGAATGACTTGTTTTGTTTTTTCAATGGAAGTCATTTCACACTTATTCATGGCTTAGATCCTTCTTGGAAAATCGCTTCTGCAAATTAAAAAAAACTTAAATGCAAGAAGCGAAGTCAAACCTGATAGAGATATTGTTCCAGTTTTTGTTTAGCTTGAAGTCGGCGCATCTCAATTCGGTCCTGATTTGCAAATCGTTGTATGTCTTCAAGAAGTGCTTCCACTTAGCCGCGTTCATGTTTTTCACGCCTAATTGTAATCCACTCGCATTTTCCTGTCGCCCTCTCTTCAGCTTTCACGCTCAAAATTCCATTAACGTCTACGTTGAAGGTTATATCAAATTTGTACTGTCCTTTAAAACCGCGTTTGATGCCTTCAAGTATAAAAGAGCCTAAGTTAAGATTTTGTGAAGCAATTGATCGTTCTCCTTCAAAAAGTGAAAACTTTATGGACTGCTGACTGTCTTTAGTAGTTTGAAAAGCCTTAGTCGCTTGGCACGGAATAGAGCGGTTTCTTTTTATGATGAACGACATTACATGGTCTTTGGATTGAACTCCGAGTGAGAGAGGGCACACATCAATTAGTACAACTTGAATCAATTGAGCAGACGGCGCCAAACAAAAGATGGAAAAATGAAAAAAATGAAAAAATTGAAAAAATGAAAAAAATTCACATCCGATTCCAAAGTTTTACTCAATTAATAGATGATTCTCGAAGTTATATTCTAAATGTTGGATTGACTTGTTATTTTTTTCAATGGAAATCATTTCACACTTATTCATGGCTTAGATCCTTTTTTGGAAAATCGCTTCTGCAAATGTAAAAAAAACTTAAATGCAAGAAGCAAAGTCAAACCTGATAGAGATATTGTTCCAGTTTTTGTTTAGCTTGAACTCGGCGCATCTCAATTCGGTCCTGATTTGCAAATCGTTGTTCGTCTTCAAGAAGTGCTTCCACTTCGTCGGGTTCATGTTTTTCACGCCTAATTGTAACCCCCTCGCATTTTCCTGTCGCCCTCTCTTCAGCTTTCGCGTTCAAAATTCCATTAATGTCTACGTTGAAGGTTACATCATATTTGTACTGTCCTTTAAAACCGCGTTTGATGCCTTCAAGTATAAAAGAGCCTAAGTTAAGATTTTGTGAAGCAATTGATCGTTCTCCTTCAAAAAGTGAAAACTTTATGGACTGCTGACTGTCTTTAGTAGTTTGAAAAGCCTTAGTCGCTTGGCACGGAATAGAGCGGTTTCTTTTTATGATGAACGACATTACATGGTCTTTGGATTGAACTCCGAGTGAGAGAGGGCACACATCAATTAGTACAACTTGAATCAATTGAGCAGACGGCGCCAAACAAAAGATGGAAAAATGAAAAAAATGAAAAAATTGAAAAAATGAAAAAAAATTCACATCCGATTCCAAAGTTTTACTCAATTAATAGATGATTCTCGAAGTTATATTCTAAATGTTGGATTGACTTGTTATTTTTTTCAATGGAAATCATTTCACACTTATTCATGGCTTAGATCCTTTTTTGGAAAATCGCTTCTGCAAATGTAAAAAAAACTTAAATGCAAGAAGCAAAGTCAAACCTGATAGAGATATTGTTCCAGTTTTTGTTTAGCTTGAACTCGGCGCATCTCAATTCGGTCCTGATTTGCAAATCGTTGTTCGTCTTCAAGAAGTGCTTCCACTTCGTCGGGTTCATGTTTTTCACGCCTAATTGTAACCCCCTCGCATTTTCCTGTCGCCCTCTCTTCAGCTTTCGCGTTCAAAATTCCATTAATGTCTACGTTGAAGGTTACATCATATTTGTACTGTCCTTTAAAACCGCGTTTGATGCCTTCAAGTATAAAAGAGCCTAATATATTGTTTTGTGAAGCAATTGATCGTTCTCCTTCAAAAATTGAAAACTTTATGGACTGCTGACTGTCTTTAGTAGTTTGAAAAGCCTTAGTCGCTTGGCACGGAATAGAGCGGTTTCTTTTTATGATGAACGACATTACATCGTCTTTGGATTGAACTCCGAGTGAGAGAGGGCACACATCAATTAGTACAACTTGCATCAATTGAGCAGACGGCGCCTTTATGAGACTGGCTAAAATTGCAGCCCCACGAGCAACAGTTTCCTCTGGATTTCCCGAATTGACTAACGGCGTGCCCGGGAAAAACTCCTGGATCATTTGCCGGATTTTGAAAATTCTACTGGATCCACCTACCATCAACACGGCGTTGATGTCTTCCTTTTGCAGTTTGGCATCAATTAGGGCAATTTGGATGCTGTCCAGAGTCTTTTTGAACAGGTGCTCATTTAGACCTTCAAATCGGGCTCGACTGATGTTAGACGTGAAGTCTTTTCCATTCAAAAGGTTGTCAACTACAACTGTAGTTGATGTCACAGAAGAAAGTTGATGTTTGGATATGTTGCAAGCCTGCAGAAGTCGAATAAAGGCCCTTTTGTTATCCTTTATGCCCTTTCCACATTGTTTTTCTACATGTCTAACGAAATATTCAGCCATGTTTTGATCGAAGTCCCTGCCACCCAGAAATGAATCACCAGACGTAGCTAGGACGTCTATAATTTCATCCTGGCATTCTGCTATGGTTATGTCAAAAGTCCCCCCTCCAAGATCGTACACCAGAATCTTTTTATCTCCCGTCGCAAATTTTTGACCGTCGCAATGAGCTAAAACCGCAGCTGTAGGCTCATTGACAATTCGAAGGACCTTCAAGTCTGCAGTTTGTGCCGCCAGGGCTGTAGCTTCTCTCTGAGTGTTGTTGAAGTAAGCAGGAACAGTTATGACTGCTTCCGAAATGGAAGTTTCTAAGAATTTTTCTGCTTCCTTTTTGAGTCTGGAGAGAATCATTCCGGAGACTTGTACTGGGGTCAACACCTCCTTTTTGCCGTAGCACAACACATCATAGCATAGCTGACCGTTTTTTTGCACAGTGTTGAACTTCCAAGATGAACGAACAGCTTGAAGTCGTTCATCATCGTACGCTCTTCCGATCATTCGTTTTGAGTCATAGAGAGTGTTTTCAATGTTCCTCTCCAGCTGAAAGAATACGTGGTTAAGTTAAGTTTTAGTACAGAAACACAGTAGCTCAGTCTTCTCTACAATCACCATTTCAAATTCAAGAAGAAGCCATGCCTTCAGAAACGATGGTTAAATTTGCACTCCGTTACTTACAGTTGGTTTTCACGAAAAAATAGCAGACATTTTTGTGCCAACTCTTTGGTATCCTGGAGCAAACTAGGTAATCTTAATTATATAATTTTTGTGTTATGTATATTTTTCAACTTTCAAATTCTACATAGGGCATGTATTAAATCATTAAATCTTTTTTTTGATTTTTTGATTAACTATCGATATTAAAAAATAACAGAAGTCATAGCAGAATCAGAGGCGCCTGAAAACGGGCTGCAAAGTTCCACGGCGTTGTCGCAATGTGTTTTCGTTTGTTTGTAAATGTAGTAACTTTTACAATGAATGGAATCTAATTTGCAAACAATTTATTATGATTATTATTATATTATGTATTTCATGTATTTAGTCTTTTAAAATTGCAAGTTCAAGAATAAGAAAAAAGTGATGCAGAAAGGCCATACCAGCTTTTAAATCAAGTACTGCAAAACTAAGCCGTGATTCGTAAGACCCCATACTTTATGCATAACTTGCTAAACCAGTATTCTCGACGATTTCTTTTAAAGTTATGGGGAAACCAATACGAATATTTCACTTGCATCGTGCTTTTTTGACTAATTTTGTTTTACAGCCAGAAAAAAGGGATTGTTATTTTGATGAAGAACGACAATTTAGGTTCAGCTACCCTGCTATTATTAGTAAATAATTGACAACTTTCCTTTTTTTGGCTATAGCTCGATTCTGCAAAAATGAAATCAGTGGTGTATAGGGTGCGGAATGTATCGTTTTCCAACAACACTAACAAAAATGAAGACAACCTCATTATACTCTAAAGCAGGGGGCGGATCTAGGGTTTTCTCGAAGTGATGCTTCGACCGAGAGATGCTTCGACTGAGAAAAAAAGTTTCGACTGTGATTGACCGAGGGAAAATTATTCGATTGAAATTTTTTAAAGTTGTTTCCGACCGTCAAATTGGTTTCGTACGCTAAGTTTGGGAAAACGTTCATAAAATGATAATAATTTATGGTAACATGATATACCTGGGCTTTGGCTTCCTCGCCGATGAGTCTCTGGTTGTCACTGAAGGCCACGTACGAGGGGGTAATGAAGTTGCCCTGACCATTTGGAATGACCTCCACTCTTCCATCTGCCCTGTATACAGCTACACAACACGCAGTCGTCCCCAAGTCAATTTCG
The DNA here is from genome assembly GCF_963678635.1 of Symsagittifera roscoffensis. Lineage (NCBI taxonomy): Eukaryota > Metazoa > Xenacoelomorpha > Acoela > Convolutidae > Symsagittifera > Symsagittifera roscoffensis. The sequence continues at coordinate 27,674,153 of NC_087062.1, read as the reverse complement.
ATGCTTTCCGATGTCATATCTGCTCGTATATACCCTAAAGATAGAAGAATATAGCTTATTTTCTGGTGACTACCCCACACGCACTGACAGAAATTGATTTAGATCGATTTTAGTATGAAAAGTATGCAGATTAAATTGAAATCGATTTAATATGTAAAAAAGTAAGTTAATCAAAAAGAAAAAGTTCAGATCGACTTTGATCGATTTTAAATCGATTTAATTTCAACGCTACAAAAATCGAGTTCAGTCGATTTTAAATCAATTCGAATGGATCTTATATCTGACCTAAAATGAAATCGATTCAAATCGAATTTAAATCGATTTAAATCGTTTTTTTCACTTTTTTTCTTGAAATTTTGTAAAACAAGATCAACCGTCCCCCCATGACCCCCATATCTTATTTTGTTGCATATTTTTGAGCTCAAATTTTATTTTTTAGCAATGTTTTTTCTCTATTTGATAAATTTGTTTTTGCCCAATATCGGATTTACATTGATAGTTTTTTAATAATTTTAATGAATTTTTTGAGCTCAAAATCTGATTTATATTGACCAATTTCTTCATTCGTTACACAGGTTTTTGCCCAAGATCCGATTTTCAATGTTGATTTTCTATGATTTCAATGCATATTTTTGAGCTCAAAATCTGGTTCATTTTGACAGATTTTTTGATTTGTTACATATGTTAATGCACTATGTTACTTGAGTTCTAAAACATCTGGCACATGTGTTTCTATTTAGAAAATCAAGATTAAAATTTTCGTTTAATTTTCTAAAAAGCATGTTTTTTGCCTTGTGAGCAGAGCAAAAAAATCGATTTTAGTGTGTCGGAAAATCCATCAAAATCGATTTAAATCAATTTTTAGACACTTAAATCAATTTAAAATTTTCAAAAAGATCAATTTGAATCGATTTAAAATGGATTTAAAAGAGATTCTGATGGATTTAAGTGAGATGCGGAGGGATTTTAGTGAGTCGGCAAATCCATCGAAATCGATTTAAATCAATTTTAAGACACTTAAATCGATTTAAAGTTTTTAAAAAGATCAATTTAAATCGATTTAAAATCCATTTAAGTTCGTAAAATGTACATGGCTAATCGATTTGAATTGATTTAAAATTGATTTAAAATCAATTTAAATCGACCGGAAACCATTTCTGTCAGTGCGGGATAGCCAATCAAGGAGGGTTATCTTGCAAAAACTTGCGATATTTTTGCAAATAAGGGCTATCTTGCAAGTCTGAACGCCAGAAAAACACTATGGAGAATCGAATTTTCTAAAGTCACAAAGAATTGGTTTTTAAGCTCTGAGAAAAAAAATTGAGATAACCAATTTTAAAAACGTTCGTATATATAAGCTGATTTTTCATCTTTTGTACAGTAAAAAATTCGGGCTTGGATTATAATTAAGGCATTTTTGAATAAAAATTTTCATTTAACTTGATTTTTTGGTTTATTCGAATAACTCATCTAGTTTTGCAATAAAAGCGGTTAAATAGCTTTTTTTTCAAAAATGTGTGTTCAATGGAATTAATTTGCTTGAAACTGGGTATGTTATGTCCACATAGAAACGATAGGCTATTAGGATCACCTCATGCTTTGCTTTGAGTTTATATTTCTCTTTGTTTTTTTTTTCTGAATTGATTAAGTATTTCAATTTTACCCCACTGATTTTCGTATTCCTGCCACAAAAGCTAAAAGTTTAAAGGAGTTTATGTTGCAAGAATCTTGCAAGAACTTTTAAAGAGATGCATGATAGTTAAAAGTTTTTTGCAATTTGTTGAGAGATTTTGCAAGACCAGTGTCCCTTGATTGGCTAGGGTTGCTATATAGGTCCCGTTATAAAGGGTTGCTATATAAAATTACATAGCAATTTTAGCATGAAGGGCCTGAAAAAGCAAATATATGTGGCAGGCAATGACACTTGAAACCATCAAAACCTTCAGCAATTTGTCTGTCTATGAGTTGTATCGTTAATTGTTCATCGTCAAAAGAATTTAAGAAATGATTGATATCAGAGAAAACTATTTTATAATCATCGTGGCATGAAATCGAAAAAATAAGCCTGCAAAAACTCCAAATTTATACAGGGGCTAGATTTTTGCGCCCAAATTCACTAAAAAAATTTCAAATCTGTTTTCATCAAATAAGAATGCGAAGTTCTCTTTAATGTTCAACAAAATGAAAGCATCAAATACAAAAACAATAATAATTTCTGCCAGTGATTTTGCAATACCGATGTGCATAGTATCTAAGAAAAGTTAAAGTGAGATTCAACAGCAGGGGCGGATTTAAGGCTAGGACACGCTCACCAACCAAAAGGTACCACCTTTGGTTTTATTTAATGACATTCATTTTAAACCGACCAGCCCTAAAATGTTTCTAGCGAAGTGTCTTGAGGGACCTTCGGTACCTCGTTACTAAAATGCCCTTCGTGCAATAACTCTGCAGTTTATCTATCATTAATCTGAATCAAGATCATACAGCGGCATATGTCGAGGAGAGTTCACGTTAGATAAAATATATTTTTTTGTGGAAGTTTAATTGAATTTTTGGCATTTGTGCTATCAGACGTGAACCCGAAAAGCTAAAACCTGGATAACATCTTTGGTTTATAAAAACAGATATTGTGTTATTAAAGCTGTTCAATCCTTAATTTTTCTACGGAAGATTTTCAGTTTAAAAAATGAACAATAAAAATGAAACTTTGGTTCAACATCTTGTACTTTAACCAATTATTTTGGTATAATACTTCTCGGTCCTAAAATTTTAAAGTTTTTTGCGTAAATTCCAATAGTTTTGACCTGAATCTCGAATTAAAAAACTGAACTTTAAAAGCCGTATTCTGTCAGAGTCAAAACTCAATTAGTTTTTGACTTCTGGGCTAGTGTATTTCAGGCTTTTGATCTTTTTTATATAAATAAAAAGTTGTATTTTCTAGTGACGTTTTTTTGGGCTGTCTTTTTATGTTTCATTTCATCTCCTACGTTTATCCTAATTATCAGTGATTCCATGGACAAAATTATCTCTTATATTGTTCCAAGATAAAAGGGATGCTAGTCTTGGATCCCATTGAGCTGCGGGACCGCTTGTTGTTGAACCGAATAACGGTTTCTGAATATCTACAAGTATATCTTGATCATCACCTGGGAGTGGCATAGTGCCTAAAGAGAAAAATTTTCTCTCATAAAAACCTCCTGCGTTTGCATTTGGGTATAATCATGTGAACTTTTGTAAAGCTTAATCTGGATATGCAACCAAGTTTGTTTTTTTTTGGGTTCTCCTCAGTAATATTACAGGTTTAGCTTTTCATAAGCTACAATTTTTAAATTCAATAGATTTTTTCAAACATTCCTCTGGTGTCTCGTTTAGTCTGATCAAATTTTTCTTTTGAACTTGTTCAGGATGAAATTGATGAGAATTGGATTTCTCTGGAGTCCTTTTTGGATATATAATATATCCTAGGAAAAACATATGAAATTCAAGTCTAATTTTCTGGCTTCTTTTTAAACAACAAGTCGATTTTACAATCTATCTGGATGTTTGTGAAATGCTAAATAACTTTTGTCATTCCATCTGACATTCTAGGATTTAAAAACTTTGCAGTATCTATGACCTGATATTTTTTTGACATGGCGTCTTATAACATATTAAGGCTTATTTCTATTTAAATTATTGAAAAATAGAAACTCTCAGTTTGTACGGTAAAACCTCTATTAACGTAGAAATATTTGAATTTTGTTTTAAGAAATGATTTTAGTTCAATTTAGCTAAAAAGTTTTATCAATTTGAGCTAGTGTATCTTATCTGTATTATTATCTCTCGTTTTAATGGAACTTCAAAAAAAATTTCAACAAACAAAAGATCCAGTCAACCAACTTTGATCTCAAATCATGTCAACTTCGATTTCTTCTTCGATCCCAAATACTGAACTACTGGAAATTCGATCCCAATACTGACCTTCTGATCCCAAATTACTGACCTACTTTGATATGAACTTCGATCCCAAACAATGATGCAATCCCAAATACCGACTTAAGTCGGCGATTCGCTGTGCGTTGTGTTTCCAAAACACTCTCAAAGCCATGGGCTACAATATTTAATTTATTTCCGGTGTTAAGCTTCAAAAGCAGTATTTGAGATTGAGGCAGTCCCCAATACTGACCTAAATTGGCGAAATGACGTGTGTTATGTCTCCATACAATCTCAATCCAATTACTACAAGCATTGAATTAATTCGGCGTTATGCTTCCAAAATCGGTATTTGGAATTGACGCAATCATAAGTACTGACCTAATTTAGCGATATGCTGAGTGTAGTATTTCAATACACTCTCAACCAAGGACTCCAAAAGTTGAATTTATTCTGTGTTGTGTATCCCAAATGCTAAAAGCTGAATGTTTTGAGATTTGTTTCGTGAATTCCGCTAACAATGGCTAAGTCTTTGCCTTTAAATTCCCGCATTGCTTTACATAAGACTTCCAGCTTTAGCTTTCAATTGTTCAAATTGCAAATTCGAGAATAGACAAAATACTGAATCTCCTTACAATTTGCGGAATCTGGCGACAATTGCGGATTTCCGCTTACAAATTTTGCGGATTCCACTCACATTT
>NC_087062.1:27506101-27669340 GCF_963678635.1 Symsagittifera roscoffensis | reverse complement strand
TCTTTTTATCAATCGTTATTGTACAATAGTAATTTTATCTAGCGCTTGAAATAATCATTGAAGATTTTATGTTTGCAAATGAAAATCTAAATTCATTGCTAGTAAGATTCTAAAAATAAAAGTTTGTGTTGGCTTTTGCCGTACGACCATGAAACTAATTGGTAAGTTTCTATGTAGTAGTATATCGTCTCTCGCCCGAGGTCTTTTTCCAATACCAGGTAGTTCTCGTATTGTGCGGAATAGCGGCTCTGATCTATTGAGTCTTAGAGACATTTCAATTAAGTTATTGTCGTGTAACATTTTGAAAATGTTTTGTCTTTTTTCTAATCTATTTTTGGTTAATTCTAAGCTATTAAGGTCTTTATTCGAGACTTATGGTCGCACCAGATGAGTTAGGTCCTTGAGGTTATTTCATAAAGTAATTTCGGATAGGGTACACCGTCTGCTCGTCACGCTATCTTATTTTCGGCCAGATAGATTCGTGCAACTTCTTAGTCTAATACCGATCCTAATCTTACTCTTATATCTACTAGTCTCAGGCTGTTTAACTAGTCTCTGCTAGGCTCAATAGATCTAGAGTATACTGGCTTATTGCGACTGCTGAAGTTCTCTTGGAGAGGTAACTAAATTCTAAGTTAAATTCAAATCTCTCTGGTGCTGAAACTACAAGTAATTTCAGCACTTACAAATAAGTGGGTTGTTAGTTTGATGGAATATGATTGGTTAATATTAAATATTTTACAGTGGTAAAATATCTAATTTATCCAATAATAAATTATGTAGTTTAGAACAGGTTCCACTACATAAAACAATTATTAACCATATATTTAGAAACTCTGCAATCAAAACCATGTAGAAAAACATCTAAAGCTGATCAATTTTGTCAGCAAAATTGATAAATAGTTCAGTTTGGATGATAATAGCTTAGCAGCAGTTTTTCAAAATACCAAAAATAACAGACGAACAATGATAAGACACGTGATGACAATAACAACAAGACTGCTGGTATCAGGGCGAAGCCCTGAGTGTTCCGACTGCTTTTTAAGGTTTATGGAGCAGTAATAACAAAAGAAAATTAAATGTAATAAAAAAAATTGAAATGTTTTTTTTTCTAAATCACCCCCCCCCCCCACGCCATATAAAGAACAAAAAGATAGATTTAGCTCCTTGTAACAAATCAATTATGGCAAATAAGATTCTTTCGACTACCAAATTTGAACGATTTTTAAGACGGATTAAATCTCCGCTTACGCGTTAATAGCGGAAATATATCGACCGTTAATTGTCCCAAATTGACCAAAATGGCAATATTTGAACCCCCATAACTTTACGAAACATGATCACAAGCAACATATCTTTTCAAATTTAGGCCCAGGACAGCAATGCTTTTCGAATGATATTAAAAAAATCCGTCAAAAAAGGCTAGTTAAAAAGTCGAAATTTGTCTGAAGAAAAAAAAACCCACCCCGAGCACAAATCTTCCGTTACTTTCGTATCAAAAGTTGGAACAATTTTTTTCGTATCGAAAGTCGGAACAAAAAGCGATTTTCAATGGGCCAATTTTCATAAAAAGGATATTTGCTTTTTTCTCCGCGCATCCCGAAATCGGTTAAGGGCGGGAAATGCCTAAGTTTTTTTTTCAGCCTCCGAATTTTTTAAACAGAGCGCTATGAAGTTTCAGCTCATTCAACTAATGGACGAGAAAAGGCTCTCTTGGCCAGTTTGTTGGTAATGTGCTCTTAAATGAGCGTTCGTTATGCGTTCATTGGGCCTTAGTTGGTCTTTGTTGGGCGTTTGTTGCCTGTCTAAAATAAAAAAAAAACATACAAAAATTTCTTTAATAATGCAGACATTGAACAAAAAGCTCAACAAAACTTTATGAATACACACTGCTATCACAAGTTTTTACTGACATCTAACTTCTTCACAATTGGAGGTCAGTTCGTTTACTTTCTTCGTTAACGTTGACTTTTTACCTACCGCAATTTTATCTACATTGACTGTCGCCATGGTGAACTTGTCAAACAGAGTGAACAGAACCTGAAAGTCTCCAAATTTTTTAGTACCATGAGTGAATCAACTCCTTCGTTTTCTGCTTTGCCTCGTTTTGCCATGTGTTTTTTTGCTTCCAATAGATGATTAATTGTGAGAGCATAGACACAACAACAGGAAAATTGTCAGGACAACTTGTATGAAAACAATTTTCGTTTTGGTAAATAGTGTGCAAAGCGATGACCAAGAATTTGACTGGCAGTGTAGGTAGCTACCCGTAGTCGGTTGGGGGGGGGGGGGTTGGGGAAGGAAGCTCTTTTATCTTCAGGAAATTCACCTCTCTATCCTTCCAAAGGGAAACCCTGGCCATCCAAACGGTCCAAAGTGTTCTAATTAATTTTCATACCATGCCGCGACTAAATTTTCGACCATCGCAATCAAATTTTCGACCACCGCGACCAACTTTTTGATCGCCGCGACTAATTTTTCGACCGCCGCGACCAATTTTTTAACCGGCGCGACTAATTTTTTGACCAGCGCAACTAATCTTTCGACCACCGCGACTAATTTTTCGACCACTGAGACGAATTTTTTGAACGCCGCGACCATTACGAGGTCAAAGCCGAGTTTTGGGAAATGTAAGCGGATTACTCAACAAGGACGCGCCCTTTGTTCTTCTTTTGTTCTTTCATTTTCAAAATTTTAACATGCTAAAAGACTTGTCTCTGTAATCCAGGAACATACAGACAAAAATTGTGCTTCTATCCAGTGCACAGTTTGGCCTCGTAATGACTAATTTTTTGATCATGCAGCGCCTAATTTTTCGACCACCGCGACTATTTTTTTGACCACCGCGACTAAATTTCCTTCGGTGGCGCTGGTCGTGGTTAACGTTCCTTTAGTCCCTTCGGTCGCGGATACATTACATCGGTCCGCAAAGTCTGGAGTTACCAAATTTTGGTCGCGGCGATCTGATAATGTCCATTTTTGGTCGCGGCAGTCTATAAATACCAAAATTTGTTTGCGACCGTCTGATATTAAAATAAAAAAACTCGACCCGCTTAGTAAGAAAAACGTTTGTACCCGTTTTGTATTCATCCATTCGTTGATCATTGTGGCATTAACAGACCTACCACTCCAGTTCAAAATCAAAATTTTTTTTTTGTAAATTAAGAAGTAATAGCATAGATTGTATAAACAGATAACGGAATTGAATATTTAGTTTTAAGTTTTTGGATTCGACAGAGTTCAACAGAGATTTTTCGACAATTAAAACTAGCAACTCATGAAATTGGCAGCGTCTCAGACTTGTAGTGTGTATAAAAATGTATTAGCCGACTCAAGTTCAGATAAATGAGTGAGTGAGTTTATAATAGGTTAACAGCTAAACTCTGTGTAAACATACCCGACCCAGGGGATTATATGTGCAAAATCTGAAATTCTTTATTTCTTACATAAGTTGATTCTCAGATCAGAAATTCTTTGTTTCCGATCTTTATAAGAATTTACAAATTTCAGTTCTGATATTTGGTTCTGAAATAGAAAAATTCAGATCTAAAATAACATTGAAAACTAAAATCAGATCTGAGAAATCCTTTGTTAAATAATAAATTAATCTTTTTGAGCAAACAAGTTGAGGTTTTTTTGATGTTTCAGCAAAACACAATTGTTGTTAGATTAACTAGCGGTAAAAAAAAAGACTTCCAAATGATTTCACAAAGACTTTTTTCCGAGCTAAATTTCTTGTTCAACTGTGTTAAAAATTTTCAAAAATTGTTAGAGTTTTTGATTTTCATGCGCTACTTATGCGTTTCCAATGCTTATCTCATGCTTGGGGGAACTATGTCGCCTACTCGAGACCTTGCTGAGTACCTGCTAGTAGCTAGCAGAAGCTATCAAAAACAAAAGTTTAGTGGAAATTGTGTCTGAACCATTATTTTTTCAGATTTGATTTAACCAATCCTTAAAGTATCCAAGCATGATTCAAACTTTTCACAACCTATTTCAGATCTGAAATTTAGATCTGAAAAAGACTATTTTAGATCTGCTTTAAAAAGTTTACTGGGTACGGGTAGCTTGGTTAAGCAGCAAAACCAAAACAACATCTGATGCGTACCACTGCCATGTTGATATATGGGGTTTTTTAAATTGCCGATTTAAACTCGAAGAAAAAAAATCATCAAACGGGTTTAACGTATTTCTGATAGATAACTTCTTGCTTTTTAATCAGATGTTTTACGATGAAAAAATTCGATCTACTGACAACCTAAATTGAAAAACAATTATTGCGCGAAAAACTATACTAGAGATGCTGAATGGCAGTGTTGTTTGTACGATAATTATATGGTGCAAGTTTGGTATACATTTGACGCATATATACATATAAGTGGGAAACAACAAAGTTGTTTGTCAATTTACCAACTACAAAATGAGATTTTCTAAATTATTCATAAAAAAGAGCAAATAAAATCAATTTGATAGCAAGTTTCTTAGTTTTTTTATTGAGAAAAATAAGGAAAAAATATTGCTAGATTAAGCAAATTAATGCTGGTCAGATCAACTAAAGGAATCAAAAGTTAGGTTTGATTGAAATTGTTAACTTTTGATTAAGTAAATGGTAACAACAATAAGTCGAAACTTTAGTTGGTTTTAATTAACACAAAGAAAATTCAAATTAACACAAAGAAAGTTCAAATTCAAATTCAATTTTATCAACGCAGAGAAAATTCAAATTCAAATTCAAAAACTTCAAAGGAAATTAGTTTAAAAAAGCAGCAAAAGCCGATCAGTTGCAGGAAATTCGTATAAAGAATTTTTGAAAATTGCAGCAAAAGGGTATCAATTACTTGAACTTTTTTTATTGACATAGCATGTCTAACAGGTCTTTTGAAAGTGTACAACAATTTTTTTTTTGACTGGCAATTTAAAAGCATTTGCATACGGGTCTGATGCCAACTTTTTTGAAGTAAGCTTCTAAGAAACGTAGTTTTGTTTTTTTTTCAAGAAATTTTCAGTTTCAATTGAAACATCTCAATTTGAAAAACAAGCGTTTTGAGTTTCAAGTTTCCTGCGTTTGGTTCGGTTAGTTTTAATCAACACTGTACTAGTATAAGAAATCTTTATGTTCTCCAATCAAATGCTCACACGATGTTGATAATTGTTTAGGAGCGATATTATGAGTTTCAAACTCTATGTTACTTGCAAACTAACGACTGCACAATGCCTCGAAATTTTGAATCTAAAGAATATCAGTTAGTTCTTCATTCTTCTCAAAAATAATTGTTCAAAAAAGCTTGAAAGAAACCGTCTGAATTGCTCTGGATGATACAACTGCCTTTAAAATCCCGTTCAGTTTTGAATATGCTGAAATTATCAAAATAAAATCAATCGTTTTTTCGAGATTTCCTTTCGAACACCAACTCTCACACTACACAATGTACAAAGGGATATGTTTCGCAATATCAAACCATTAAATATACCAAATGTCATGCCTCAATTCAATTGAAAACAAATTCAAGAAATTATCAAGAATTATTAACAAGAAGTTGCTCGCGCGGTTATTTACCCGAATCGAACAAATTAGCAAATTGCTTATACTGAATAATTAAAAATCTAACTGAATCAATAAAAATCCTTTCTTAATGAAAAAAGCTTATCTTTGCACTTTGTTATCAAAATTTTAAACTCAGTTTTGCCTGAAGGAGGAAAATATATCTGAGATATATAGAACTTGAAGTAAGAACTCAAACAATAAAAAAAAACTAACTTCCACTATGTACAATTCCAACTGCCTGATGACATTGGCTCTATTCTGTTTGACGGTACGCAAAGAAATACTGAAGTGAAATTGGTGTATTTAAAGTAAAAATTTGCAAATGCTGTACTGAAGTAATCAAATTGCCTAAATTTTCATTTGATGAGCGTGACTCTGTTCTGTTTATAAAATGTACGAAAAACTTTTTACCATAGAAAGTTTTTTCTAAGTAATATAACTGTAGCATTAACTTTTATGTTTGATCTGTGACACAATAATCCAAGATTCGTTATAAAAACGGGCGAAACTGCATATATAGATAGATCTCCGCATTTTGTATACTGTGCTCTTTTTTCAAGCCAAACTTGTGTGGCCGAAAATTTGATAAAAGTTAAGTTTCAAAAGAAAAAGCTTTTTTGTTTATCAAGACTGTCCAATTACTCCCCTGATTGAAACAATCAGTCATATCAAGATCGTGGTTGCAAAGTTTTTAATTTTTGTATTCAAATCCTAGCCTTTCTGATTTGAAAGTTTGAGCTTTCCATCTGTGAATGGTATTAAAGCATTTTGAAAATTCAAAAACGATTATAACTATCCTTTCTTTCTCAGTGGTTCTTTATCCAGTTGCTGCCTAAATCATTAAATAGTTCTAGGGGTGTGAGCGCGTGACCTTAAATGTGCCACTAAGTTAATTGATCATTGTCAAAGCAGATAAGGATTTAAAAACTAAAATTGTTTAAAAATTTTATATTCAAATACACAGAAAAACTTGATTGAAACGTTTCAAGCTTGGATAAAAGTTTTCCCTATGTTTTTCAGTAATTTTTATCAAGTTTTACTGAAAAAGCTTTGAGCCAGAGATGCTATCTGATGTTGTGTGGCTACATATGGATCTGTCAGTTGCAAACGTTTCACTATATGATCGTAAAATTTACAAAAAAGTTATTTAAATTATTTAAATAAAACATTTAAACTCTTTTATAAAAGAGATTTTTTATTTACAAATTGACCAACTTTTTTCCTAAACGTTGAATTTTCTACATGCAGATCGATAAGTTTTTAGGTAGTGACCAAAACTACGAAATCTTACACAACTATCAGTCTGTTAGAGAGATAGAAGTGACTCGAATCAAAATACGAATATCTAATGTTTTTGATCTTTTTACTGTTTCAGATCTAAAAGCATTGGTTATGTAAGAATTTGTAACAATTACTAGAAAACTTGTATAATTAATGATTTCTTTGATGAGTATTTTTGAAAATGAGTGAAAAACCTTGATAGAGGTTTAGATTATCAGTGTACTGGACAACTTATTTTCACATGAAAACTTTTTTGTCCAGAAAAAAAACGTTGCATACGAATCTGAGGCCTAAATTTGTTTTTAACTTTTAAAAAAGATCAGTTTATTTGCTTTTTTGACAAGATTCTTAGTTCAATTTTTTATCGATTTTTTAAAAACTTCAGCTGAACGATTTTTGTGACACTTTGATAAAAATGGGAGTGATTGCTTTTACAAAAAAACCAAAAGTCTAAAAATGGTTTCGCAAATGTTCGCAAACTAGTAACTCGGAAGAATAACATGAGTTTCAAACATTATGGCTTTTGCAAACTAACGACAGAATAATGCCTTGAAATCTTGAATCTGTAATTGTTAAACGAACTTGGGTTAAAAAAAGCAACATTGGGGATTGATTAGAGAATTACGAAAACATGAAATCATAAAAAACGTAATCAACTCAAAAATATTATTGAAAACGTTGTGTCTGCAATTGAGTTTATTGCTGAATCGAAGTGAAAGTTTAGAGGTAGCATCTAAATCATTTGTCTTCAAAATTATAAAGTGAGAGCTATTGCAATTGAAATAGCGGATCAGATACACGAATTTTTATTCAAATCATAAGCATCAGAAAAAGCTATACACTTTTTCTATTAAGATGCTCGCACAATGCTCACTAAAACATAGGAAGATTCATATGAGTTTCGAACAATAAATTACTAGCAAGTTAACTACTACAAAACGCCTAAAGTTTTTGACATTGAAAAGGGAGGATCATGGTGAACCCCGCAGTGATCACAGTTTACAAATTATTGAATCAGTTTGCAGTTTCAATTGTGTTTCACAAAAAACTACATAAGAGTTTCTAAATTTTTGCTGCGGACAGGCAAACTAAGCGCCAACTAAAATACAATCAGCACTGTCTTTTAAATTGGAATCTATTCTGTTTGATGGTTTGCGAATGTGGTACTGAAACAAACTTGATCTTTTTGAAGGAACGATTTGCGACTACTGTGCTGATGCAGTCTAAGCTGTCTAAAATTTCATTTGTTGAATTTTACGAGTAATGTTTTGACCATAGAAAACAGCTTGTTATAATAAGTTTCGCTTTAAATTTTTTCTTTGATTTATGACACAACGATCAAGGCTTTGATCAAAAATCCAAAAAAAAACTGCATATATAGATAGGCCAGCAAAGTCGAAGTCTAATTTTTCTGAAAGACATAAATTTTCTTTTATGGCTATAAACTTTTTTAGACAAAAAACTAGTTGAAAATCAACAAGTCCTTTTTCGAGAGCTTTAATTAAGTACTACTGTATAAAATTATACAAACATTTATTCGCTTAACACAAAAAGATCACAAAGAATCTTTTTTCGTGTTTTTTAAGAAAATCTAGCATATCCACAGACTTACGCACAATGCTTTTCCATATACATGCAGTTTTTCGGAAACAGTTTATAGTTTCGTTTTTGGCGATAAGGCAATTTTTTTAGTTAATAAAGTTTTGTATTTTTGCTTCTCAATTTTGTGTTTATTAATTTTTTTGTGTTCACATAAAAACCGTTTTCTAAGTTATCTATGACTCGCATTTTTTGAAAACTAAAAAATTGATGATACGGTTTTCTTCGATAGGCAACTACAGGGTGTTTCAAATAAACTGTAATGTTATAAAAGCTTCTCATTTCATAAGTGTTGATCAGTTCGACTTCAAATTCGGTGATATTATGTAGAACAGGCGGAGATTTGATAAAACTCAAAAACTGCGTTGATGAATTGAACTCGATAGTGAATACCCGCGATTTTCCAACTATTTCACGCTTCCACGCAACAAAAAAATTTTTAAACTATTTGTTCATACGTAAATGAAAACAACGAAATGGTTTTCACAGTAAACGAAGAAAAACGGATCATTTGTTTGTTTGCAATTTATGAATCCCCAACTGAAGTTCGGAGAAGATATATCAATGAATATTACATTGCCCCACGCGTTGCATCAACACTTCAACTTACGCAGTTTATCAGAGTGTGGAAATGGTTCCAAGAAAGAGGCGGGTTATCGAAATTTCAAGGGCAGCATCGAAAAGGAACGGGGTTACCAGGAACCGATGAAGCGAATGCCAGTATTATAAGACACTTTGATTTTCATCCTAAAGATTCAATAACTAAAGCAGCAGCTGATTTGGGGTTGAGCCGCACCACAACTTGGAGAGTCGCGAGAGCTGCCAAAATGAAGCCCTACAAAGTGCTCAAAACACACCAAATTAAAGAGACGAACTTCGGCTTGAGACTTACTTTTGGTGTCTGGTGCTTGAGCAAGTTTGAAACAGCGGCAGATTTCACATCACGGGTGATTTTCTCAGACGAAAAGTGGTGGGTGCTCAACAGCTCTCCAAATTCTCAAAACGATAGGAGATGGAGTTTAGTTAGCCCCAGAGAATACGCGGAGTGCAAGTACCAGGGCAAAAAGAAAGTGATGTGCTGGATGGGTTTCCTTCACGGAGCTGTTCTTTGCCCGTTTTGGTTCGTAGACGAACAGCAACGACCAATAACACTGAACCAGTTTTCGTATCTGAACATGCTGGAACACGAACTCTGGCCAGTCCTTCGAGAACGACGAAACTTGAGGCGCATATGGTTTATGCAAGACGGAGCCACATGTCACTGCACGGGAGGCGTACTCAGTTGGCTTGGGACAAAGTTCAACGACAGAATTATAAGTAGACGAACCCCTATACCTTGGCCAGCTCAGAGTCCGGACCTGAATCCCCTGGATTTTTGGCTGTGGGGTCATCTGGGGAAAATTGTTCATGGTGCGAATCCACGAAGTATTGACGAACTCATGCAAACTGTAGAAGATGCCCGAAATACAAAAACGCCCGATAATATCGAAGAGTCATTGAGAAATTTGACGAAAAGATTACAAAGCTGTGTTGCTCAAAACGGCGGACACTTTCAGCATCTTTTATAAAACAATTTTATCAGATATTCAAATCTCCGCCACTTATCTATCTTGTGCAGAAAAAATTGTGTATTTATCTCTTCTCAAAAAAAAGTTATAGCGTTTTATAAAATTACAGTTTATTTGAAACACCCTGTATTTTGATAAGTTTGATGTTGCATTTTCTAACTTCTTGAAAATAACATTTGCCATTTTCATTGATCCAAGTAAAAAAAGCTATTCCTAAAAATTTGAGATATGAAAATGATGTGAGAAGCAATTTCCAATAAATTCAAAATAGTTTTTTATGGAGCTATTTGATGAGCTTTTAAAATACTTTCGAGCGTTGTGTCTTGATACTTTAAATGGTTTGACAAGAAAAAAACATAACTTATAAAAATTGTTCATTATTGAAAAAAAAATTACGTCAAAATTTTTATGTGCGTAACATTTTGACCATCTCAACCTTATTTACTATGGTTAACAGATAATAAAAAAGTGAACTACAGCAAAAGAAACAACTCAAGCTAGTAAAAACAAGCTGTCAAAAAAATGAATTTTCAATTAGAAAATGTAGGATTGAGATGAGAATACAGAACCTTTTTTTAAAGTTAACTTCTAATTTTTTTTGTTCGCCTTCAGCCTTTAAGTGAGTCCGCATTTTCTGAAAAAAATCCACTCGCTTATGAAATATCAATTTGTACACTTATTTTTTGTGGGGTGGTTCATTTTCATTCTGGCTTAAAATTCAACATAGGGATTAGTAAAATTTTTTAATTCTTAACAGCATTCTAGTAAAAAAAACTTCTTTTCTTAATCATTTTCATTCACACTTTCTGCTGCGGAATCTTCGGAACTGAATTTTTTCGATATAATTTCAAAATATTAAAGTTAGCAGAGTCCTACGCATTTTTGGTTACTGTGCTCCCTTTTTTCAGAAAAACTTGTGGGTCCGCTTGTGTTTATCAAATTTGAGACTATAAACAGAAAAAAAACTTTTTGATTTTTGTTTTCAAGACTGTCCAATTACTCCTATTGAACAAATTTGACTCTATTTGAAAAAATGTTATGATGATTTCAAACATTTCAAACAAAAATTGAAAACCCTGAAATGTCACGGAAGGTGCATCAAAAAACAATTTTGATGCTGGTCGACCAGCATCAAAATTGTTTTTTGATGCACCTTCCGTGACATTTCAGGGTTTTCAATTTTTGTTTGAAATGTTTGAAATCATCATAACATTTGTTCAAATAGAACGGTTTATCTAAAAAACGGTTTTTGAACGGTTTATATAAAAAAAACGCTCAAAAACCGCACAAGATTTGAGCGGTTTTTCTAGATAAACCGCTCAAAAACCGCTCAAATCTTGCGCGGTATTTGAGCGGTTTTTTTTAGCTAACCGCTCAAAACCGTTCAAATCTTGCGCGGTTTTTGAGCGGTTTTTTTCAGATAAACCGTTCAAAAACCGCTCAAACCGCACATTTTGAAGCAAGATTTTGAGCGTAATTGTCTAAAAAAACCGCTCAAACCGCTCAAATCTTGCATCAAATTAGGTGAAAATCTCGACTCGGGTCAGAATGGAGACGACTTTTTTGATATCGCGAAGTTTCCTGGCGTGAATAGTTCAAACGCAGATAATATTCTTAAACTTAGCCGAATATACAATATGTCAAAAAGGAAACGCTTTCAAACGCGAAAAACTGACAATGAAGTTATTGATATGGCTAGTGAAAAATTGAAAGAAAGTCCTCTTATTATTTTGAAAGGTTCAATAAGGTTCTGTCAAAGTAACACTTTGAAAAAATCACCAAGATCTTCCAATGAAACCCACATTTTCCACGGTACTCTCCAGCAGAACTCTCCAGCAGAAAAGAACAAAGCCTAAGTGATCGAGGAGCACAAGGAGTATGCTGAGCGGGTAACGAGAACTGAAATCGAGAACGCAAAAAATAGGTTTTCATCGATGAGTTTGGATGAAATCTACACAAAAGACGCAGTCAGGGACATCTTTGCGAAGCGACAGAATTTTGCGAAAAATAGCCGTTCATCATGGCTCCAATCTAGACAAAAAGCCTAAGAGTATTTGCAGATACGATAACACTCGATGAAATTCAGACGTTGAGAACAAGGCAGCTCCTGGTTTGTCGCCACTGAAAAGGTTACCGAAGTTCAGCCGAAGTACAACAAAGCTGATGATGATGACGTTAGCTATTTCTCAATGTGAGGCTGGCTGGTGTGAAACGACTCTTAGCCGACAATACTGCTTATTTCATAGCTCTTTGTAATGAGATGCGAACTGGTAGAACGCTTACGCTTTGTCGGCTTGAGAAAATCATGGAGCTTTTGAGTGAATCTAACTCAAAAGTCAGTGTCGCAAAAAGTCGCAGCTTTTACCACCATAATATGTTTTTCATTCCGAGCTGTTTGATTTTTTTATGATAATTTTCAATTGAGAGCAAAGTTTGTTCAAATAATTTTTGTTTTCGCCCTTAAGTTCAGTTTGAATAAAATTTTGATCAATTTGGTGTTATTTCTGTCAGATGTACATAGATATTTGTCACTACAGTGCATTGAAAATTTATAAACAACACTCGAAGAAAGCTGTTAAATTGAACAGGAATTCTTATTACATTTTGTTTCTTGTTGCTTTTTAACTTGAAATTTTGAGCTTTCCATTTGTGAATGGTGATCATTATTATTTCAATGATGAGGACTATTTTTTTGTGACCAAAAATTGTTCTTCTACATTGACATTTATCGTGAAAACAGATGACTAAGCAAAAAAATTCGTGGTGATGGATTCAGAGTTTTTATTTTTATTTCAAAAAATTTTGATTTTTTGTTTGTTTGTTGTCTAAACAAAAAGTACTTTTGTTATTGTTAAGTATTCATCAACTCAACACCAGCTATTTTTGTAGAAGTGGATCATTTACTCCACAACATGAGGCCTTTACCAATTAATAAGATGATTACGATAATCCCGCACCGGAGTTCCATGGATAATAATCGATTAGAAGATTAGAATGGAAAGTTGTTGTCTCAAATGTTGTCATTATAATCCATTATTGTTGCAAAGATAGACCATGCAATTGATAATACGGTCGTTGTAATCGATTATAATCCTTATCGATTGATTATCACGGATTATTGACCGAGGAATGTAGTTGTTGTCTCAAATGTTGTCATTATAATCCATTATTGTTGCAAATATAGACCATGAAATTGATAATACGGTCGCTATAATCGAATATAATCGTTATCGATTGATTATCACGGATTAATGACCGAGAAAATTTGACCGAGCAATATCGCCTTTTTCGGCGCGCGTTCCCCTTCAAATTAGTATAGATTTGTGCCGGAGGCGCCTTTAGAAAAATTTCAAAGTCAGTCAGCCAAAATTGGATAACTCAAATAGTACAAAGGGGGACCCTTTGGGTCGGCAGAGGGGGGTCGAATTCCTAAGAAGGGGATGCGTCCGCCTCCCGAGCCCCCTCTTTGTAAATCCGCTACTGATTATAATCCGTTTTTGATGGATTATAATCGATTATTTTTGCAATTATATATATTCTGACTATAAAATGACAATATAATCGATTATTATCCATGGAAATTTATTACCGTGTTTGATTGTGGAAAAAGTAGAAAACTTCGGCGCAAAAGTAGAAGATTATGGACCGTGTTTGATTACTATGTAACAGATTGTGATCCTTTAAATATTGACTAGAAGCAAATATGCAGCTTAACATAAAACAAGAATGGTGCCAAATGCTGTTATGGTCTGAACCGTTACCGCTCAGAAGCATTATCATAATTACTTTTCGAAACGTTTCAGGAGATAAATTTAGGTGGTCTTGATCCAGGTAAGACTGATATAATATCTCGGAAAACTGATGTAAAATCCCCGGGTTGACCTCCATACACCGAAATTGCTTATCATACAATTCCATACAACAAAAATCATTATCATACAAATCCATACATCAAGTGTATGGAGAACATGCTTGTCATATAATTATCATACATTTTCGAAAAACAATAGAAAAAAAATTAAACCATTTCTGCGGCTTTTTGAGAACAGTTGAAAGGAAGGGTGACAAAAAAAACTGATTTAAATTATTTTTTTTTGAAAAAAAGCTTTCCATACAATTTCCATATATGGAAAATGTATGACTTGCTTTTTTTGATGGCGACAAAAAAATTTTCAAGAAATTTTGAAAATTTGCCCCAAAATTTTTTTAATTTCTGTTTAAACCGCAAATCGAATTTTGTACGCTAACAAACATTTTTCGGAAAAAAAAATTTTGCATGCAAAATTTAGTTTTTTGAGTGCATAACGTAGTCCTGGATACAATAATATAGGGTTTTTTTCCCATTTCACGTAAACTTTTTTTTTCAAAAACGCTGAAAATTGCTATTTCTTTTGCATGGCGTGTTTATGTATGCCTTGATCAATGTCTGATAAATTGAAAATTCAAAAATTTAAAAAAGTCATCACTGAAAATTTTTGCCAAAACTAAAAATTTGTTATTTATGTTGTATTATTTGTGAAGGACATCTGGAAGACAATTCAGGTCGTTTTTTATGCATTGTAAATGTAAGACCGTCCAACCTTTGGTGCTTTGAGTAACCAAGGTCTTTGTCACTTGTGTTCGGTTGCAAATACAACCCAAAATTTTTCAGAAAATAAATTTAAAAACAAAAAACAATTTTTTGGTTAATGGAGAAAACAACCATCTCCATTAACCACAAGTAGTAGATGTTGGAGCTGAAGTGGGGGGGGGCATGGCGGACCCAATGTATTAAGATACGTTATAGATTTCCGGTCCGCCATGCTATGTATTAAGATTGGGTATAGAGTCTACAATGTATTAAGATAGGGAATACCGATGGTAAGGTTTTATGGTTTGTGTGATGGTAAGATAATGGAAAGAAAAACGAAAATTTTTTGGTTTTTGTGCGAGAATGTCTAATTTTTTCGCAAAAATCTCGGCGCGCGTTACCTAATTGGGAACAATTAATTGTTAATTACGTGTAGATTGTAGAATTAAGATTATGTATTTAGTTTTTTTTGGTGCATGGTAAGTCAATGGTAAGAGTTTTTGAGCAAAAACTTGGAATTTTTTTATCAAAAAAATTTAAAATTTTTTCAAAAAAATTCAAAACACGATAAGATTTTGTTTAATTTGATCTAATAAAAATTTATTACATACATTTACTTTCTATCTATCTGAATCTATTCTGAACCTACAGAGACATCGAAAAAAAATCAAATTTTTTGAGAGAAAAAAATTAAATTACAATGAAAATATATAAATCACTGCATCGTATAGTAAACTTACTGCCATAACTTACACTTACAAATGAAAAAATTACAAATTTACATAAAAAAACTTATAAAATTCAAAAAATGCACATCATGAATATTATTCAAGTTTGTCTGGTAGAATTTAAAAAGAAGAAATGCTGAATAAATTGCGTAAAATCCACACAAATTATTAGTTTTTTTTAGCTTTCGAGGAACCATTCGCCGATACTTTTTTGTTTGAATGGAATAAGCTGTTCTTTTCCGACCCAAAGAATCAGCAAAATAGTAAGTTTTATCCAATCAAGCCATCATGATCCAGTGCTCCCCTCTATCATTGCTTGGAGCTGAGTTAACAATTGCAAAAAAGTATTTTGTTAGTTGAGGTACTTTATCAGAGGGGTAAGATCCCATGTACTTGAACCTGAGTTCAGGAATTCTTTCAATAATTTGCAGAAGTGAAAAATTATCCATTTTCGCAAATGTTAGCTGATTTACATCTAAAACAAAGAAATAGAAAGTTTGATATTGTAATTTAGGATGGAAAATCCTAAAGTTATTGACTTACTCGCATTTAGGTACTGAATCAACAAAGTCCCATACACAAAACTTGTGAACTGGACAAAATTTGTTGAACACTGATTTACAGTCTAGGTTGAAAAATGTCTTGGGTTTTCAATTAAACAGCATTCATTAGCTGCTTTTTCTGGAGATTTAGGTCTGAAGAAAAACAAAATATATAGTACAAAGACAATCACAATGAAAAGTCCCAAAAAAACTACAATATTTTTATAGGAACCTGAGAACTCAAAAAAACTAAACATTTTTAGCGACTGTTCCGAATTTGTCAATTTGAACATTTGATAATCTTTCTCCCAAGACTATCACTTCCGTTACTTGCTCCAAGGGAAACTGGAAAAAAATTTCTAATCTCAAGCTTTCTCCACTAAGTTCTGGATAATGCAACTGTTCAGCAGCATCCTGTAGTGAAGTCAAGTCAAAAACTAGAATAAAGTGATTTTGAAAATCTTCCATAGGAAGAGCTGAGAAATCTTCGTTAAACTGCATTGCTTTCATTGTTGTAACATAAGGTCGACAAGGAGAAGTTGTATCTAATGAAACAATTGCTCTTCCATCCCGAATAATTCTAAGTTCTCCTAAATGAAATTGCTAATAGCTGAAAGGGTTTTCATGAAAAGAACCTGCAACAGCTGAATTTGTCTTCATCGCAACAGCAACTCTTCTTATTGGAGCATTATTGAATATATTTTCTTGTATGAATTGGTTTTGACGAGATGGAATGATAAAGGTTCTTGCTATAGTTTCCATGTAATTGTATTGAGCAAGTTCTCTTTCCAGATTCCATTCCAAGTATTGATGATTAGGTTCAGCAACTAAAATTCTTCTAGTAAACAACGAACAATCAACAATTTTCAGACTGACATTTGGATTATCAGATAGCATGTAAAAATTAGGTCTAGCTCGAATAAAATTAATTCGAACTTTGGTATTTGGTAGCAACAGTTTTTCGCAAGTAAACAAATCAATGGCGAGCCTCCCATAGAGTGAAAAAGTTATCCCTGTTTCCAAGGAATTTGCTCTATCAGTGAATGGATACATATCAAAAGCATCAGGATTTTCTTCAAAACTGTATCCATGACAAGCAAGAATTCCTTTATTACTCACTGCTGACGAAGTGAATTCGTTCGATATCTGGATATCTGTGCCTTATGAGGATATAATCCATTGGCATTTTAAACCATTGTATTGTTAAAATAAACTTAACAGTTGGAGAATAGAGAATGTAGTAGATTGTTTACATAAGTTAAGTAAGTTTGTGGTTCCTCATCTGAATCTTCCTCCGATTTTGCTTTATGTTCTGCTTTTTCTTTTTTGAAAGCATCAAACAATCTTCCTTTGAATAGTTGAAGCTTTAAGCTAAGATGGGTATCACGCATATCCAAGTAGAGATAACGATCCTTTTTAAATTCAAACTCAATACTGCTTTCATCCAGAGAAGTACTGGGGAATAATTCTTGTGTGTAAGATGACATAATTGTTTCCAAAACTGGGACTTTATCAAAAATCTCCAATGAAGAATTTGTAAAAGCCCCGTACCGAAAATGGCTTTGGTTTACACTCATTTTATATTGTCAAAAATGTCTTTGCGAGAGCGACTGTTTTTTGATCTACTTTTTCGAGAAATGTATCTGGTTCCAGCAGTTCTACGCTTAGATTTCTTTTTTCCACCTCCCAATTGTTTCCGAACTGTTTTTGCTCCCACATCTTTTGCAAATGTTTTGAGTTTTCTACGTCCAGTAACAACTTCCCCAATCTCTGGAGCAGCGATTTCAAACAAATCTGCCCCAATTCTTTTCGCAGCTGGGACTATATAGTTTTTAATAAAAGGGATTGCAGTTCTCCCAAGAGTTTGTGCAAGAGCTCCAAAACTTCTTCCACGCTGTCTTGCATGTCCTCGAAAAATAGGGAAATCAGTTGAATTTTGAGCAACCATTTCGCATGAAGTTTAAATCAAAAATGATTATTCGAAATCTTGCGGAACAAGAGAACAACTTGAGTGATTCCTACGGACACAAAAGGAATTTTATCACCTGTACTATCTCTTAGTTCTATCTTGATACTATGGATAAAATTTTTCAACAGCTTTTTAAACTGTAAATTTGTAAAGGATTGATAATTCATGTACTGTCCTGTAGAAATTATATCTCCACTCTTCACTTTGGAGATAAATGGAATACAACGCAATAAGGGAGTTTTGTATCACCAACTATTTTATTTTCTATAATATCACTGTATATCATTAGGGAATGTATTCTTATAATGTCGTAAGAATACTGAGGATAATGTGGACCTTTTCCTTTCATTATAACCCCTGTTTGATTTTGTTCTAAATCACAACCAAAAATGTGGCTCAAATCAGCACTCTGAATTATAAACACTGATTGACTCTCAGGTAAAAGAACAGCAACTTATTGTGTAATTTTATCTACTGATACATAGATTCCGTTATATTCAAAAACTTGAGCTCCTAGACGTTGTCGAATTTTGTTGTTCATGGCTACAACTATATCAACAATACTTGGATACAATCCTGATTCAATGTTCATCGGTACAATCTTTCTTCTCTCCTCAGAACTTTCTCTACCGTCTACGAATGTAAACTTTCCCTCTGTAACATTTTGGTACAGAGAAGGCTATGATATTTCTGAAATAGCAACCTTCCATTCTCCTTTCAAATGTATTTGTTCAGGTAGAAAATTTGTGAAAGAACTAAGACTATTATTCGGATAACAATTAAAAGAAGCGTTGGAAACCAACTCAATAGTGAAAGAATCCATGACAACTGATCGGTAGAAATTTAGTTTAAAAAATGATTTACCTGTAATCAGAACATTTTCTAAGCTCTTTTTCATAAAATTTTCCCAGAATTTCCTCTTTGTCGAGATCTTTGATGATGTATGAAGGGGGCTTTTTTGTAGAGACTGCCGAAATTTCAAAAATTTCATCTGTAAATTGTGGTTTATATCCTTTTTGGAACGGAATATCATTCTTTGAAATTCTCACTCTGTCTCCAACTTTGAATTTTTGTTTCCTATACCTTGTTAGAGATTTATTGTACAAAATTGAGAGGAAATCAGTATTCTTGACATCTCTAGGTGATTTCCCAATAGATCTTTTGATGCGACAATTCATTGTAGACACAAATTGCGGCAACTTGTGAATGAATTTTTCACCATGATCTTCTATGTAACGGTAAATTATGTGTTTTAATGATTGAATAGCTCTCTCTGCAAATGCAGCTTTTGTTTCACTCATTGTCGAGTAAACTTCAATGTTTTTTTCCTTGCAAAATTTGTTGAAAGTTCCTCCATATTCTGTTCCTTTATCAACCCAAAGCTTTTCAGGAGTGTTTTTTTTTTGAGAAATCATTTTTTTGGAAGCTTGTAAAGTGTCTTTGTCATATTTAGTTTTCATTGTTTGAACTCTGACAAATCGCGAAAAAACATCAACAGCAACCAATAAATATTTGACTCCATTGTTTTGACTCGCTAGTTTGTCCACAAATGCCAAGTCCATACACCAGGTTTCATTGATATATTTTGAAAATGCTTGAAGCCTTCGGAAACCTCTAATTGGTGGACCGAAATTTGTATATGATGTCTTGGTTTGTAAAAATTGTTCTCTCTTCTTTTTTGACAACCCGCTTGCTTTACTCAAGTTTCGCACAGAACCGTACGCAGCTCTACCCCTAGAATACAATCTGTTCAGACTTACCTTTTCAGATTTTAAAAGGATCCAAGTTCTTCTGTCTTTCGCTTTGGCATTCTTGTTGGCAACCAGTTTAGGTGGAATTTGAGTTGCTTCCAAAATGGTAAAGTAAATATCGGGAAATTCGGTATTTTTTCACTTTAGTGCACTCACAAAGTCTGCAATTGATTCTTTTGTGTCTCGATTATCTAATATGATATTTTCTGACTGAATTAGTCTAATTCTAGGAGAATTCAAAATTAAATCAATAAGGTGCTTATTGTTACTCGTTTTCAACTTTGCATTTACAGCACTGTAAATAGAATCAAAATTTTTTGGTACAATCTCCTCTTTTTCTTGCTTTTGCTCCAATTTTGGTTTTTTTGAAAGTGTACTTTGTGATTGATAAATTGAGTAAGGAATTCGAACAAACTGATCCATACTATGTCAATCGTTTAATGACAAAAGGAGTGATAACAGATATTAATTGTAAGCCTTTTGGTGAGCTCAAAATAGTTCTCCTTTTATGCAGTGAAGTTCTTTTTCGTGTGAGTTCTGATATTTCTCCTCGATTTTTTACTATGTCTACTTTTCGAAGATCCTTTAGCTCGCCTCGTATTAAGTTTACTAGACATTCGCTGAGGAATTGAATGAAACTTGTTGGACAATGGAGGATGAATTGTTTTTGAAGTTTTTGGGAAAATGTTTGAAATATTGGGAGTATAGCGACGTATTGTATGCTCATCGTCCAAAAACTTAGTTTCTGTTCCTGCTGGTAGATAAAATTTTGATGGAACTGAACCACAGTTTGTGCAATATCTTAGCGAATCAACTGTTTTTGGAGTTAAATCAATGAGTAAATGACCATAAGGAGTAGATGTTGCATCTTGATACCACTCTTTCAATTGTGATCCTAGACCTAGTTGTTGACTTAATGTATTGATTTGTAAAACATCTCTCGGTGACTTGAATAAGACTATATGTGTATTTTGTAACTCAACATCTCTTCCTAATTTGCTTTGATGAAACAAGTTATGCTTAATATATATTGTATTCAGTCCCCTAAGTCTTCCAGCAGTAGCAACTTTTACAAACTGCTTAGAATTTGAAATTTCATCACAAGAGTCATCAAATGTGAGCAGGTAATTTGTTCCATTATTGGGAAGGTTTTCAATCAGCTCAAAGTCAACTCCTTGGATAAACTTAAGGTTTTTTCTTTGCATTTGTCCATAAAGAGGTTGATAATGTTGATAAAAATAAAAAATTTTGTCAAACTTTGGTTAAAATGTACCAATTTTTAACCACTCAAAATTAAGATGCAAATTTCCAGATCCACTCGGTCCAACTAGCGAAATAAAAACTCGTTCTTTGGTAGAAATTCTTTTATTCATAGCTTTGGAGAAGGTAAAATATAACCGACTGTACTTGATAAAATTGCTACCCAAACTGTTGTTTCTTCACATGTAGTGGATAACATTATTCGAACGCTTGCACAAGCTAGTATTAAAACTATGACAAAAATATGGCACATAAACACTAAAAGAGATCTTTTACACGTACGTCCAAAAAACTTCCAAGATTTTCGTTCATGATTCTCCTCATCAAAAACAAAAATTCCTAAATTTAATTGCTTGTCACATTCATCTCTCATCTCAACTTTGGAATGAAAAAATTGATAATGATTAACATTTAAATTTCAAAAACACGATGATACAAAATTATTAAGGTAATTTACAATTTATTAAATAAACATCGAGTCCATGTTCCGTATGCAAATGCTTTTCTTTCTGCACAGTGAAGAGTATTTGCATGACGAAATGGGTAGTTGCTACACCTCCAATCATATTCTTCATCTTTAAAAATCAAATTCTGATTTTTTGCACATGCGTAGTCATCCAAATTTGTAACCTTTGTTTCCAAAATGTCTGACAGAATTTTACATTTTTCATAACCTTTTGCAAAAAGCTCCGTTTCTGGAGCTTTTAATTTTTTCAATATTTTTTCAAGCTCAGTATATTTTTCATGGCCACTGTTCCAATTGATTCCATGAAGATGCTTCGTACACCAAGCAGACTGAGATGTAGCTTTGAATTTTTTGGGAGGAAGAAAGGAATATCCCACAGTTTGTCCATTTTGATAAACTCCCAACTCTTTAACTATTATATTTTCAATCTACTAAATATCCAAAACAACTAGACTCATGATGGTAACTGTTTTCGCTGAAAATTTTAGTTAGAATAACTAGCAATCGAACAATGCATATACTGATGAAGCAAAAATTTTAATATATATACAGAAGAACAATCCAGTCACCAAGAAAACAAGAACTTGGAAAACTAGGTAGAACATAACAATAACCAGGTCCCTTACAAGTAGTAGACTTCACAGATCCAGCTGCATCGTGTAAAATTGCATGAAGTGTGAAAATTTTTGAATTTGCAAAAAAATAATCAATACGAGAATTTCCGTACCCAATTAGACCCCCAAAAGGAAATTTTTGGTCCATTTCTTTCAAATTTATGTTTGGATCTAAAATAATACAGGTACAAAGAAAGTAATTTTTTCTTTTTGTATTTGATGAAAAGTCATGCTTTATCAAATCAAAATTTCTGAGAATTTCATTCAATTTCTGAACGTTCATTTTCTACAGTGCATTCGTCAATAATGATACACGTTTTTTTGAATGTTTCTACATAAGACAAAACTGAGGGGATAAAATCAACCAGTTTATCATACTCTTCTTTTTTCAACTGAAATTTCTGATTGTGTTTCCAAGTGTTTCCGTTTCTACAATACTCGATAAGATCTATTTTTTTAATATCTGAACGATAACTTAGAAAAACTTTTCGTCTTCCATAATGCAAAAACCACTCAAATTCAGAAATTTGTGATTCTGTATCCAAATTTTCCAATTTGGGTAAATTTTGTGATTCCAAAACTGTTAGTGAAAATTTCTGGGACTTTTCTTGTAAGACGATATGAAAAAGTCCCGATTTATTTTGAAGCTTAAAAACAAGATTTCTGGAAAAACCAATGTTCCAACTCATACTGCTCAGCTCAAAGAAATTTTAAAAAATTATTCAAGAAGATGAATATTTGAATTACATTACTATAATAACATCACTCTTCAATAACAATGGTGAAAAATTCTTGTGAATGAATTTTTCACCATGATCTTCTATGTAACGGTAAATTATGTGTTTTAATGATTGAATAGCTCTCTCTGCAAATGCAGCTTTTGTTTCACTCATTGTCGAGTAAACTTCAATGTTTTTTTCCTTGCAAAATTTGTTGAAAGTTCCTCCATATTCTGTTCCTTTATCAACCCAAAGCTTTTCAGGAATGTTTTTTTTGAGAAATCATTTTTTTGGAAGCTTGTAAAGTGTCTTTGTCATATTTAGTTTTCATTGTTTGAACTCTGACAAATCGCGAAAAAACATCAACAGCAACCAATAAATATTTGACTCCATTGTTTTGACTCGCTAGTTTGTCCACAAATGCCAAGTCCATACACCAGGTTTCATTGATATATTTTGAAAATGCTTGAAGCCTTCGGAAACCTCTAATTGGTGGACCAAAATTTGTATATGATGTCTTGGTTTGTAAAAATTGTTCTCTCTTCTTTTTTGACAACCCGCTTGCTTTACTCAAGTTTCGCACAGAACCGTACGCAGCTCTACCCCTAGAATACAATCTGTTCAGACTTACCTTTTCAGATTTTAAAAGGATCCAAGTTCTTCTGTCTTTCGCTTTGGCATTCTTGTTGGCAACCAGTTTAGGTGGAATTTGAGTTGCTTCCAAAATGGTAAAGTAAATATCGGGAAATTCGGTATTTTTTCGCTTTAGTGCACTCACAAAGTCTGCAATTGATTCTTTTGTGTCTCGATTATCTAATATGATATTTTCTGACTGAATTAGTCTAATTCTAGGAGAATTCAAAATGAAATCAATAAGGTGCTTATTGTTACTCGTTTTCAACTTTGCATTTACAGCACTGTAAATAGAATCAAAATTTTTTGGTACAATCTCCTCTTTTTCTTGCTTTTGCTCCAATTTTGGTTTTTTTGAAAGTGTACTTTGTGATTGATAAATTGAGTAAGGAATTCGAACAAACTGATCCATACTATGTCAATCGTTTAATGACAAAAGGAGTGATAACAGATATTAATTGTAAGCCTTTTGGTGAGCTCAAAATAGTTCTCCTTTTATGCAGTGAAGTTCTTTTTCGTGTGAGTTCTGATATTTCTCCTCGATTTTTTACTATGTCTACTTTTCGAAGATCCTTTAGCTCGCCTCGTATTAAGTTTACTAGACATTCGCTGAGGAATTGAATGAAACTTGTTGGACAATGGAGGATGAATTGTTTTTGAAGTTTTTGGGAAAATGTTTGAAATATTGGGAGTATAGCGACGTATTGTATGCTCATCGTCCAAAAACTTAGTTTCTGTTCCTGCTGGTAGATAAAATTTTGATGGAACTGAACCACAGTTTGTGCAATATCTTAGCGAATCAACTGTTTTTGGAGTTAAATCAATGAGTAAATGACCATAAGGAGTAGATGTTGCATCTTGATACCACTCTTTCAATTGTGATCCTAGACCTAGTTGTTGACTTAATGTATTGATTTGTAAAACATCTCTCGGTGACATGAATAAGACTATATGTGTATTTTTTGTAACTCAACATCTCTTCCTAATTTGCTTTGATGAAACAAGTTATGCTTAATATATATTGTATTCAGTCCCCTAAGTCTTCCAGCAGTAGCAACTTTTACAAACTGCTTAGAATTTGAAATTTCATCACAAGAGTCATCAAATATGAGCAGGTAATTTGTTCCATTATTGGGAAGGTTTTCAATCAGCTCAAAGTCAACTCCTTGGATAAACTTAAGGTTTTTTCTTTGCATTTGTCCATAAAGAGGTTGATAATGTTGATAAAAATAAAAATTTTTGTCAAACTTTGGTTAAAATGTACCAATTTTTAACCACTCAAAATTAAGATGCAAATTTCCAGATCCACTCGGTCCAACTAGCGAAATAAAAACTCGTTCTTTGGTAGAAATTATTTTATTCATAGCTTTGGAGAAGGTAAAATATAACCGACTGTACTTGATAAAATTGCTACCCAAACTGTTGTTTCTTCACATGTAGTGGATAACATTATTCGAACGATTGCACAAGCTAGTATTAAAACTATGACAAAAATATGGCACATAAACACTAAAAGAGATCTTTTACACGTACGTCCAAAAAACTTCCAAGATTTTCGTTCATGATTCTCCTCATCAAAAACAAAAATTCCTAAATTTAATTGCTTGTCACATTCATCTCTCATCTCAACTTTGGAATGAAAAAATTGATAATGATTAACATTTAAATTTCAAAAACACGATGATACAAAATTATTAAGGTAATTTACAATTTATTAAATAAACATCGAGTCCATGTTCCGTATGCAAATGCTTTTCTTTCTGCACAGTGAAGAGTATTTGCATGACGAAATGGGTAGTTGCTACACCTCCAATCATATTCTTCATCTTTGAAAATCAAATTCTGATTTTTTGCACATGCGTAGTCATCCAAATTTGTAACCTTTGTTTCCAAAATGTCTGACAGAATTTTACATTTTTCATAACCTTTTGCAAAAAGCTCCGTTTCTGGAGCTTTTAATTTTTTCAATATTTTTTCAAGCTCAGTATATTTTTCATGGCCACTGTTCCAATTGATTCCATGAAGATGCTTCGTACACCAAGCAGACTGAGATGTAGCTTTGAATTTTTTGGGAGGAAGAAAGGAATATCCCACAGTTTGTCCATTTTGATAAACTCCCAACTCTTTAACTATTTTATTTTCAATCTACTAAATATCCAAAACAACTAGACTCATGATGGTAACTGTTTTCGCTGAAAATTTTAGTTAGAATAACTAGCAATCGAACAATGCATATACTGATGAAGCAAAAATTTTAATATGTATACAGAAGAACAATCCAGTCACCAAGAAAACAAGAACTTGGAAAACTAGGTAGAACATAACAATAACCAGGTCCCTTACAAGTAGTAGACTTCACAGATCCAGCTGCATCGTGTAAAATTGCATGAAGTGTGAAAATTTTTGAATTTGCAAAAAAATAATCAATACGAGAATTTCCGTACCCAATTAGACCCCCAAAAGGAAATTTTTGGTCCATTTCTTTAAAATTTATGTTTGGATCTAAAATAATACAGGTACAAAGAAAGTAATTTTTTCTTTTTGT
Organism: Symsagittifera roscoffensis; assembly: GCF_963678635.1. NCBI lineage: Eukaryota > Metazoa > Xenacoelomorpha > Acoela > Convolutidae > Symsagittifera > Symsagittifera roscoffensis. Next base: position 27,643,550 of record NC_087062.1, on the reverse strand, counting down.
ATTTGATGAAAAGTCATGCTTTATCAAATCAAAATTTCTGAGAATTTCATTCAATTTCTGAACGTTCATTTTCTACAGTGCATTCGTCAATAATGATACACGTTTTTTTGAATGTTTCTACATAAGACAAAACTGAGGGGATAAAATCAACCAGTTTATCATACTCTTCTTTTTTCAACTGAAATTTCTGATTGTGTTTCCAAGTGTTTCCGTTTCTACAATACTCGATAAGATCTATTTTTTTAATATCTGAACGATAACTTAGAAAAACTTTTCGTCTTCCATAATGCAAAAACCACTCAAATTCAGAAATTTGTGATTCTGTATCCAAATTTTCCAATTTGGGTAAATTTTGTGATTCCAAAACTGTTAGTGAAAATTTCTGGGACTTTTCTTGTAAGACGATATGAAAAAGTCCCGATTTATTTTGAAGCTTAAAAACAAGATTTCTGGAAAAACCAATGTTCCAACTCATACTGCTCAGCTCAAAGAAATTTTAAAAAATTATTCAAGAAGATGAATATTTGAATTACATTACTATAATAACATCACTCAGCAAAATTATTGAACATTACAGTTCTCAACAAACATAAAATCTCCCAAGACTTGGGCGAGTTCTTTGAATTCGTTCAAAGTATAGTTGACATAGGCAACTTGCTTCAAGACTTCGTTCTCCTTTGCAGTGAAGAGTCGAATCTGTATGTAGAGTGGCTTGTTAACACTGTACTTCTTGACTGTGTCACACACCCTTCTCTTCTTGTATGTTGCTACGTCATACACCGCATGAAAGTTCGCAAATTCCTGCTCCATGGTTGAGTCTTTGTCAGAATAGGGTTCCAATACAGGAACGAGTCCAAGGTTTTCAGCATCGTGAATAACAGTATTCCGTATTGCTGATATCCTTTCCCCTTCGTTTTCACCAAGATAGACTTGCTGCGTTTGTTCGATTTGTCCCGATTCATTTTTCTTTAGCAATTGGAAGCAAGGTTCAACGTAAATTTTTCCGTTGTAGGGTTTTTGGGACCAAGAAAATCTCCCAATTCTTTTTTGGTTCTTAGCAAATTCAATATAGTTGGGAAGTATATCTTTTCGTGAATACATTTTTTGATTTGAGACTCAGAGCCAACTGATTAGTAGTAGATATTTCAAAATAATGATATTTGTAAATTTATAGAAATTAGGAAATGTAGATGACTCACTGTACATTCCAAATAAGGTATTTTTACCTTATATGGAAAAATGAGTAGGTGATGATCCAAATATGGACATTGCGTAGGTGATGGAACTACTATATAAGCAATTCAATGTAGACAAAAATCATTTTCAACAAGTGATCGGTGATGGCATCTGCTATGTGTCAAACATATCCCACTTTTTATTCGGACTACAATGCAAAATCTCTTTTTATCTCTGTCTCAGAAAAATTTTATGAAAAATTTATTGTCACCCAAGACTACTGTGTATCTATTCATTCATCATTCTGCCCAGTGGAAAATTGCAAATTTCACTTAGTATTAATCGGATCATCGCTCGATCAGATTTTGCAAAGATTAGATAAATATCATTTCACTTATCAAATTGTTGACTGTATATATACTTTATACAAATAAAGGTTTTATTTCAATATTATTTCATCAAGAGGTGAAGTTTTCAATCATTTGAATCGTGCAGTCGAACACAACTTGAAATGTAGAATACCGGAAAAATTTCCCAGTGTTGCAAAGAAACGACTGTTGCGAAAAAAATTCAAAAGACATTATCTCAGTTCTGCTCAGAAGCTTGCGTCCACTCAGACTCTTGGATCAGCTTTTTTGGAAAGGATTCGAAAAGTTCAAAACTCAAAGTATGAGACTGACTTGTTGAAAATTGTTGATTGTTTTATTGATGGTTATGGTACCGTAAATAGTGAGCGTATCAATTTTTCTATTATTAATTGAATATTTGTTCATGAAGATCTTGTCAAAATTGTTTTTATTTAGTATCAAAAATTTTTTCAACGAATAAATATGTAATTTTCAACACGTGTGCGAAAATTAACTCAGAGTTTTTTTCGCAAGATGCTAATTTTGTCTTGATTTTTTCATCACGTTTGCAAAAATTTAATTAAACTTTTTTACAAGCTGCAAAAACTGTTTTGGTTTTTTCGACAAGTGTGCAAAAATTTTCAACAAATTTTTGTGTTAGATGCAAGTTTTTTCGTGGTTTTTTTGAAAACAAATGCAAAAAACTAACATATTTTTTCTTATGCATATGCAAAAATTGCAAAATTTTATTGTAAAAAACTTGTTAAATTAATGCTAAAAATTTTTCATAATTGCTGACTTTGAGTGCTATTCCCTATCTTAATACATTGTTTTTTCAATATTTTTGATCAATATACATGCAAAAAAGATATTTTTTTATGATCAAATTTAAAACAAAGATTTTCATTTTCTTTAATTATTAACAGTGCAAGAAAATCCTCTTTCAGTTTTCTTTAAAATGCGAAAATATTTAATGAAACTTTTCTTAATTTGCGAGATTTTCTTTGATTTTTTTAACAAGTGTGCAACAAAAATTATGAAAATTTTTGCATGGTGCAAAAATAATGTAACGTTTTTAACATGCTTGCAAAAATTGGTTTAATTTTTTTGCCATCTTTCTAACAAAATTCTATAAAAGTATTTACCAGATGCATAATTAGTTTAATTTTTAACAAGGTTTTACCATTGAAACTTCTTAATAAGCTTTTCTATGATCTCTTTGTCCCTATCTCTTGAAAATAAATTAAGTAGGTGCCAAGAAATTAAGTTACAAAGCACTACAGTAACCAATTTATTTACAAATCAAAGAGCTGTCGAGCAGCTGAGTTCTCAAAACTTTGCAAGTTCTCAATGGAGTGCAAAGCTGGTCTTGCCTCCATCACTGGTGGTTGTCTTGGTGGTTCGCTGACTGGAATTCTTGGCTCTGAGAACCCCTCATTCTCTTCGATGGTAATTGGGTTGTCCACAGATCCCTCTTCCCAAGGAAAGAGGAAATCGTCGAATGTTTGAGCCACATATCTAGAGTCAGGAATTTCGGGGTAGTTCATTCCCACATGCTCGGCCGATTCCTCCATCATTTGCATTTCTCCAAGTTGATTTTCTGTAGGGGTTACTTGCGTTATATGATGTTCGTTGAAATCCCTGCGCATCACCTCCACCATATGCCAGACTTGGATTGGGATGTCCATTCGTGCCAGAAAAACTCCACAAACTGTTTCTCGCACTTGGATTTGTACTAAATCAGCCGAAAACTCCACCGAGATCATAAGGTTGTTGTTTTGTACTGAGAAGATCATTTTGAGCAATAAGTTGAGTTAATGAGTAAAAACAAGATTTACAGTTGAGAGGGAGAAAATTGACGGTGGTTAAGTTGAAATTATTGTATTAAGAGCTGAGAGAGAAGGTAGTTGACGGTAGTTAAGTTGAAAATAAAATGATTTTTAGTTAAGAGAGAGGGGTACCTTCAACTGGAATGTGTGGGTTGGGTTAACCAATCAGAATGGATTTTCCTTATTTGGATTGTAGTCGTGTCCAATCAGATTTTAGTTTCCTTTTATGAAATTCTTATAGAAAAATCGTGTCCAAATGGAAACAAAGCTCCATTTTACACATTGTCGTTTCAAATCAAAAAAATGTTCATTTTTGTTCAAGTTGTCGTATTCAATCAGAGGAACCTTTTAAGGACTTAAGTCTTACAAATAAGTAAAAGTATACACAAAAGCAATCGCAAAAATAAATGACCAAAAGTTGTTTGCTGTAAAAATAAGAAATAATGCCGATATAAAAAACAAAAGAAAAAAATTTAATAAAAGTAGCATCTCTGCAAGTCTTCTCATCAAGTTAACTGAATTTTTTGTATATAATCGATGAGAAATTGCTGATTTTTCAGCAGATATTCAAGTTCTTTGATTTTGATGTAGATTTGAGATGATAAATCAAAGTTGATGAATTTTTCAAAGCAAATCTCTGGAAATCTGATACCAAACCTGATCATGCAAGATTTTGAACATTGAAAATCTTTAAAAAAAATGGAGGAATAAAGATCTTTGCTGGGGAGTTTTGACAAATTTGGGAGTTGGATAGGGAATAAAAAGAGTCTTTGAAATATTATCGTACGACTTTTTTATTAACTTCAAGTTTTCAAAAACAAATAAAATTTGTTTTCTAGTCAGGTGTAACTCAGCAGTAAGTTTATAACTTTGATACGCAATATGTGGATCAAAAATAAATCCTTTGATTGAGTAAATTTCCCTAAAGAGACCTTTACTTAGTCAAAGAACTCTATTTTGGACAACATAAACGTCCAAAAAGTTGTGAAAAAAGTAAGAATCTACATCTATTTCATCAATAAGGAAATCACAACGAATATTTTCTTTTTTCTTGTAGAGTAATTCGAGGAAGTTCAAATGCTTTTTAATTGACATTCTTCAAAAATGAATATTTTGGATCAAAGTTATGTCTAGAAACTGCTTAGTTCTTATTGGTTGAAAATATTTCTGGAAAATTCTAGAACTTTCGATGGAATGACGGCATTACCATAAAAGGAAAATGGCGTAGGTGGTGACCTCACTTCTGTTTATAGAAAGACGTCATTATCATAAAAGGAACATTGCGTAGGCGGTGACGTCACTTTTATTCAAAGAATGACGTCATTACCATAAAAGGATAGTTGCGTAGGCGTCATTGATAGTATAAATACACTTATTTTATTGGGTTAAATCATTCATTTTGTTTGCCAATCAGAAACAGTCAATTGAATTTTACTTCAAATTTTACATTTCGTTACTTCACGAAAAGAAAAATGTAAGTATTTTCATTCAATTGGTACTTTAAGTTTTTAATTTTGGAACATTTCTAACGTCCCAATTATTTTTAGATAATGCCTGCCCTTAACCGAAATGAGAAAACGAAGCGTGAGGACTGTGCACAGGAATACAGGAGAGCTGATGCAGCTAGACATCGAAAAAGATGTGAAAAACAAAAGGAACATAAGTGTCCAAACTGTCATTTTTATACAAAAAGCAAAGAGGAGATGGGTTATCATGTTGCGAAGAAGCATGCTCAACCAAGTTCAAAGCAGTCGACAGTTTGTCCTTCTTGTGAACAAGAGTTCCCAAGTTACTACTCTCTCCAACAACATCGGAGAAAAGAACATGGAGCAAAACAACGGAAACCCAGTGATACTGTAGCGGACTTGAATAAGATTGTGGAGGAAGAAGGGGAAGATGGTGAAAAGCTGAAGGAGGAACTTAGTGCTTGTCAACATTTTTTGGTGGATACGGAGATGGAAAATGGGAGACATAAGGTATTTAACTTTTAAATGTCCAAGTTATATACCAAAATAATGAACGAGAAACTAGAGGAAGTCTTCAATAAGCTTGATTCTGCAGCTAAAATCAACATTGCTCTGGGTCTGGGTTTGTACTTCAAAACCTTGAGACTGGTGAATATCGATATTTCTACGCCCAAGAAAACAATACTCTGTTTGAAAAATCCCACTTACTTTGTAGGAAAGCGGATTTGATAACAATCCAAGGAAAAGTAGAAAAATTTGATATTGTGGAGCAATGTACCAAAGAACGCCAGAACACAAAGTGGCGATTCAAGTTGATTACTAACGTTACAGTTTTTGCTGCTTTGCTGAAAAACATCCCCATGGGATGTCCGGACTCTGTCTTACCCGAGCCTTTATTACGACATACGCAAGTGAATTGTTTTTTATCTAACAAAGACAAGGAACCTTACAAAGATCATTTGTGTCTTTTCTGCGCATTGGCCATGTACATGAACGGACATAATGATCTCGACTCTCACACTTCTAGATAATTTACAGATTTTATATCAAAATCTGCTTATGATCCTAAAAGTTTTCGTGGAGTTTCTGTAGAAGACTTACCTGTTGTCGAGGAAATGTGCAAAGAAACATTTTTATATACAATTTCGTTATCCAAGAAACAGAATATGTAGGAGAACTAGCTCGACGAAGTACTGGAAGTTTTGACAAAACAGTCAAATTACTGAGATTTAACAATCATATCATTCATACAAATGATATTGATTCTTTCTTCAAGTGTTTCCGGTGTGCTAGTTGTGACACCTTTTTTTAATAAATACGACAATTTTAACAAACATCTTCTGAGATGCAAGGACCGAGTGAAACATATTTACCCAAAAAACGTCTATGAGCTTTGCAAAACCTTGTTTGAAAGAAAAGCTAGAAGGATTCAGTCTTCCAGTTTCTGAAGACAACAAGTTTTTCAATAATCTAGCAATTTTTGACTTTGAGTCGATTTGTGTTCCTACAGAGGAACTAAGTGAGACGCAAACTACTACCTGGATTGGAAACCATATCCCCATTTCAGTCTCTATATCATCAAATCTGATTGATGAACCCATATTTTTGTACAACAAGGATCCGCAGAACTTGATTATTGATTTTGTAAGCAAACTCGAGCTGTTGGCTGAGAAAAGTCAGCTGGAGATGAGAACAAAATTTCAAGAAATTGAAGTAGCTGTCAATGAAAAAATGAAAAAGATCTTTGATCATCTAAACGAACGTGGTAAAAATTATTCAACTAACAAATTCGAGTACGAAGACGAATGCATTGAAGATTTGGAAGAAGCAGATATGTCAGCACAATCCTTGCGAATTCAGAAAAATCAACTCATTGATTTGAAACAACATCTGGAGAGATATGTAAATACTTTACCTGTTTTTGGATTTAACAGCGGTAGATATGATTTAAATTTGATCAAGTCCTATCTAATCCCCTACTTGATTCGCGATAAAGAACAAGAAACATCCGTCATCAAAAAACCAAATGACTTTATATCTTTCAAGTTTGGAGATGTACATTTTCTCGACATAATGAAGTTTTTGGGAGGGGCAACTACTCTGGACTCCTTTCTCAAAGCCTATAAAGCTAGCGAAACCAAAAGATTCTTTCCCTATGAGTAGTTTGATAACCCAGACAAACTTCTTTGAATATGAGAAGCTTAGAAAAAGTGGGTTTGACGAACAACAGGCACTGAAAAAGCTTCAAATCAGGACTGTTCCTCCATCTGGCTTGGATAAATACAATAACTTACAAGAGACTTGGAAGAAAAATGGAATGACAGTGTTCAAAGACTTTTTGAAGTGGCACAACAACAAAGATGTAGTTCCAACCCTGGAGGCAATGCAAAAAATGATTCAGTTTTATCATAACAAGGGGATAGATATGTTAAAACTTGGTTGCACACTTCCAAATCTAGCAAACATTTGTCTACACAAATCTACAAATTACAAGTTTTATACATTTTGCGAAAGTGATAAAGACTTGTGTGAAAAAAAATTAGAGAGGACATGACTGGAGGACTTTCCATTGTTTTCACTCGAAAAGCTGTAGTTGATGAGACATACAACACAAACTCATGAAATGCTTGTAAATCAATCGTTGGAATTGATGCAAGCCAGCTTTACCCTTTCTCAATGTGTCAAGATATGCCAACAGGACTGTACACGAGATGGGAGTTTGACACTGATATGCAGAAATTCAAGGCTAGACATAATCAAACTCGCAACTTTGAGAATACGGTCATGTCTTTTTATCAAGAATCAAGACCAGAATGAAAAATTGAGAGCATTTTTACATCTGGAAAACAGAAAAAAATCGACTGTTTTAATGTGGACGGTTATTGTGATCACTGTAAGACAGTGTTTGAAGCAATGGGATGCTACTACCACTTCTGTTCCTGTCAAGAAGCTCGTCCCTCCTTAACAGAACAGGATATTGAGCGAGGAAACAAGAAGAGAAAAGATGGATGATATGCGACGAGAATACATTAAAGAGAAAGGATACAAAGTGGAAGAAATGTGGGAGTGTGACTGGTGGGAAAGTTTCAAAACCGATGACAAGATCAAAAATCACGTCAGAACCCGCTTTCCCTATAAAAAAGACCTCTTTCTACAGACTCCCTTCTAGCAAAAATAAAAGATGGATATCTTTTTGGCTACGTTCAGTGCGACTTAGTTGTCCCAGATGAGCGAAAATCAAAATTTGCGAATTTTCCTCCAATTTTCAAAAACACTGAGGTTGGAAGAGATGATATTGGAGATTACAAGAAAAACTATGCGATCGAGAACGAAATGTTAAAGCATCCTCAGAGAATGCTGATATCTAGTTTCAAGCTGGAAAATGGAACAGTTATAACTCCTCTCTTCAATTTTTATATAGAACTTGGATTGCAGTGCACCAAAATTTACCGATTTGTTCAATATTCTCCTCGGAAATGCTTTAATAATTTCGTTCAGTCAGTGGTTGTTGCTAGAAGAGAAGGAGACGAAAACCCTTTGTCAGGAGTTGTAGCAGAAACAATGAAACTTTTGGGTAATTCTTCGTATGGATATCAGATCATGGATAGATCGAGACATACAGTCACAAAATGTCTGAACGATGAAAAAACTCACAAGACAATCAATGAACCATTGTTCAACAGATTAAATACAGTTGAAAAAGATTTATATGAGGTGGAGTTGTTGAAATCAACCATTGAACATAGAGAACCCATCATCGTTGGATTTTTCATACTTCAGTATGCAAAACTGAGAATGTTGGAACTCTACTATAACTTCTTTGACAAGTTCTGTGATGTGAATAAATTTGAAGAGTTGGAGATGGACACAGACTCACTTTATTTGGCACTTGCCGAAGGAATTTTATACGACTGTATCAAACCAGATAAGAGAGCTGCTTGGGAAAAATTGAGGGAAAATGACTGTAGAGACTCTTTCAAGGCGGATGCAAAATCTAACTTCTTCCCTCGAATGTGTTGCAGTACGCATTAAAAAAATGATAAACGGGAGCCGGGACTTTTTAAAGAAGAATTTAGATGTACAGAAATGCTATGTTGGTGTAGCAAGACATATTGCTGCTATGACAACAAGTCAGATAAATTCAAACTTAGCAGTAAAGGATTAAACAAGCGAGTTCTCGAAGATTCAGGAGACGGACCTATGTCAAAGTACAGGAGAGTGCTCAATGAAGCAATCAACTTAACGTCTACAAATAGAGGATTCAGAGCTATAAATCATATGGTGGCAACATATGAACAAACAAAGAAAGGACTAAGCTATTTTTATCCAAAAAGACAAGTACAAGTTGATGGAATTCATACAAAACCACTGAACTTAAAAGAACTGATCTGGTCTAATAAATTTCTTCATGATGTCTTATTATATTGGTTTTATGATGTTAAAATGTAAAATTTTGCGGTAAACTTGTTATACAATGCAGTGATTTATATACTTTTTTGTAATTTAATTTTTTTCTCTCAAAAAATTTGATTTTTTTCGATGTCTCTGTAGGTTCAGAATAGATTCAGATAGATAGAAAGTAAATGTATCTAATAAATTTTTATTAGATCAAATTAAACAAAATCTTATCGTGTTTTGAATTTTTTTGAAAAAATTTTAAATTTTTTTGCTCAAAAACTCTTACCATTGACTTACCATGCACCAAAAAAAACTAAATACATAATCTTAATTCTACAATCTACACGTAATTAACAATTAATTGTTCCCAATTAGGTAACGCGCGCCGAGATTTTTGCGAAAAAATTAGACATTTTTGCACAAAAACCAAAAATTTTTCGTTTTTCTTTCCATTATCTTACCATCACACAAACCATAAAACCTTACCATCGGTATTCCCTATCTTAATACATTGTAGACTCTATACCCAATCTTAATACATAGCATGGCGGACCGGAAATCTATAACGTATCTTAATACATGGGGTCCGCCATGCAACCACCCCCCATACCCCCCCCCCCCCCCCCCACTTCAGCTCCAACATCTACTACTATCTTACAATTTCCATTTTTGGGAAAATGTTTATTATAGAGTTTTCATACATATGGAATTGTATGAAATTGTGTGAAAAGAAGCTTCCCATTTAAGAGACTGTATGATCAGCAATTTTGGTCAACCCGGGTCAACTGAAATCGAAAGAGGAGAAACAATTTGAATTGCGTCTATCTGAAGATTAACTCCGCTAATAACTTCAAAGAACTTTATGCGTAATTTAGCTGCTATTTTGAAAAAATTGTGTTTAGTTTTGCGTAGAATTTTTTTTTCAGTTTCCTCTGAAATAAAAAAGAAATTTTTTGTTTCTTCTCGGCTATTTTTTCTGAAACGTTGGTCCTAGTCCTAGTTTGGAGAAACAAACTACAAATTAAAATTCACCGAAACTAAGAACATTCAATTGGATTAATATTTCGCCTGTGCAAAATTTATAAGGCATTCTTTTTTCATCAATATTTTGCACAATCGCAAGCCTCAAATGGTTATCGTGTAATTTAATTGGCTTTTATGTACATAACTGTTGAGACATGTTGAACAGATTTTTTTCAAATTATCATAATATTTCTATCTCATAGAGCAGTTAATGAATCAATTGTGATTTGAACTTCCTGTTTCGACCTTGCTCAAGAGTTCGGTCAAAAACATGGTGATTCTCTCGCTGGTCCAGAACCACAGTCTGTCTTCCTTTGGCTGTTTGTCCGGATGGTATATTTGAATCGCTTTTCGTAAAACCTGAAAAATTTTCAATTTTTTTTTCAAATTCATTGTTTTCAAAAATGACAACTTCTAGTGCGGCTCTGAGCAGGTTTTTTATTTGAAATAATTATGCACAAAGCATGCTTTAATGATCTTCTATTTTAATGAGAATTGGTATCATTGTTAAAATTCTAAGTAAATAGTTTTTCTCCAAAAAGAACGCTCACAAGACTGTACAGCGCCTTATGAATAATCAGTGTCCCTAAAGATTTAGTTTCAGGTATGAATTAGCACAACCACACAGGGTCCAAAAAAATTGCCAATACTTTGCTAAAATATTGTTCCGACTTTTGAAGAAACTGAGGACAATATACGCTTGTGGTTGTTTTTTTTGGTCAATTCAAACGAAGAAATTTTGGCAGCACGTGGATTGACTGTTCAATCATAAAATGACCAAGCGGTTATGGTTAGACCGTTTCTGTTTAGTCCTGAATACTTATCATACTGAAAACGCGTATCATTATTTATGTGTGGCGAATTGTCCCGCTATACTAATGTTTTCCAATTGAATCAAGGCAAACTAAATTTTCATAATGATTCCATCAACAAAAGAAAACTTAGCCTATAAATTTGACATTTTAGGCTATAAATTTGTCCAAATGTCATAGTTCCTCTTGGGATCAGTTGAGGGCAATTATAAACATTCAACATTCAGAGTTCTGCTCTTGACATACGAATAGTCTTGGCTGTTTATATAGGCTTACTTCAAAGATGTGATAAAATTATTTCCTTCAAGAAACACTCAAAAAACTTCGTAATTGATTACGACCCAAGCAAGGATGATTTCTCAAAAAGTTCAATATAGTTTTCAATAAACTGAGCATGATCCAGTTTTGTAAACAAAAATCTAGAGATCGATTTTTTTTCCAGGTCAAATTACTCGCTGAATCAATTTTTGTTTGTCAAATTTTTCACGCCTTATTTTCAAAAGTTCCATTCAAGGTATCCCCTTAATATTTATTAGGATTACAATTAAATTGTGATTACGCTAAGATAGATGAATGACCCTTGATTTTCATGGTTATTGTTCCGACTTTCGTAGCGAAAGTAATGGAATATTTGTGCTCGGGTGGTTTTTTTTCAGACAATTTTCGACTTTTTAACAAGCCATTTTTGACGGAATTATTTTACATCATTCAAAAGCTATCGTTGTCCTCAGCTTAAATTTGAAAAGATATTTCACTTGTGATTAATTTTCGTAAAGTTATGGGGGTTTGATGATTGGCATTGGCCATTTTAGCCAATTTGGGACAATTAACGCGCGATATATTTCGCGCTATTAACGCGTGACCGAGATTTAATCCGTCTTAGAAATTGTTCCAAATTGGTTCAAGGAAGCTTATATGCCATTATTGATTTGTTATGATGAGCAAAATCTATCACTTTGTACTTTATATGGCGTGCGATTACAATTAGGATTACAATTAAATTGTGATTACGCTAAGATAGATGAATGACCCTTGATTTTCATGGTTATTGTTCCGACTTTCGTAGCGAAAGTAATGGAATATTTGTGCTCGGGTGGTTTTTTTTCAGACAATTTTCGACTTTTTAACAAGCCATTTTTGACGGAATTATTTTACATCATTCAAAAGCTATCGTTGTCCTCAGCTTAAATTTGAAAAGATATTTCACTTGTGATTATTTTTCGTAAAGTTATGGGGGTTTGATGATTGGCATTGGCCATTTTAGCCAATTTGGGACAATTAACGCGCGATATATTTCGCGCTTTTAACGCGTGACCGAGATTTAATCCGTCTTAGAAATTGTTCCAAATTGGTTCAAGGAAGCTTATATGCCATTATTGATTTGTTATGATGAGCAAAATCTATCACATTGTACTTTATATGGCGTGCGATTACAATTAGGATTACAATTAAATTGTGATTACGCTAAGATAGATGAATGACCCTTGATTTTCATGGTTATTGTTCCGACTTTCGTAGCGAAAGTAATGGAATATTTGTGCTCGGGTGGTTTTTTTTCAGACAATTTTCGACTTTTTAACAAGCCATTTTTGACGGAATTATTTTAGATCATTCAAAAGCTATCGTTGTCCTCAGCTTAAATTTGAAAAGATATTTCACTTGTGATTATTTTTCGTAAAGTTATGGGGGTTTGATGATTGGCATTGGCCATTTTAGCCAATTTGGGACAATTAACGCGCGATATATTTCGCGCTATTAACGCGTCACCGAGATTTAATCCGTCTTAGAAATTGTTCCAAATTGGTTCAAGGAAGCTTATATGCCATTATTGATTTGTTATGATGAGCAAAATCTATCACTTTGTACTTTATATGGCGTGCGGGGGATGACTTTAACAAAAAATCTCGAACTTTAAATAAAATTTCATTTTGTTTTATTACATTTAATTTTTTTAATGATATTACTGCTTCATAGACTTTAAAAGGCAGTCGGAACATTCAGGGCTCCGCCCTGATACGATCAGTCTTGTGTGTCTTTTTGAACAAAGCTGTTATGGGTTACAAAACTATTCCTTTATTATATCAAAGATAAACTAACATCAATTATTTCTCAGTTCCACTAACTATTCTTGCATGATGTTCATGAAGATCTTGTCAAAATTGTTTTTATTTAGTATCAAAAATTTTTTCAACGAATAAATATGTAATTTTCAACACGTGTGCGAAAATTAACTCAGAGTTTTTTTCGCAAGAAGCTAATTTTGTCTTGATTTTTTCATCACGTTTGCAAAAATTTAATTAAACTTTTTTACAATCTGCAAAAACTGTTTTGGTTTTTTCGACAAGTGTGCAAAAATTTTCAACAAATTTTTGTGTTAGATGCAAGTTTTTTCGTGGTTTTTTTGAAAACAAATGCAAAAAACTAACATATTTTTTCTTATGCATATGCAAAAATTGCAAAATTTTATTGTAAAAAACTTGTTAAATTAATGCTAAAAATTTTTCATAATTGCTGACTTTGAGTGCTATTCCCTATCTTAATACATTGTTTTTTCAATATTTTTGATCAATATACATGCAAAAAAGAGATTTTTTTATGATCAAATTTAAAACAAAGATTTTCATTTTCTTTAATTATTAACAGTGCAAGAAAATCCTCTTTCAGTTTTCTTTAAAATGCGAAAATTTTTAATGAAACTTTTCTTAATTTGCGAGATTTTCTTTGATTTTTTTAACAAGTGTGCAAAAAAAATTATGAAAATTTTTGCATGGTGCAAAAATAATGTAACGTTTTTAACATGCTTGCAAAAATTGGTTTAATTTTTTTGCCATCTTTCTAACAAAATTCTATAAAAGTATTTACCAGATGCATAATTAGTTTAATTTTTAACAAAGTTTTACCATTGAAACTTCTTAATAAACTTTTCTATGATCTCTTTGTCCCTATCTCTTGAAAATAAATTAAGTAGGTGCCAAGAAATTAAGTTACAAAGCACTACAGTAACCAATTTATTTACAAATCAAAGAGCTGTCGACAGCTGAGTTCTCAAAACTTTGCAAGTTCTCAATGGAGTGCAAAGCTGGTCTTGCCTCCATCACTGGTGGTTGTCTTGGTGGTTCGCTGACTGGAATTCTTGGCTCTGAGAACCCCTCATTCCCTTCGATGGTAATTGGGTTGTCCACAGATCCCTCTTCCCAAGGAAAGAGGAAATCGTCGAATGTTTGAGCCACATATCTAGAGTCAGGAATTTCGGGGTAGTTCATTCCCACATGCTCGGCCGATTCCTCCATCATTTGCATTTCTCCAAGTTGATTTTCTGTAGGGGTTACTTGCGTTATATGATGTTCGTTGAAATCCCTGCGCATCACCTCCACCATATGCCAGACTTGGATTGGGATGTCCATTCGTGCCAGAAAAACTCCACAAACTGTTTCTCGCACTTGGATTTGTACTAAATCAGCCGAAAACTCCACCGAGATCATAAGGTTGTTGTTTTGTACTGAGAAGATCATTTTGAGCAATAAGTTGAGTTAATGAGTAAAAACAAGATTTACAGTTGAGAGGGAGAAAATTGACGGTGGTTAAGTTGAAATTATTGTATTAAGAGCTGAGAGAGGAGGTAGTTGACGGTAGTTAAGTTGAAAATAAAATGATTTTTAGTTAAGAGAGAGGGGTACCTTCAACTGGAATGTGTGGGTTGGGTTAACCAATCAGAATGGATTTTCCTTATTTGGATTGTAGTCGTGTCCAATCAGATTTTAGTTTCCTTTTATGAAATTCTTATAGAAAAATCGTGTCCAAATGGAAACAAAGCTCCATTTTACACATTGTCGTTTCCAATCAAAAAAATGTTCATTTTTGTTCAAGTTGTCGTATTCAATCAGAGGAACCTTTTAAGGACTTAAGTCTTACAAATAAGTAAAAGTATACACAAAAGCAATCGCAAAAATAAATGACCAAAAGTTGTTTGCTGTAAAAATAAGAAATAATGCCGATATAAAAAACAAAAGAAAAAAATTTAATAAAAGTAGCATCTCTGCAAGTCTTCTCATCAAGTTAACTGAATTTTTTGTATATAATCGATGAGAAATTGCTGATTTTTCAGCAGATATTCAAGTTCTTTGATTTTGATGTAGATTTGAGATGATAAATCAAAGTTGATGAATTTTTCAAAGCAAATCTCTGGAAATCTGATACCAAACCTGATCATGCAAGATTTTGAACATTGAAAATCTTTAAAAAAATGGAGGAATAAAGATCTTTGCTGGGGAGTTTTGACAAATTTGGGAGTTGGATAGGGAATAAAAAGAGTCTTTGAAATATTATCGTACGACTTTTTTATTAACTTCAAGTTTTCAAAAATAAATAAAACTTGTTTTCTAGTCAGGTGTAACTCAGCAGTAAGTTTATAACTTTGATACGCAATATGTGGATCAAAAATAAATCCTTTGATTGAGTAAATTTCCCTAAAGAGACCTTTACTTAGTCAAAGAACTCTATTTTGGACAACATAAACGTCCAAAAAGTTGTGAAAAAAGTAAGAATCTACATCTATTTCATCAATAAGGAAATCACAACGAATATTTTCTTTTTTCTTGTAGAGTAATTCGAGGAAGTTCAAATGCTTTTTAATTGACATTCTTCAAAAATGAATATTTTGGATCAAAGTTATGTCTAGAAACTGCTTAGTTCTTATTGGTTGAAAATATTTCTGGAAAATTCTAGAACTTTCGATGGAATGACGGTATTACCATAAAAGGAAAATGGCGTAGGTGGTGACCTCACTTCTGTTTATAGAAAGACGTCATTATCATAAAAGGAACATTGCGTAGGCGGTGACGTCACTTTTATTCAAAGAATGACGTCATTACCATAAAAGGATAGTTGCGTAGGCGTCATTGATAGTATAAATACACTTATTTTATTGGGTTCAATCATTCATTTTGTTTGCCAATCAGAAACAGTCAATTGAATTTTACTTCAAATTTTACATTTCGTTACTTCACGAAAAGAAAAATGTAAGTATTTTCATTCAATTGGTACTTTAAGTTTTTAATTTTGGAACATTTCTAACGTCCCAATTATTTTTAGATAATGCCTGCCCTTAACCAAAATGAGAAAACGAAGCGTGAGGACTGTGCACAGGAATACAGGAGAGCTGATGCAGCTAGACATCGAAAAAGATGTGAAAAACAAAAGGAACATAAGTGTCCAAACTGTCATTTTTATACAAAAAGCAAAGAGGAGATGGGTTATCATGTTGCGAAGAAGCATGCTCAACCAAGTTCAAAGCAGTCGACAGTTTGTCCTTCTTGTGAACAAGAGTTCCCAAGTTACTACTCTCTCCAACAACATCGGAGAAAAGAACATGGAGCAAAACAACGGAAACCCAGTGATACTGTAGCGGACTTGAATAAGATTGTGGAGGAAGAAGGGGAAGATGGTGAAAAGCTGAAGGAGGAACTTAGTGCTTGTCAACATTTTTTGGTGGATACGGAGATGGAAAATGGGAGACATAAGGTATTTAACTTTTAATTGTCCAAGTTAGATACCAAAATAATGAACGAGAAACTAGAGGAAGTCTTCAATAAGCTTGATTCTGCAGCTAAAATCAACATTGCTCTGGGTCTGGGTTTGTACTTCAAAACCTTGAGACTGGTGAATATCGATATTTCTACGCCCAAGAAAACAATACTCTGTTTGAAAAATCCCACTTACTTTGTACGAAAGCGGATTTGATAACAATCCAAGGAAAAGTAGAAAAATTTGATATTGTGGAGCAATGTACCCAAGAACGCCAGAACACAAAGTGGCGATTCAAGTTGATTACTAACGTTACAGTTTTTGCTGCTTTGCTGAAAAACATCCCCATGGGATGTCCGGACTCTGTCTTACCCGAACCTTTATTACGACATACGCAAGTGAATTGTCTTTTATCTAACAAAGACAAGGAACCTTACAAAAATCATTTGTGTCTTTTCTGCGCATTGGCCATGTACATGAACGGACATAATGATCTCGACTCTCACACTTCTAGATAATTTACAGATTTTATATCAAAATCTGCTTATGATCCTAAAAGTTTTCGTGGAGTTTCTGTAGAAGACTTACCTGTTGTCGAGGAAATGTGCAAAGAAACATTTTTATATACAATTTCGTTATCCAAGAAACAGAATATGTAGGAGAACTAGCTCGACGAAGTACTGGAAGTTTTGACAAAACAGTCAAATTACTGAGATTTAACAATCATATCATTCATACAAATTATATTGATTCTTTCTTCAAGTGTTTCCGGTGTGCTAGTTGTGACACCTTTTTTAATAAATACGACAATTTTAACAAACATCTTCTGAGATGCAAGGACCGAGTGAAACATTTTTACCCAAAAAACGTCTATGAGCTTTGCAAAACCTTGTTTGAAAGAAAAGCTAGAAGGATTCAGTCTTCCAGTTTCTGAAGACAACAAGTTTTTCAATAATCTAGCAATTTTTGACTTTGAGTCGATTTGTGTTCCTACAGAGGAACTAAGTGAGACGCAAACTACTACCTGGATTGGAAAACATATCCCCATTTCAGTCTCTATATCATCAAATCTGATTGATGAACCCATATTTTTGTACAACAAGGATCCGCAGAACTTGATTATTGATTTTGTAAGCAAACTCGAGCTGTTGGCTGAGAAAAGTCAGCTGGAGATGAGAACAAAATTTCAAGAAATTGAAGTAGCTGTCAATGAAAAAATGAAAAAGATCTTTGATCGTCTAAACGAACGTGGTAAAAATTATTCAACTAACAAATTCGAGTACGAAGACGAATGCATTGAAGATTTGGAAGAAGCAGATATGTCAACACAATCCTTGCGAATTCAGAAAAATCAACTCATTGATTTGAAACAACATCTGGAGAGATATGTAAATATTTTACCTGTTTTTGGATTTAACAGCGGTAGATATGATTTAAATTTGATCAAGTCCTATCTAATCCCCTACTTCATTCGCGATAAAGAACAAGAAACATCCGTCATCAAAAAACCAAATGACTTTATATCTTTCAAGTTTGGAGATGTACATTTTCTCGACATAATGAAGTTTTTGGGAGGGGCAACTACTCTGGACTCCTTTCTCAAAGCCTATAAAGCTAGCGAAACCAAAAGATTCTTTCCCTATGAGTAGTTTGATAACCCAGACAAACTTCTTTGAATATGAGAAGCTTAGAAAAAGTGGGTTTGACGAACAACAGGCACTGAAAAAGCTTCAAATCAAGACTGTTCCTCCGTCTGGCTTGGATAAATACAATAACTTACAAGAGACTTGGAAGAAAAATGGAATGACAGTGTTCAAAGACTTTTTGAAGTGGCACAACAACAAAGATGTAGTTCCAACCCTGGAGGCAATGCAAAAAATGATTCAGTTTTATCATAACAAGGGGATAGATATGTTAAAACTTGGTTGCACACTTCCAAATCTAGCAAACATTTGTCTACACAAATCTACAAATTACAAGTTTTATCCATTTTGCGAAAGTGATAAAGACTTGTGTGAAAAAAAATTAGAGAGGACATGACTGGAGGACTTTCCATTGTTTTCACTCGAAAAGCTGTAGTTGATGAGACATACAACACAAACTCATGATATGCTTGTAAATCAATCGTTGGAATTGATGCAAGCCAGCTTTACCCTTTCTCAAGGTGTCAAGATATGCCAACAGGACTGTACACGAGATGGGAGTTTGACACTGATATGCAGAAATTCAAGGCTAGACATAATCAAACTCGCAACTTTGAGAATACGGTCATGTCTTTTTATCAAGAATCAAGACCAGAATGAAAAATTGAGAGCATTTTTACATCTGGAAAACAGAAAAAAATCGACTGTTTTAATGTGGACGGTTATTGTGATCACTGTAAGACAGTGTTTGAAGCAATGGGATGCTACTACCACTTCTGTTCCTGTCAAGAAGCTCGTCCCTCCTTAACAGAACAGGATATTGAGCGAGGAAACAAGAAGAGAAAAGATGGATGATATGCGACGAGAATACATTAAAGAGAAAGGATACAAAGTGGAAGAAATGTGGGAGTGTGACTGGTGGGAAAGTTTCAAAACCGATGACAAGATCAAAAATCACGTCAGAACCCGCTTTCCCTATAAAAAAGACCTCTTTCTACAGACTCCCTTCTAGCAAAAATAAAAGATGGATATCTTTTTGGCTACGTTCAGTGCGACTTAGTTGTCCCAGATGAGCGAAAATCAAAATTTGCGAATTTTCCTCCAATTTTCAAAAACACTGAGGTTGGAAGAGATGATATTGGAGATTACAAGAAAAACTATGCGATCGAGAACGAAATGTTAAAGCATCCTCAGAGAATGCTGATATCTAGTTTCAAGCTGGAAAATGGAACAGTTATAACTCCTCTCTTCAATTTTTATATAGAACTTGGATTGCAGTGCACCAAAATTTACCGATTTGTTCAATATTCTCCTCGGAAATGCTTTAATAATTTCGTTCAGTCAGTGGTTGTTGCTAGAAGAGAAGGAGACGAAAACCCTTTGTCAGGAGTTCTAGCAGAAACAATGAAACTTTTGGGTAATTCTTTGTATGGATATCAGATCATGGATAGATCGAGACATACAGTCACAAAATATCTGAACGATGAAAAAACTCACAAGACAATCAATGAACCATTGTTCAACAGATTAAATACAGTTGAAAAAGATTTATATGAGGTGGAGTTGTTGAAATCAACCATTGAACATAGAGAACCATCATCGTTGGATTTTTCATACTTCAGTATGCAAAACTGAGAATGTTGGAACTCTACTATAACTTCTTTGACAAGTTCTGTGATGTGAATAAATTTGAAGAGTTGGAGATGGACACAGACTCACTTTATTTGGCACTTGCCGAAGGAATTTTATACGACTGTATCAAACCAGATAAGAGAGCTGCTTGGGAAAAAATGAGGGAAAATGACTGTAGAGACTCTTTCAAGGCGGATGCAAAATCTAACTTCTTCCCTCGAATGTGTTGCAGTACGCATTAAAAAAATGATAAACGGGAGCCGGGACTTTTTAAAGAAGAATTTAGATGTACAGAAATGCTATGTTGGTGTAGCAAGACATATTGCTGCTATGACAACAAGTCAGATAAATTCAAACTTAGCAGTAAAGGATTAAACAAGCGAGTTCTCGAAGATTCAGGAGACGGACCTATGTCAAAGTACAGGAGAGTGCTCAATGAAGCAATCAACTTAACGTCTACAAATAGAGGATTCAGAGCTATAAATCATATGGTGGCAACATATGAACAAACAAAGAAAGGACTAAGCTATTTTTATCCAAAAAGACAAGTACAAGTTGATGGAATTCATACAAAACCACTGAACTTAAAAGAACTGATCTGGTCTAATAAATTTCTTCATGATGTCTTATTATATTGGTTTTATGATGTTAAAATGTAAAATTTTGCGGTAAACTTGTTATACAATGCAGTGATTTATATACTTTTTTGTAATTTAATTTTTTTCTCTCAAAAAATTCGAGTTTTTTCGATGTCTCTGTAGGTTCAGAATAGATTCAGATAGATAGAAAGTAAAAGTATCTAATAACTTTTTGTTAGATCAAATTAAACAAAATCTTATCGATTTTGAATTTTTTTCTTACCATTGACTTACCATGCACCAAAAAAACTAAATACATAATCTTAATTCTAAAATCTACACGTAATTAACAATTAATTGTTCCCAATTAGGTAACGCGCGCCGAGATTTTTGCGAAACCAAAAACATTTTAGCACAAAAACCAAAAAAAATTCGTTTTTCTTACCATTATCTTACCATCACACAAAACATAAAACCTTACCATCGGTATTCCCTATCTTAAGACATTGAAGACTCTATACCCAATCTTAATACATAGCATGGCGGACCGGAAATCTATAACGTATCTTAATACATGGGGTCCGCCATGCAACCAAAAAAACCACCCCCCCCCCCCCCCACTTCAGCTTCAACATCTACTACTATCTTACAATTTCCATTTTTGGGAAAATGTTTATTATAGAGTTTTCATACATATGGAATTGTATGAAATTGTGTGAAAAGAAGCTTCCCATTTAAGAGACTGTATGATCAGCAATTTTGGTCAACCCGGGTCAACTGAAATCGAAAGAGGAGAAACAATTTGAATTGCGTCTATCTGAAGATTAACTCCGCTAATAACTTCAAAGAACTTTATGCGTAATTTAGCTGCTATTTTGAAAAAATTGTGTTTAGTTTTGCGTAGAATTTTTTTTTCAGTTTCCTCTGGAATCAAAAAGAAATTTTTTGTTTCTTCTCGGCTATTTTTTCTGAAACGTTGGTCCTAGTCCTAGTTTGGAGAAACAAACTACAAATTAAAATTCACCGAAACTAAGAACATTCAATTGGATTAATATTTCGCCTGTGCAAAATTTATAAGGCATTATTTTTTCATCAATATTTTGCACAATCGCAAGCCTCAAATGGTTATCGTGTAATTTAATTGGCTTTTATGTACATAACTGTTGAGACATGTTGAACAGATTTTTTTCAAAATATCATAATATTTCTATCTCATAGAGCAGTTAATGAATCAATTGTGATTTGAACTTCCTGTTTTGACCTTGCTCAAGAGTTCGGTCAAAAACATGGTGATTCTCTCGCTGGTCCAGAACCACAGTCTGTCTTCCTTTGGCTGTTTGTCCGGATGGTATATTTGAATCGCTTTTCGTAAAACCTGAAAAATTTTCAATTTTTTTTTCAAATTCATTGTTTTCAAAAATGACAACTTCTAGTGCGGCTCTGAGCAGGTTTTTTATTTGAAATCATTATGCACAAAGCATGCTTTAATGATCTTCTATTTTAATGAGAATTGGTATCATTGTTAAAATTCTAAGTAAATAGTTTTTCTCCAAAAAGAACGCTCACAAGACTGTACAGCGCCTTATGAATAATCAGTGTCCCTAAAGATTTAGTTTCAGGTATGAATTAGCACAACCACACAGGGTCCAAAAAAATTGCCAATACTTTGCTAAAATATTGTTCCGACTTTTGAAGAAACTGAGGACAATATACGCTTGTGGTTGTTTTTTTTGGTCAATTCAAACGAAGAAATTTTGGCAGCACGTGGATTGACTGTTCAATCATAAAATGACCAAGCGGTTATGGTTAGACCGTTTCTGTTTAGTCCTGAATACTTATCATACTGAAAACGCGTATCATTATTTATGTGTGGCGAATTGTCCCGCTATACTAATGTTTTCCAATTGAATCAAGGCAAACTAAATTTTCATAATGATTCCATCAACAAAAGAAAACTTAGCCTATAAATTTGACATTTTAGGCTATAAATTTGTCCAAATGTCATAGTTCCTCTTGGGATCAGTTGAGGGCAATTATAAACATTCAACATTCAGAGTTCTGCTCTTGACATACGAATAGTCTTGGCTGTTAATATAGGCTTACTTCAAAGATGTGATAAAATTATTTCCTTCAAGAAACACTCAAAAAACTTCGTAATTGATTACGACCCAAGCAAGGATGATTTCTCAAAAAGTTCAATATAGTTTTCAATAAACTGAGCATGATCCAGTTTTGTAAACAAAAATCTAGAGATCGATTTTTTTTCCAGGTCAAATTACTCGCTGAATCAATTTTTGTTTGTCAAATTTTTCACGCCTTATTTTCAAAAGTTCCATTCAAGGTATCCCCTTAATATTTATTAGGATTACAATTAAATTGTGATTACGCTAATATAGATGAATGACCCTTGATTTTCATGGTTATTGTTCCGACTTTCGTAGCGAAAGTAATGGAATATTTGTGCTCGGGTGGTTTTTTTCAGACAATTTTCGACTTTTTAACAAGCCATTTTTGACGGAATTATTTTACATCATTCAAAAGCTATCGTTGTCCTCAGCTTAAATTTGAAAAGATATTTCACTTGTGATTAATTTTCGTAAAGTTATGGGGGTTTGATGATTGGCATTGGCCATTTTAGCCAATTTGGGACAATTAACGCGCGATATATTTCGCGCTATTAACGCGTGACCGAGATTTAATCCGTCTTAGAAATTGTTCCAAATTGGTTCAAGGAAGCTTATATGCCATTATTGATTTGTTATGATGAGCAAAATCTATCACTTTGTACTTTATATGGCGTGCGATTACAATTAGGATTACAATTAAATTGTGATTACGCTAAGATAGATGAATGACCCTTGATTTTCATGGTTATTGTTCCGACTTTCGTAGCGAAAGTAATGGAATATTTGTGCTCGGGTGGTTTTTTTTCAGACAATTTTCGACTTTTTAACAAGCCATTTTTGACGGAATTATTTTACATCATTCAAAAGCTATCGTTGTCCTCAGCTTAAATTTGAAAAGATATTTCACTTGTGATTATTTTTCGTAAAGTTATGGGGGTTTGATGATTGGCATTGGCCATTTTAGCCAATTTGGGACAATTAACGCGCGATATATTTCGCGCTATTAACGCGTCACCGAGATTTAATCCGTCTTAGAAATTGTTCCAAATTGGTTCAAGGAAGCTTATATGCCATTATTGATTTGTTATGATGAGCAAAATCTATCACTTTGTACTTTATATGGCGTGCGGGGGATGACTTTAACAAAAAATCTCGAACTTTAAATAAAATTTCATTTTGTTTTATTACATTTAATTTTTTTAATGATATTACTGCTTCATAGACTTTAAAAGGCAGTCGGAACATTCAGGGCTCCGCCCTGATACGATCAGTCTTGTGTGTCTTTTTGAACAAAGCTGTTATGGGTTACAAAACTATTCCGTTATTATATCAAAGATAAACTAACATCAATTATTTCTCAGTTCCACTAACTATTCTTGCATGATGGACAAGACAAAAAACAAAGGTAGTAAACATACCTTTGGTTCTTGAAAATCTGAAGTTCAACCTTTGCGAGTGATTAAAAATGGTCTTTAAGCAGCGATTCAAAGTTTTTTTACTTACATTTTTAACTTACTTTTTTAGAGTCTTGCTCATCCGATGCCCCAAAATTCTTTGCGTCAAATCCTTGCACTTTCGGAGGATACTTCTCAATGATTGCTAGAATTTCATTTTTCAGTTGGTAATCAGCAGGTGACCTTCGATCATCGAGGAACTGTGAAACCTCCAATAATTCTTTTGTGTACTTTTGTTTTTCCTCGCTGTCTTTTTCATGCTCGCTTTTCAGGACGTCTTTTTGGAGGTCGCGCAAGTTATCCTCAGCATCTTTGTACCATTTTTCGGTGGTCACGTTTTTGGGATGCAATGATAACGCCAGTTCGATGCACTTTGTGTAGTAATTTTTTGCCTTGTTTCTACTGTTGGGCATTTTGAGTACCTTTAATTGATAAGTCCCCATTATGCTCAAAATTTCTGCCTCCAGTTCAACATCTTTATCACGGACTTGTGACAAAGCATGGTGGTACAAATCATACACGTAGTACACCAATTCAAAATCTAGAGTCTCCTGATTTTTCATGACCTCTTCGTGCTTCTCGTTTGCAGCGGCGAGCGACAAACGTCCAATGACTTGAGTCATCTCAGTGAGAGTCTCGCCTTCTAAGATTCTGACCTCCTCTTTAATTTCATCAAGCTGCTGCCGATCTTTTGATGAAACAGAGGAAATTTTCTGAGCATCATTGAAGACTCTATAAAACTCCTCGACAGGGCGCTGAATCTCCTCAAAATTGTATTTTGCCAGTTTTACCTCGTTACATTCGCCGTAGACAACTCCACTGTTGAAGAAAAATTTTGCTTTCTTGAACAAAATCAGGCCTTTTACAGCAACTGATGAATTGTGGGTGCCTAGAACAAAAATTCATATCTCCATTTTGGTGTAATGTTCGTAAATTTTCACATGAATATAGTTGTCGGAAAAAGTAGTTGGCCGAGTTGTGATGTTATACGGTTTACTATGAATAGAATATGTTTACATCAAAACATGGATTTTTGGCTGTGCTGTCAAACTTTTTATTTTTTTGTTTGTTGTACAAAATTATAGTCTTATAATACCTTTTAGATTATTTACTGTTAATTTAAAGTCTTCAGTCTTTCCAAATAATTGAATTGGGACAAATTTTGCTGTTTCATTTAAATGTTTGGCTTGCGACAAGTTCTGCAGTTGGAGGCCAACGTTATATTTAACATTTATTTCAGATTGGTCGGACCTGTGACATAACGCTGACATTTTTTATTGTATATTTCATGGAAATTAAAACAAAAATGTTTGTATTAATTTAGATTCTATTTTAAAAGTTATCTCAATTTAATTATCAAATGTTTTCTACTTCAAACCTGATCTCTCTGTTAAATTTTAATACGCTTTTCGCCTGAAAAAAAATGGAGACAAATGGAATTTTTTTCGTTTTTTGAAATAGTTTTTGCATCATTTTTCATTTTTATGTTTATATCAAGTTGATTGCTACCATCTGCAATAGTTGCAAATCAAATTTTGCTTTTCTGGAAAATAATTTCAGCTTACCTTCAGCCATAGCAGAAAGGATTGAGTCCCTGCTCAATTCAGGAGCTGCTGCCTCAAAATCGTCCACCAACAAATCAATCTTGTCCGTTAAATGCTCAAAATCCGAAACTCGTTCATCGGAAACCAGTTGGAGATAGCTCATCCAGTAAAACGTTTTCGAGATGTTCCTTAGTTTCACCCCGTTAATGTCGCCACACCTCCTCGGGTTGTCAGCGTAAAAGACCCGTTTTCTTTCTAGTGACCTCTGTATGCTCGCAAGGGCTTTCTCTTTCTGTGTACGGCTCATAGCCGCCAAAGCTGCATTGCAATATGCGTCGTAGCTTTTATCTAACCATTTTTCAACCAGGGCTGGAGATTTGTTCTCGACATCCTTTTGCTCTATACTTTCGCCCTCTTTCATGCATTTATCAAAACTCATTTTTTCACTGAAAAATAAATTTCGAATCTTCATCAAAGTAAACATCAAAAAATAACTAACGCAAAAAAAACTCAATTCGCTGAAACTTATTCAATTGAACTCATCATCCATGAATTATTTTTGGAGCATCGTATGTACTCGACGGATCTTCAATGAAATGATTCGAGCCAGTCACATTTATAACATGTATGGCGAACCGTATTGAAACGTATTTATCAAAACTCATTTTTTCACTGAAAAATAAATGTCGAATCTTCATAAATGTAAAAATCAAAAAATAACAAGGTAAAAAGAAATCAACTCGCTGAAACTCGTTTAGGTGAACCCATCGTTTATGCACTATTTTTGAGAGCATCGTATGTACTCGACAGATCTTCAATGATGTAATTCGAGCCAGTCACATTTATAACATGTATGACCAGCCGTATTGAAACACATTTATCAAAAGTCATTTTTTCACTGAAAAATAAAAGTCGAATCTTCATAAATGTAAAAATCAAAAAATAACAAGGTAAAAAGAAATCAACTCGCTGAAACTCGTTTAGGTGAACCCATCGTTTATGCACTATTTTTGAGAGCATCGTATGTACTCGACAGATCTTCAATGATGTAATTCGAGCCAGTCACATTTATAACATGTATGACCAGCCGTATTGAAACACATTTATCAAAAACCATTTTTTCACTGAAAAATAAAAACCGAATCTTCATAATTGTAAAAATCAAAAAATAACAAGGTAAAAAGAAATCAACTCGCTGAAACTCGTTTAGGTGAACCCATCGTTTATGCACTATTTTTGAGAGCATCGTATGTACTCGACAGATCTTCAATGATGTAATTCGAGCCAGTCACATTTATAACATGTATGACCAGCCGTATTGAAACACATTTATCAAAACTCATTTTTTCACTGAAAAATAAAAGTCGAATCTTCATAAATGTAAAAAAATCAAAAAATAACAAGGTAAAAAGAAGTCAACTCGCTGAAACTCGTTTAGGTGAACCCATCGTTTATGCACTATTTTTGAGAGCATCGTATGTACTCGACAGATCTTCAATGATGTAATTCGAGCCAGTCACATTTATAACATGTATGACCAGCCGTATTGAAACACATTTATCAAAAACCATTTTTTCACTGAAAAATAAAAACCGAATCTTCATAATTGTAAAAATCAAAAAATAACAAGGTAAAAAGAAATCAACTCGCTGAAACTCGTTTAGGTGAACCCATCGTTTATGCACTATTTTTGAGAGCATCGTATGTACTCGACAGATCTTCAATGATGTAATTCGAGCCAGTCACATTTATAACATGTATGACCAGCCGTATTGAAACACATTTATCAAAAGTCATTTTTTCACTGAAAAAAAAAATTCGAATCTTCATAAATGTAAAAATCAAAAAATAACAAGGTAAAAAGAAATCAACTCGCTGAAACTCGTTTAGGTGAACCCATCGTTTATGCACTATTTTTGAGAGCATCGTATGTACTCGACAGATCTTCAATGATGTAATTCGAGCCAGTCACATTTATAACATGTATGACCAGCCGTATTGAAACACATTTATCAAAAGTCATTTTTTCACTGAAAAATAAAAGTCGAATCTTCATAAATGTAAAAATCAAAAAATAACAAGGTAAAAAGAAATCAACTCGCTGAAACTTGTTTAGGTGAACCCATCGTTTATGCACTATTTTTGAGAGCATCGTATGTACTCGACAGATCTTCAATGATGTAATTCGAGCCAGTCACATTTATAACATGTATGACCAGCCGTATTGAAACACATTTATCAAAACTCATTTTTTCACTGAAAAATAAATGTCGAATCTTCATAAATGTAAAAATCAAAAATTAACAAGGTAAAAAGAAATCAACTCGCTGAAACTCGTTTAGGTGAACCCATCGTTTATGCACTATTTTTGAGAGCATCGTATGTACTCGACAGATCTTCAATGATGTAATTCGAGCCAGTCACATTTATAACATGTATGACCAGCCGTATTGAAACACATTTATCAAAAGTCATTTTTTCACTGAAAAATAAAAGTCGAATCTTCATAAATGTAAAAATCAAAAAAGAACAAGGTAAAAAGAAATCAACTCGCTGAAACTCGTTTAGGTGAACCCATCGTTTATGCACTATTTTTGAGAGCATCGTATGTACTCGACAGATCTTCAATGATGTAATTCGAGCCAGTCACATTTATAACATGTATGACCAGCCGTATTGAAACACATTTATCAAAAACCATTTTTTCACTGAAAAATAAAAACCGAATCTTCATAATTGTAAAAATCAAAAAATAACAAGGTAAAAAGAAATCAATTCGCTGAAACTCGTTTAGGTGAACCCATCGTTTATGCACTATTTTTGAGAGCATCGTATGTACTCGACAGATCTTCAATGATGTAATTCGAGCCAGTCACATTTATAACATGTATGACCAGCCGTATTGAAACACATTTATCAAAACTCATTTTTTCACTGAAAAATAAAAGTCGAATCTTCATAAATGTAAAAATCAAAAAATAACAAGGTAAAAAGAAATCAACTCGCTGAAACTCGTTTAGGTGAACCCATCGTTTATGCACTATTTTTGAGAGCATCGTATGTACTCGACAGATCTTCAATGATGTAATTCGAGCCAGTCACATTTATAACATGTATGACCAGCCGTATTGAAACACATTTATCAAAAACCATTTTTTCACTGAAAAATAAAAACCGAATCTTCATAATTGTAAAAATCAAAAAATAACAAGGTAAAAAGAAATCAACTCGCTGAAACTCGTTTAGGTGAACCCATCGTTTATGCACTATTTTTGAGAGCATCGTATGTACTCGACAGATCTTCAATGATGTAATTCGAGCCAGTCACATTTATAACATGTATGACCAGCCGTATTGAAACACATTTATCAAAAGTCATTTTTTCACTGAAAAAAAAAAGTCGAATCTTCATAAATGTAAAAATCAAAAAATAACAAGGTAAAAAGAAATCAACTCGCTGAAACTCGTTTAGGTGAACCCATCGTTTATGCACTATTTTTGAGAACATCGTATGTACTGGACAGATCTTCAATGATGTAATTCGAGCCAGTCACATTTATAACATGTATGACCAGCCGTATTGAAACACATTTATCAAAAGTCATTTTTTCACTGAAAAATAAAAGTCGAATCTTCATAAATGTAAAAATCAAAAAATAACAAGGTAAAACGAAATCAACTCGCTGAAACTTGTTTAGGTGAACCCATCGTTTATGCACTATTTTTGAGAGCATCGTATGTACTCGACAGATCTTCAATGATGTAATTCGAGCCAGTCACATTTATAACATGTATGACCAGCCGTATTGAAACACATTTATCAAAACTCATTTTTTCACTGAAAAATAAATGTCGAATCTTCATAAATGTAAAAATCAAAAATTAACAAGGTAAAAAGAAATCAACTCGCTGAAACTCGTTTAGGTGAACCCATCGTTTATGCACTATTTTTGAGAGCATCGTATGTACTCGACAGATCTTCAATGATGTAATTCGAGCCAGTCACATTTATAACATGTATGACCAGCCGTATTGAAACACATTTATCAAAAGTCATTTTTTCACTGAAAAAAAAAGTCGAATCTTCATAAATGTAAAAATCAAAAAATACCAAGGTAAAAAGAAATCAACTCGCTGAAACTCGTTTAGGTGAACCCATCGTTTATGCACTATTTTTGAGAGCATCGTATGTACTCGACAGATCTTCAATGATGTAATTCGAGCCAGTCACATTTATAACATGTATGACCAGCCGTATTGAAACACATTTATCAAAAGTCATTTTTTCACTGAAAAATAAAAGTCGAATCTTCATAAATGTAAAAATCAAAAAATAACAAGGTAAAACGAAATCAACTCGCTGAAACTTGTTTAGGTGAACCCATCGTTTATGCACTATTTTTGAGAGCATCGTATGTACTCGACAGATCTTCAATGATGTAATTCGAGCCAGTCACATTTATAACATGTATGACCAGCCGTATTGAAACACATTTATCAAAACTCATTTTTTCACTGAAAAATAAATGTCGAATCTTCATAAATGTAAAAATCAAAAATTAACAAGGTAAAAAGAAATCAACTCGCTGAAACTCGTTTAGGTGAACCCATCGTTTATGCACTATTTTTGAGAGCATCGTATGTACTCGACAGATCTTCAATGATGTAATTCGAGCCAGTCACATTTATAACATGTATGACCAGCCGTATTGAAACACATTTATCAAAAGTCATTTTTTCACTGAAAAATAAAAGTCGAATCTTCATAAATGTAAAAATCAAAAAATAACAAGGTAAAAAGAAATCAACTCGCTGAAACTCGTTTAGGTGAACCCATCGTTTATGCACTATTTTTGAGAGCATCGTATGTACTCGACAGATCTTCAAGGATGTAATTCGAGCCAGTCACATTTATAACATGTATGACCAGCCGTATTGAAACACATTTATTAAAAGTCATTTTTTCACTGAAAAATAAAAGTCGAATCTTCATAAATGTAAAAATCAAAAAATAACAAGGTAAAAAGAAATCAACTCGCTGAAACTCGTTTAGGTGAACCCATCGTTTATGCACTATTTTTGAGAGCAACGTATGTACTCGACAGATCTTCAATGATGTAATTCGAGCCAGTCACATTTATAACATGTATGACCAGCCGTATTGAAACACATTTATCAAAAACCATTTTTTCACTGAAAAATAAAAGCCGAATCTTCATAATTGTAAAAATCAAAAAAATAACTAACGCAAAGAGAAATTGAACTTGCTGAACCTCTTTCAGGTGAACCCATCGTTTATGCACTGTTTTTGAGAGCATCGTATGCACTCGACGGATCTTCAAAGAAATGATTCGAGTCAGTCAAAGTTGTAACATGTATGACGAGCCGCACTGAAAAAAGTGGTCAGAACCAATTTGTTGAAAATAAGTTATTTTTTGTAGAATATAATTGCGCTTAGTTTTCAGGAAACAAGTTTTCGATAATTGATTTGCGCATCGCGCTATAAAATTTGGTAGACTCTTAGTGCAAAAAAAACAGCAATTTTTATTTTCAACTTTTTTTTGTTCTTTTCCTCCACTGGATCTTTTTTACGCCTGTGGTACGGCACTTACTGCAAGTGCAGTAGTAATTGTTGTTCTCTCTGATCACTGACCTTGGGACCTACATTGTTATGTATAATTATGCAGTTATATCGTTATTATCTTTTTACCATGGTCATTGGATGTTGATCATCGTTTGACTTCATTATTATCTATTTTAAGCTCACGTAGAGAATGATACGGTATTCGAGCTGGTTCATGGAACCATAGAAAGAAAACTATATTAAGAGATTAAATTAATTCTTTGATAACAGAATTGTTTTGAATCGGAGTTATACAGTTCTCTCACCTATCACATGGCGCAGCCAGCAGGATTCATGGCGCAGGATAATTGACGTCGGCTAGTTCGGATCCACCGTGGATTTTTAAAATTTGGTTGGATCAATTTATGTTAGCTGTGACTGTGAAACAAAACGTGAATCCGGAAATATTATTAGAATAACCTAAGGAAGTGGTAGATGAACCCATGCCTCGTCCAGAAACGCCGGCAGAAACAGAAACTGCTCAAGCAGTAACGGATCGGGAAAACAGAGATAAGCTTAGGAGAGACAAAGTGATACTAGAAATTGAAGAAAGAAGAGAACGTGGACCTAAGGTAGGACATAATGTGTTCTACAATGAGGTTAAAAAAAGATTTACGTCTCGTCTATTTCTGGCACTAGGTACGGAGGGGAAAAAGAAATTCGTACAAAAGAACCCTCATGCGGAAGGGTAAAAACTCGAATTCAGAGAAATGATGGCAATGGCAAAGGCATCATTTGAAAAAACAAGGAACATAACTTACGAACGATATAGGCTCTTCACACGAGCACAAGAACCCGGTGAGTCGTTGGAATCATTTCACGCGGCACTTACTGCACAAGCAGCTACGGCCGAACTCGGCGGTTTAGAATAAGAGTGTGTTAGAGATCTCTTTATAACTAGAATGAGGAATACTGCATTACAAGACACCCTGACGTTTGAAACTTTCACTCCAGATGAGATCCTAAAACGGGCCATAAAATTTGAGCATAATAAACAGACTACTCAAGCGTTTCAAAGGGCCGGGAGCGGAAGCTCCGGAGTGGGACAATTGCGGGAACCTCAAATCAAGATAAAACAGGAACCGATAATGGCAGTTGGGAATTAAAATTCAAATCACAAAAGACAGAACAAAACCCAGACTCAAAAGGTTGTCTGAAAATTGTTTGGAGCTTGAACGTTTCTTCTATTCATTTTAATTTTTGCTTCTAATGATTAATTGAAAAGGCAACCCACAAGTAAGGCCAGTCAATGACTGGTATAGATTAGACATATGTCAGACTTATTTTGTGAGCAACCATGATACCACTTGATAATTTGACATCGTCCGTTTTGATATGGTTTTGTGTATGTTAGTTTTTTTTAACTGATAGAGAAGTCGTTTCAAGTTAGCAAAAAACATGAATATCAAAAGAAATATACGAAAATGGGAAACTGAAAAAAAATGCAAATAGAAACAAAGAAAAGCTTGAACGAAAGCTAGTTGCTCCATTCCTAAAAGTTCAAAGGGGCCGGATCACTAATGCAAAATAAATCTCAAATGATAATGTAAGTTGTAACAGGAATTAAATTAACATTTTTTGTATTTTTTCAAAATTATTTTTGTGTACCTTTTTTTTTATTTTTTGTTCATATTTGTCTCAAAATGAAATCTTGACGCAACAAAAACCATTACTTAGTTCTCATTCAGATTGATTGAGCTGGTTCGGGTTCTGCAAACTATTCACTGCCAAATTCAGCTCTAAAACGGTGTAAATGCATAGATTGGAATCGATGAATCAATTTCTGATCGTTGCCGCTGCCCGCATTGGTGTTACATGGATAAAAATCAATTAAATTTTTGAGTTTTTTTGTCAGTGTCTATAAAAAGGATGGAAACAATAAATTATAAAAAAAAATTTAAAAAAAGGATTATATTGCTATTGATTGGTAAAGCTATAAAATCTATTGAAAATCAATTATAATTTATTATTTTTCACTTTTTTAGATAACAACAGCGAAACTCCATTATAATCTTTTTTATCACTTTATTGAGACGCAAATTTAAAGCGCTTAAAGGTTTTCTAAGTTTTTAAAAGAAGTTGGTTACTTTTATTCAATTTCGAAATGCGCAACTTCGATTTTGTTAATGTTTTTATGTTACTCAATTTCTCAGTTCTGTTCATTTCAACAAACTTCTTAAATCAACCCTCCACACCTGACAACCTGACCCGCTACCCAACTGGACCAACTCCCCTCCCCCACTTGAACCAATCCCCCTCCTGAACTTACAAACCCACCCCCATCAGAAGCAACCCGGGTGGGTGGTTCAAGTTACGGTGGGTGAATCAGGTGAGGTTGGATTTGTTCAGATGGGGTAGTGGGCTGGACGGGTGTGGGGAGGGGCCAGTTTGGATGTGGGAGGGGGTCGAAGAGGAGGCAAACTTTGGGTTGGGCGCTGTCGTAAGGAGGCAAAGAGCAAATGTTAAATCCCCCACCTAAACCAACCTCCCCCACCACACCACCCCCCCCCCCCCACATGGACCAACCCGGGTGGGGGCGGTGGGTTGGTTCTAGCGGGGAGGGGGTACTTTAGGTGGGGGGGGGGGGCAGGTTCAGGTGGGGGAATGGTTCAGGTCAGGGGCGGGTTCTGGTTCAGATGGGAGGAGTGGTTCAGGTCGTATGTGTATTGGTTCAGTTGGGGCGGGGTGGTGGCTCAAGAGGAGAGTGTGTTTAGGCTTCAGGTGAGGCGAGGATGTTTTTTCAGGTGGGAGAGGTGGTCCAGGTGAGGGTTGGGGTTGGATCATGTTGGGTGGGCATTGGTTCAGGTGGGGTGGGGTGTTGGTTCAGGTGGTGTTGAGGGGTGGAGATTCAGGTAGGGTGTGGTTCAGGGGGTCAGGTGTGAGGGTAGGGTAGTCAGGAAGTGGGTCAAGGGGGCAAACTTTTGCGAGGGTTTTTTAAGAGGGCAATAGGGTGAACTTAAGGGGGGAAGAGGTTAAGGAAATCATTTTGCAATTGGAAACTTTTAGGTTCAGAAATCGAGAAGGCCGGTCACTCGCTTTGCAAAATTTCTGCATAACTCAATTGATACATGCAGAAACGAATCGCACGAAACGAATCAAAAACAAGACTCGTTTCAGGATAAGGTCCGGATTGTTCTGACTGCCTTTTGAGGTCTATGGAGCAGTAATAACTTGAAAAAACTGCTTGTTGTGAGGTAAAGATGAGATTTTTTGTGAAAATCGTCACCCCACACGCCATATAAAGTACACAACGATAGATTTATCTCCTAGCAACAAAATAATTATGGCAAATAAGCTTCCTTCAACCAATCTTGAACGATTTCTAAGACGGGTTAAATATCCGCTAACGCGTTAGTAGCGCAAAATGTATCGCACGTTAATTGTCCCAAATTGGCCAAAATGGCAACCTTAATACCCACCCCTAAAACTTTCGAAAAGCGATCACAGATGAAATGAATTTTCAAATTTAAGCTCAAGAAAACAGTACACTTTGTATGGTATAAAAAAACTCTGAAAAATTTGCAAAAATTGGCTAGTTAAAAAGCCGAGATCTGTCTGAAGAAAAAAAACCCACCCGAGAACAATTAATCCGTTACTTATGTTACGAAAATCGGAACCATAAAGTGGGAAAAAATCTATTAACTTGATTTTAAAAGGATTATAATTGATTTAAATTTTGATTAAAAAAAAAATGAAAAATAATCATGTTTTTAGCCATTTTGTTGTCTGAGTGCAGCATAGGATTCGATTATTTCGATAAAAATGTAGATAAAAAAATCGGTCACAATTGATTCCTTTTCACTTTTCCTTAATGCGATCCCTTTTCAATTTAACTCAGGGAAGTATCAGTGATGAATCATTGATGCAATCACAATGCAAAGTGCTCGAAAAATTCAGCTGTTTCATTGTTATCTCAACCATTAAACCGCATTATAATTGTTCATTAATATCATTTTGACTTGTTTGATTCTAACTAACACTAGCGTCAGTTTTTGCCTTGATCGTTAATAACATCGAATAATATTTTTTACCGCATGCTACAGTTTACACGTGATCCCTTTATTGAAATCGCAATATAGTTTAGACAAAACAACTGTTCGATATATGATTGCTCGTATATCAGGATAAAGCCCTGAATATTTCGACTGCCCTTAAAGTCCACATAGAATAGTTTTGGGGAAAAAAAAATTTAGAAAAACTAGAGTCTTGGGTGAAAACTCGAGTCGTACAAAAAATATAACGACCACTTAGCTAGCCTCAATTCAATTTGGAACAATCTTTGTGTGCGGGATAAATCGCCACAAATACATACATTTGCGTTACGCTTTCAGCATTATGGATGAAATATTCCAAAGGCGTATGAAACAGTCCAGAGCATGGTCAAATTGGCACTTTGTAAGTTCCTAAACTTTGCAAAAAATGGGTTTGCAAAATTTATATTTGATTAAGGGGAGTCAGTATCTTTAATGAGTCTTAGTTTTTTTGTCAAAAATTATTATTTTGATCTTCGAGATTGACTGAAAAAAAACAATCACACCAAGCATAAATCTTCAGTTTTCTTCAAAAGTCGGAACAATTGATAGGCTAACATGATGTGTCAGTGAGAATGTGTCACTGAAAACGAAGATGAAAATGGTAATTGGCATAAATCATGCCGATCAAGATAAAATTTAAAAACTGTTTATCTAATAAAAGTGCAAACTAAAAAAAAATAAAAAATGTTGTCCATGTTTACTGCGATAATGTAGTTTATTAAAAAAAGCTGTCGACGAAAATTGGTATCCACAAAAATATTAAGTATAAACAAATCCAAAATATAATGTTTGAACGCAAAAAACATATTTTTGATGTGAAGATTTGACTCGGTTTGATGAATTTTCGCGTTACAAAGTTTTCGGTAATTTTGCACAAAAATATTAAGTATAAGCAAGTCTAAAATAAAATAATGAAAGCAAACATACGCTTTTGATGTGAAGATTTGACTCGGTTTGATAAATTTTCGCGTGACAATTTTTTCGGTAATTTTGCACAAAATAGTAAAAATAAGCAAGTCTAAAACAAAATGTTTGAAAGCAAACACACGTTTTTGATATGAAGATTTGACTCGGTTTGATAAATTTTCGCGTATTAAATTTTTTGGTAATTTTGCACACACAAAAATAGTAAGTATAAGCAAGTCTAAAATAAAATGTTTGAAAGCAAACACACATTTTTGATGTGAAAATTTTACTCGGTTTGATCAATTTTTGCGTGACGAATTTTTCGGCAATTTTGCTTTCTATTGTTTTGGCAACAGACCGGTTACATTTTATACGTTTTATTGATATGTATTTACTGCTCATAAACAGCTCATTAATAATACCAACGAAGTATCACATTACAAACTCATTTGTGTCCGCAATTTTTACCTTATAACTTACTTACTTTAGAAAACTCTGTCACCATGTCACTTTGATTTCCATTCTTTGAAACGATAGTTTTACATTGACTGATAACTTCTGATTAAACTTAGACACGGAA
The DNA here is from genome assembly GCF_963678635.1 of Symsagittifera roscoffensis. NCBI lineage: Eukaryota > Metazoa > Xenacoelomorpha > Acoela > Convolutidae > Symsagittifera > Symsagittifera roscoffensis. The sequence continues at coordinate 27,606,856 of NC_087062.1, read as the reverse complement.
TCCTGGTACGTCAAAAATTTTAGATTATGGTGCCTGTTAGCAGGCAATTTTATCATCATTTTCATCCCGTCCCCTTCTTTTGTTCAAAACCAATTCAGTCTGGATAGTCTAGAGATAATTTGAATAAAAATACCGTCTTGTTGGACAAAACGCACCAACTCAGTTTAAAAATCTAGAAGTTTAAATTTTAACTCAATGACGCACGCACAGACAATTCAGCTAATTTGAATTTCATACAATTTAGCCAAAAGTATAAAGACAATTCAGCCTGAGACACTTCTGCCAGTTTTAAAAAACGCTAGATTCGAAAGAACAAATTAGAATTGAAACTATTTCTCGGTTCAAGGTCGCCGGTTCTAAATTATAGAGTCCTGTCATCTATTGGCAAGCTCGCAGCACGTTGGGGCGGTCACCATTATTGGCTGAACTGTCTCTGGCTGAATTGTCTGCATACTTTTGGCTGAATTGTCTGAATTTCAAATCGGCTGAATTGTCTTTGACCGAATTGTCTGGACGCGAAAACCAGTGCAGACACAGAATTGGTTATCACTTAACAATGCTCTCTATTTATGTCACTGACCAAAATCGGTCGGTCGAAACAAACTATTTATGGCTCGAACACAATTGAATATAATCTTCTTTGGTAGAAATGGTCAGAAAAATACCTTTTCACCCCTATTTGGCCAAAATACCTCCAGTCATTTTGATAAAAATTCAATAGACAAATTTATAATTACGAAAAAAAATATTGTCTGTTTTATTACAGGGTTTTTTAAGTATCATAGTGTTATAGAAACTTTCTGCAATATTAGAGCGTCAAGGAAATCCACAAAATCAATTTATTCTTGAAGTATCGGAACCATCTGAAAAATCAGAATGAGTTCAGAATGCATCGGAATTGACTTGGGGACGACTGCGTGTTGTGTAGCAGTATACAGGGCAGACGGAAGAGTGGAGGTCATTCCAAACAGTCAGGGCAACCTGGTCACGCCATCGTACGTGGCTTTCAGTGACAAACAAAGACTCATCGGCGATGAAGCGAAGGCCCAGGTACTATCTCTCATATGTATCTCAGCTGTATCGCAATAAAAAACAAGGAGTCTATCTAAACTGCTCATTTTTAGTTTTATGCTGAAAATCTTAAGCGAATTTTTTAGTCGTGGTGAATCATCCCGCACTGCATAGTCGTTCGAAATTGAATTGAGGCAAACTTATTTGTCTAATTAGTTCAGTATATGACCCAAATTTGATCACTTAATGTTTGATTTTATCAGCCTGAAAGCAGTTAAATGGCAGACAAAACATTCAAGGCTTTGACCTGATACAAGCATTTTGTTTAAATTTAATTTTATGTTGTCTAAATTAGTTTTGCGCTTGAAATAAAAAACAAGAAAAGGCTGTGGGAGTGCAATTTTGAATGAACGTCATAAAAAATGTGCCATCAAAAAGGCTAGTTGTATTTTTGGTCTATGGAGTTTAACCCGAGATAGAAATCAGATTTCAGCAATTAACATTCATGCAAATTGTATGTTTAGCGTTTGAATTTTGTTAACTACTTGCCGCAATGGAGGAGCAACTCCTTACAAGGGTTTGATGAAGTTTATTTAAATAACGCCAACCAATAGCAAGCCGACAAAATGTTTTTCTGAGAAACAAAAAACCAATCATCTAAGCATCTTATTTGACAAAATGCAATTTTTGTTTTCATGGATGACGAAGAAATTCGTTACGAGGTACCATAGGGAGGGGGAGTGTTTAACAAGATCATATAATTTGCTGCAGTGATGATCATATAGCTTGCTGTAGTTTTTTCCCTATGACGATACACTGACTCTCATGCCAAAACATTTTTTTTGTTTTCGAATACATCATTTTGGCAAACATGCAAGAAAGTTGAATGATAGCGCTTTTTATAAAATTTCTAATGGAATTAAACGATTAGCTTGTTTGGTATATGGAGTAAACCCGGGATAGAAATCAGATTTATTTAGAATGGATAGCTGATTACTGTGCAAGTACTACACAAAGTTCCCACGATAAAAAAAATTCAAATTAGGGGCTTTTTTTTTCGTTGTGGTGTGATAAAAGCAGCTGACGAAAACTAAAGATTAAGCATCTTTGGCAGTCGTAATAATAAAAAACAAATTTCAAAATATGAACAAAAATTACCAAAAAAAAACAAAAGGAATAAAAAAAATCAAATTTTTTTGCATTTTTTTTGATATTTTGAAGTTTTGAACTCTAAAAGGCTCTGATATACTGAAAAGTTTTTACTTTTGAATACAAGCTATTGAAAGCCTTTTAGCCATCAAAAAAGCTATTGTAAGCCTGATTGCTTTCTATATTTGCTCGAATTACGGGGAAAAAATCTTCTGAAAAAATCAGATTGACGGAACAATAAGCGATTTCTAAAAGAGGGAATTAGCGCTCGGAAACTTTATTTTTGTTTCTTGTTGAGTGACATGACTGGTTTCAGCGTGATTCTGCTTCATGAAACAATAATTAACTGTTATTGAAAAAGGAATTTATAGTAGTGGAAAGTTAGTAAATCATTGACATGACAGGTATTAATAGCAATAGCTACACTTGTGACTGAACCAGCTATGTACATCTCTGAGTTTTCACTGAATAAGCGATAATTATCTATGGTAGAGCAAACATGGTGGCTTGAAATTAAGATTTAAACATTTGCTAATTTTTTGCAATTTTGTCAGCTTGGAGCTGTTACCGGATTAAAGTCGCAATACGTGGAGAATGCTCGCAAAACTGCAGAATCATTCCAATTTTATCAACGAAGACAGCATCGGTTATGATTTTAAATTATTTGTTAACCGAAATGAGAAAGTAAAATCAATTAAAAATTAACAGTTTTTCTCAAAATATGATTTAATAATTGGTTAAGCAGGTTGTTTTCTTGTTCATGTAATCACAATCAACCGTTTTTTTTCAGTAGTCACTAACGCATAAGCAGCAGCAGCAGCTGTTTGACTGGTATCAATGAATAGAATGCTTTTATTCAAAGACAAAATGTATCAAGTAATATGTAGTAGAAAAAAACTACACAAAAACGAAATGAAGTATTTATAAACTGATTTTTTTTCAAGCTACGATAAGGCTAATATAATATGTTGTCTTACGATGAACCAATGCTGGGTATTATTCAACTCCGTAAACTCTGTGGCGACCACAAACAAACAAAATATTTTTTGTTTTTTTTATCTGCAAAAAAAAATCAAATGATAAGATCAATCGAAATTCGGCAAGTCAAAAATTTCTAAATAATAGTAACAAAATATGAAAAAAATTTTTGTCGAGGTTTTTTTGAAGTTGCCGAGGTTATCAGAAGTAAGAACAAGACTACCCGTGTCGAGGCAAAACCTGGACAACTCTTTTTACAGTGCTGAACAAAACGAACCGGACAAAACGAACATAATTGGAAATTTCAAACGTTTTTTTTCTAAGAGTATGAAAAAAGTTACATAACAGTAACCAGATTTGGAAAAAAATCTTCGCTTGTGTTATCAAAATTTACATTATCAGAAGTTAGGAGACATCCGAAATCACGAGAAATAAACTCATTGAAGGAGACACCAAAAAAAGTGACAATAAGAACAAGACTATCTGTATCAAGGCTGAACCTTGGAAACTCCTCGTATAGCGCTGATTTAATTTAACCAGACAAAATGAACAAAATTGACAATTTTAAACGTTTTTTTTCTAAGAGTATAAAAAAATTTAAATAACGGTAACCAGATTTGGAAAAAGTCTTCGCCTGTGTTATCAAAATTTACATTATCAGAAGGTAGGAGCCATCCGAAATCACGAAAAATAAACTCATTGAAGGAGACACCAAAAAAAGTGACAATAAGAACAAGACTATCTGTATCAAGGCTGAACCTTGGAAACTCCTCGTATAGCGCTGATTTAATTTAACCAGACAAAATGAACAAAATTGACAATTTTAAACGTTTTTTTTCTAAGAGTATAAAAAAAATTAAATAACGGTAACCAGATTTGGAAAAAGTCTTCGCCTGTGTTATCAAAATTTACATTATCAGAAGGTAGGAGCCATCCGAAATCACGAAAAATAAACTCATTGAAGGAGACACCAAAAAAAGTGACAATAAGAACAAGACTATCTGTATCAAGGCTGAACCTTGGAAACTACTGGTATAGCGCTGATTTAATTTAACCAGACGAAATGAACAAAATTGACAATTTCGAACGTTTTTTTTCTAAGAGTATAAACAAATTTAAATAACGGTAACCAGATTTGGAAAAAATCTTCGCCTGTGTTATCAAAATTTACATTATCAGAAGTTAGGAGCCATCCGAAATCACGAAAAATAAACTCATTGAAGGAGACACCAAAAAAGTGACAATAAGAACAAGACTATCTGTATCAAGGCTAAACCTTGGAAACTCCTCGTATAGCGCTGAGTTAAATTAACGAATATTGCAGTGCCCAACAAAATTCTTGGAAGGCAAAATATTTATAAAAAACGGATAAAATTTGTTTTTAATTCAAGAGGTTTAAGCTCTTAGAGAGATTCGTTGGACTAAGGAAGAGACTTCTTTTGATGAACAATTTTCATCGGTTAATATTATAATTTCAGCAATTTGCGAGATTAACTTAAAAAAGCTAACTTAACCCATTTTTTGGGCACTTTTTAAAATCGTATACTCAAATGCACCACATTATTTTAGTTAGAACTCTGCGCAATGCGTGTTATTCTTTTTTATCTAAATTTAACCCTATATTTGAGAAAATCGTGTTCAAAGTTCATTTTTTTCGTTTTGTCCGGATAATTTGAATCAGCTTTGTATTTGAAACTTTTTTTAAAAAAAATCACCACTGAATTTGAAACTTTGGTGTTTCAAAACAAAAACTTTACAAAAACTTTTGAAGTTCTGTTGATTTTTTCCCATTGGTTATTTAAAATTTAAACTGACCTTAACAGTTTCTACTGAAATTTGAAAGAAACTAAAAGAGTTTGCCTCTAACAAGTCAAAAACTAATTTTTTGCAGTTTATTCGAAAATTGACAAATTTCAACCTCCATTTCATATGAAAAATATATAACATCTACAATGTATTGTTTAAAAAAATAAAATAGATATTGAGGTTTTTCAGATGATAAAAATCATTCGCCATGTTAGATGTTGAATTTTGGCTGAACTAACCTTCGCAGGCGAAATTTTGCTGTCAGTCTATTCGAAATTCGGAACCGTCATAGCAGAATCATGAACTATAGATAATTATATATAATGATATTTTTTAATGATAATGACAAACGATCATGGCGACATGGTCGATTATATCATTAGTGACCAAGTTTTATGTTCTGTTTGATGTTCTGTTTTATAATCTGCTTTGAATGAAAAAAATCATTTTGCATATATGACTGATTAATCAAACGGATAAGTTTCTGAGTTTGACACAGGAACTGAAAAGAGTTTTTGTGTACGGTTTGAAGATAGCAGCTGTTTACATGGGTGAGGCAATGTTTTTTTCCTCCCCACCTCCCTTTATTTTAGAGGGAAGAAACGGGTCAGGAAATGTTTTCTCATCTGGAAAAACATTTTAAGAAGCTATTCCGACTTTTAAATTTTAAGTCCAGTTCAAGAAAGCCAATTCAATTTTTTTTCAGCTGGATCGAAATGTCGACAACACGATTTATGATGCCAAGCGAATGATTGGAAGAATGTCTGAAGATGAGCATCTTCAAACTGCTCGCTCATCGTGGAAGTTCAAAACCGTGGAAAGAAAAGGCCAACTTTGTTATGACGTGGTGTGCTACGGCGAAAAAAAGGTGTTGACCCCAGTACAAGTTTCTGGTATGATTCTATCCAGGCTCAAAAAGGAAGCAGAAAAGTTCTTGGAAACTTCCATTTCGGAAGCAGTCATAACTGTTCCTGCTTACTTCAACAACACTCAGAGAGAAGCTACAGTCTTGGCTGCACAAGCTGCAGACTTGAAGGTCCTTCGAATAATCAATGAGCCTACAGCTGCGATTTTAGCTCATTGTGACGATCAAAAATTTGCGACAGGAGATAAAAAGATTCTGGTGTACGACCTGGGAGGGGGGACTTTTGACATAACTATTGTAGAATGTCAGGACGAAATTTTAGAGGTTTTAGCTACGTCTGGAAATTCTTTCCTGGGTGGCCGAGACTTCGATCAAAAGCTGGCTGAGTATCTCTTCACAGAAGTTGAAAAACAATGTGGAAAGTGCGTAAAGGATAACAAAAGGGCCTTTATTAGACTTCTGCAGGCTTGCAACATAGCAAAACATCAATTGTCATCTGCAGCTTCAGCGACAATTGCGGTGGACAATCTTATCAATGGAAAAGACTTCCTCTCTAAGATCAGCCGGGCTCGATTCGAAAAACTCAATGAGCATCTCTTCAAAAAGACTTTGGACAGTATTCAAACTGCCCTAACTGATGCCAAATTGCAAAAAAAAGACATTGACGCTGTTTTGATGGTGGGTGGATCCAGCAGAATCTCGAAAATTCGACAAATGGTTAAAGATTTTTTCCCAGACACCCCATTATTAAATTCAGGAAACCCAGAGGAAACAGTTGCTCGTGGGGCTGCAATTCAAGCCAGTCTCATCAAGGCCTTTTCTGATCAGTTGATGCAAGTTGTCCTAATTGATGTCTGCCCACTCTCACTTGGAGTTCAATCCCAAGACGATGTAATGTCGTTCATCATAAAAAGAAACAGCACTATTCCTTGCCAAGCAACGAAAACTTTTGAGACAGTGTCAGACAACCAAGAGGCAATTAATTTTGCTATCTTTGAGGGCGAACGATCAATTGCATCGGAGAACAATAAGTTAGATTCTTTCAAGCTAGAGGACATCAAGCCAGGTTTGAAAGGAGAGCAGAAATACGACGTAACCTTCAGCATAGACGTAAATGGCATTTTGAGCGCGAGAGCTGAAGAGCGTGATACTGGAAAGTGTGAAGAGATAACAATCAAGCGCGAAAAACATGACCCAGAGGAAGTTCAAATATTACTAGACGATGAACAAAAATTTGCAAAACAAGACAGAATTGAAATGCGCCGAATCCACGCTAAACAAAAGCTGGAAGAATATCTCTACCAGGTTTGTTTGCTATGAGCGATAGGTTAAAATTGACATTGTCTTTTTTCGATTTTTTAATGGCGCATTCGTTTAATTTTCTTCTTTTTAGTTTTCCAGTCGATTTTTCTTTAAATCTGTTTAAGCAAAAAGAAAGTCTCGAATTAGCTGAGACCTGTATTTTGTATTTTGTATTATAGGTCATATCTACAAAGTGTCTAAACTGCACTAAATAAAAACACACATTTTATAGTATGAAAAAAAAACTATGAAGCCTCCATATATCAATACGAGCATTCAGATGAGCACGATTCTTCATACAAATATTCAGATATTAAATAGGATATAGCATTTTAAGGAAATTTCCTGTTTTTATAAATTTGTAAACTTTCTAAAACTTTATTATTGCAAAAATGAAGTATTCCCTAACATTTAAAGAAAATCCTTTTTAATCAAGTTTGCTTAAGCCATAGTGTTCTCAGGGGAAATTACAAAAAAAAATATTCAGATAGAATCCAGTTTTTTTGCAAACTACTTTTTTTACAATTTGACTCAACCGTAATTCGTCGCCTAGGTTTTATGTTTTCACTCTGTAAAAATAGTGCTACAATTGCCAAAACAAGATAGTGGTTGTGAATGAAATAACAAAAAATGAAAATGTTCCGGACATTTCATTTTTTTCAGCTCCGAAAAAGAAAAAAACCTAAGAATGATTCTGAGCTGCACAAAACAATCTCAGATGCAGAAGTTTGGCTGGAAACAAAAAATATCACTGAACAAGAGATTCAGGAGAAACTTGAAAAGCTCAAGAGTGATCACAACTGATCAAGGTGAAGTAAATTATGGAAATTCAGTAAATTTATTTCAAAACACTAACAAAAAACTAACAAAAAACTAACCAAAAACTGACCAACTTAATTCAGTGTTTTCATTATTCTTTCCAACAAGACTGCATAGAAAAAAATATGAATTTTCTAATTTTCCGTTTTTGCTTTGACCATGCAAGATTTTAAGTGTAGAGTGAGTTTAACAATTGATTTTAAAGGGTTTTTAAACAATCAGGAGCGTTAAATGACAACCCGGGTCGAGGTCCCAGACTGATGCCAAAATTTGAAAATTGCACCGCGTCCGGATCTAAAGTCCGATTTTACTGAAAGCTGGTCGCCAAAGTCTTCACATGGAGTAGAGAAAAGTCAATACGAAGTTCTAAAATTTGGTTATAAAATTGGAAAAGTCGGAAAAAATTATTTACGATTTTAAGCTTAAGAAAAGATAATAAAATCACCAATTGTTCGGACGGAGAAATCATTTACCTTTCGAAAAAAATTTAAGATCTTTAAAACTAAAAAGATTCATTTATTTTTAGTAGAACAATTCAACAAAACCGACTTGAACAAAAACAATTCAATTCACTCAATTGGATCAAACAGTACAATACAAATATATCAATTTTTCAGTAAAAAAAACTTTTAGTTTACTTGATTTCCTTTGATGAACGGTTTTTCAGTCAGATTTTTTCGTATGGTTTTATTTAGATTATTGAACGGAAAACTCAAAAGAATACAATCAGGGTTATCAAATTAAAGACGAAGATTAGCGAAAACTTAAAAACCTTAATTGGTAACAGTTAATTTTTTACTAAAAAATTGCATTTAATTGTTAGTTTATTTTTCTCTTCTCATCAAAAACTCAACGTAAATGCTCTTTTCGAATTTTTATTTTAAAATCAGTCAAAATCATTGAAATTTGACCAATTCAGAACAAATCAAGTTATCAATGGTATACAATCTATGAATAAGACAATAAAACCAATATAAAACGCCTCAAAATATAGACAATAGTGCTCGTGTATTAGTGGAAAGCCTTGAATTTTCTGACAGCCTTCCAAGATCTATGAGATAGAATTTGTTTAAGATTTAAAAATAATTATATTAAGAGCAAAACGGTTCATTTAGTATATAGCAGCAATTTAATTAGTTTAAATAGTATGACACCATCAGTTTGGAACGATTTTTAAGCCAGATTAAATCTCCGCTTACGCATTAATAGCTCGAAATATATTGCGCCTCAGTTATCCAAATTTGTTGATTTATTAAAAAATTAAAGTTTTATTAAAATTTGAGCTCAAGACAACGAGATCGTTCGAATGATATAAGCTATTCCGCCAAACATTGTTAGTTAAAAGTTCAAAATTTGTCTAAATGATCCAACCGAGAGCAAATTTTTCATCCATACCTTCGAAAGTCAGAATAAAAAACAAATACAAGGCCTTTATGTTGATTTAGAACACTTAAGAGGGTAAAAGCTACGGCTGAAATAATCGAAATGATGCGCATATTAACAATTGGTCAATATATTTAAAAAAAACTGTTTAATTTTTGTTCATGTTTTGGATTATTTGCTTATTATTGGCTCATGGATTGAAATGATTGAAAAAGTAGTATAGGGATCCACCAGGGATCCTTAGGGGGGGCTTATTTGGCGAGGCTTGTCATAATCCGCCTAAGATTCTTAAGGGGAGACCTCAAGGTTTTTAAGAGCTAAAAATTTAAACGTTGTATTTCGCCCATTCATTGCTCGAAAAAAGCTTTGATTCTATATTTTAGGATCTAAAATGTTTTTAAAGCCTCCCACTTAAGGGTTCCTCAACACAGCCGCAAAATGCGGGTTCCCTTTTGGATTTTCTTTTTGAGATCATAAAATTTTCGGTAGGACACGAATCCGGTGAAAAAAATTGTCGGAAAAAGTTTTTAAACGTTTCCATCGCCTTTTAAAACGTTCGATTATAAATTTTGGGTGGGTGAATTTTTTAAACCTGATGAATTATAAAATTTAAAAAACCTGAAATTTCGTTAAGCCTTATAAATTTAACAAAACCAAATTCTCAAAATGTTACCGATTGAAGAATTGTTTATTCGAATTCAGAAGATGCGTAAAAGCTCTCAACAAAAGAGAAAAAATAACCAGAGGTTATGAAATGATTTGAATAAGCAGAAATACAAATCAAATCCAAAAGTCTTGCAACACAACTTTTGCAACAACAATTTCTAAAATTTTGCAAATGGTACCTGTTTTGATCACAGAACGAAAACTTATTTCACTCTTTTAAGAAAAAAAACAGTTATCTGTTTATATTTTCCTATGGATATGAAAAGTTATGATAAATTTTTCACACGATATTTTTTTTCATTTTTTTTTCATTTTTTTAAACCAATATTTTCTTCTTTCTGCCGAAAACGGAGTAATTGTTTATAGCTGTTTTCTAAGGATCTCTAATTATATCTACTGATATATATGCTTGGCTAATGATCCCTATGTAAAACTAATGATCCCCAAGTATAACTAAAGATTCCAAAAAACAACTGATGACCTCTCTGTATATCTTATGATCCCTTTGTATGAATGACAGATGGGTCTAGCTGATGTAAAAATATGATGAAATGTCGAATCATTGAAACCATTTTATCGTTCAAGAGGTTTACATACCAAGTTAATGTACTAAATGAAGTAGATATACTGTTTTAAAATCAACTCGTTCCTTAAATAACCGTTTGGTTTCGATTTGAATTATAGAGTTTCATGAAATGTTCGAGATAATGACGTATAGTGATATACCTTAACGAGTAGCGTTGGAATTATTGACAGCGAAGCTCAACTGTAGCTAGTAGTAAATTGTTTCCTTGATTTGTGAACACTTTATTGGTGAAACTTCTCAGAAGATTGTTTTTTTTTCACAAAGTGCGATAATCGTTTCTAACTAATACAACTTTGATTCATTCCATAACATTGACAGAGAGTTAACTTGTGTTAAAATACAACCATTTAGAGACACCAGCAAATTGCGAACCATAACAAAAAAGAGAAAAAATTGAAATTTTGGGAAACCTTATAAACTTAAGTAACCCAAAACTCTTAACAAGGCATCGATTGAAGAACTGAATATTTGAATTCAGAAGACGGGTAAAAGCTCCCAACAAAAGAAAAAACCAAAGGTTTTGGAATGATTCGAAGAAGCAGAAAAACAATTCATAACCAAAAAGTCATGCAACACAACTTTTTCGCAACAACAGTTTCTAAAACTTTTTAAATGGTATCTTTCTTGATTAAAAAAACAAATTTCACGCTGTTAAAAGAAAAATAGTTATTTTTGTTTTTCTATGGGTATAAAAAATTATAATAAAGTCTGAAAAGAGCCCGAAAACATTTATTTAGGAGTGATAGATTTTAAGGACAAAAAAAGGGTACAGAGTAACGGAGTAACCAATTTGACTTCATTGCAAAAATTATTCCAAGCAATAAAAAAAAGTGCCAAAAAGTTGCAACAAAAAAAACTGCTGCGGCAACAAGCTAAAAACAAGTTTTAGATACCGATTTCAAAGTACGGGTTATTTTTATGGTTTGTACCTAGAATCGCATGTTCTGACTTGCTATCAAGATGTAAAGTGTACCGCTTCAAGCATTTCATGATATAATAGTTGCATTAGATGGTTGGTTCTATCGATGGTAGATTAAAATGATCTATTGAAAGTTAGGCTCTGAGGTAAAAGAGAGTCGCCGGCCACTGAGTCGAGAATCAGTGTTTGCTGGCTCCAACGACACAGTGACTACTTCAAATTTATAGTCAACGTGCACCTAGCCCAGTGCTAATTATAAAATAATGGAAGAGGCTACGAGAAGCTACCATGGGATTCACTTTGTGCAGATGATCTTGTCATATCAGATGAAAGGGGAACCGTGTCTGTTGAGACTTTTAATACCTGGAAGAGGCTTTGCAAAAACTCGGCTCAAAAATTAAGTACTCTATTTCATGTCAAAATTGTAGTCCTCAAATAGACGGAAAGAATCCATGTGTTTGTTGATTAAAAGCAGACGGCATCAATTCGGTACGCTGCAGTTCTCGTCATTAATGGTTGCCTGAGAAGTTTAGTTGTCTGGGGAAACTACATAAGCATAATAATAATTGTTCCTTCCAATTATTGCTCAAATTAGAAAATTAGTGAACGGATCAATCATTTTAAAACCCAATGGGCTGTAAAAGTGCTATGTTATCTGGGTGATATGATTTTCCGTTGAAATTGCTGCGAGGATTGGTCATAAGAGCAGCTTTCTAGACAAAATCGCGGAAAGTTCCTGTTGAATTAAGATATTGACTTGATTAGAATGTGTCACACTGTCGCAGCTTGTCTCCATCCATGTATGATTTACATTTCTGAAACTTGGGGACAGATCAAGGCAACATTAAAATTCGGTTCTTTTAAAAGTGCTGGCACGAAAGCTTGGTGTACAATTACAGGGGTCACTTATGAAGTCAGAGTTATCAGAAAGCAATAAATAAAATGACAGGTCTCGTTGATCTGGACTAGTTAAAAGTGCGCCACGGTTACGATGGTTTAGCCATGTTCACCGAACAGAATGTTTCAGTTCCAGGGAAAATACCAGACGGAAGATCTAAGAACACTGGATTGATAGTGTTACAGCAGATACTTTAAGCCTCAAACCCGAAAAACTGTTTTGATCAAATGGCATAAAAACTTAGTTGTCCTCCGAGAAAAAGCTCGAGTGGTACTTATAACGCCCTTTCTGAATCAACTCATGGTCACTTTCCGAATGTTCAATACCGCCATAATGAGAAAACAGGCAATGAACTCGGTAGTATTAGTGGTAGTCTTAAGTGTTTTTACTATGATCCATGCTTTCAAAACTAATTTACTTGATACTAAAACAATTACTCAACCAACTAACCGATTCCAATTGGATGTATCTATGTTTCAATTTTTTTGAATGTATGCAATGAAAAATGAAGTCTCGAGTGTCTTTGTAAGCATCCGTTATGATGAAACTATGCTTGTTATTGTTATTGCTTATTTGTTATTGATGTTGTATATGTGTTTTTTGTGTGTGTTTGTATGCACTTATGTGAACACGTGTAGAATGTAGGTATGTACTGATGCATGTATTTCTGCATCTATAAAAGTAAGGATTTAGGTTTAGTTGTACTAGTTTATCTATCTATGTGCATTTGTAGCCAATGAAGACTTTTGTTTGTATAACAGTTTAAATCTGTGTGATCTGTATGCATGCATGTAGTTTTGTGTGGTACTTTTTAATACTGTCTCCAAGTACATGTGAACAATGTACATGTGTAACATATAAGCATGCAGTTACAATTTTTTGATACTTTTTATAATGTCTGTAATTACGTTTGATCTTATTAAGATGTGTTTGCAGTTGAAAGTTATTAATCACATGTGTCTCTTCTATGTAAATTTTTGCTCTTCGTGTCTTGTTTTTTTTGTGTATACTGTAGGTATGTATTTATGTAAACATCTGAGCATCCTCTTAGAAGTGTTTCAAATTTAAGATATGCGAGTTTATCTGGAATTAATACTTGAACTCAATTTCAATCGAATAAAAGTTTTCTTTGTTTTGTATAACTTTTTCGCCATCGAAGGTTGCTGAAAATATACAATCTACGTTTGTGTGTCTTTGACTGAAAAGGATTCACAAATGATTTTTGTCCGATGTCCTATTGGATATAATTAACGTTTGTGTGTATACACGGTTTTCGGTACGAAATGAAGCCCAGACACTTTATAAGTACAACAGGCAAAACAAATACAACAACTGAAAAAGCATGCGTGTTTTCGTATTGCGTATGTTGTATATTATCATTTTACTTCTCGATGAATATACGTATTCAGTATTTGCGGGTGTGTGATTTTATTTGCATAAAAAAGTCGAACGCATGTACGTTTAGAAGTGAAACAATAATTCATGGTGTAATTCCAACTCAAACTCAACTTAACTTCGGTTACAGTTTGAAAAAAAAGCGAGAAGATATCACTAGTTACTCTACTTGTGCTAAGAAGAATCTACACAGTACGAATAAGTATAATTATGTGTGTACGCATGTAGTGCTTGTTGGATGTATTTTTGTTTTGTGGCATGTTTGCACGCAATCTTTCGAAACAGTTTAGGAGATGTAATTATAGTTGAATTTACAAGTTGATTTCCCAGTCATTTGAATTTTGTTTCCTTTCTTTTTTAATCTGAGTTCTTCACCAGATTTTAAATGTCTACAAATTATCAATCAACTACTGTATTCATTCTTAAGATTGTGTTTAGGTAGATGGTATTTTTATAAATTCAAGCACGGCAGATGGTCATGGTTATATGGATGTGTTGATTTCCTTTTGTATGTTGCTAAATGCTTTTTTTACTCATGCAGATGCTCATCCAATCAAGTGTAGACGTGCACAATTCAAAGACAAAAGCATCACAAACAAGATAGAAAAAACATATGAAAAATAAAATCATAAATACAACACTTAAAATAGAAACGTACGAAGCAGCACTTGATAAATAATAAAAAAAAAACAAGTTGACCCGTTGATTTTTTTTTTCCAATTAAGATCAAAAATTTGAACAATAGTTTTGATTTTTCGACAATCTGGTGGTACGTATTACGGCTTGTAAAATTGGCACATAAATGAGTATATTCATACAAACCTTTACCATACACTCTATACGTCTAAAGTGGCAAACAGTTTGATTAAATTGTAGTATCTGGTACAATCATAGTATCTGGTGATATATTCCACATAACAATAACTAAACTAATTTGACCTGAGTATGTTTTTACTTCCAGTTAAAGTTATACGGCTGCATTTTTAATTTATTTTAGAGTTCTGGTAAAAACTATACGCCTTAAGATCTAATTGAACTTTATACTTATAGTTACACTTTAGTTGTGCACTACTAATTTAGATTTGATGAACAAGCACAATATGTACACACAAGCATATAGCAACATACAAAAGTATATAACCACACCCATCCAACCATACCCATATGCCCTGCTTGCATATACAAAAACTGCATCTACCTACACCCAAACATAAGTACGTATACAGTAGCTGATTGATAAACTGTACACATTTAACATCTGGTGAAAAACCTCTGTTCAAAAAGATGGGAACACAAACTGAAATGACTTTGACATCAAATTGTATTTTCAACTACCATTACAAAACCTGAGTTGTTTCGAAAGTTATAAGAAAAACTGTTTTTTCTAAAGTATTTACATACAAACACGCTACAATACAGATATACATCCAACAAGCATTACATGTGTACGCATAAAATAATTTTTTTTTGTACTGTATAGTTTCTACATAGCACAAGTAGACTAAGTAGCGGTATATTCTCGCTTTTCTTGTTACATCTTTCAGTAAAAATAGGTTGCGTTTGAATTGGAATTGAGTTATCGGCTTTGTTACACTTCTAAAATTATAAACAAACTACATACGCTTAAAACTTTTGTACATACAGAAGAGCCATTATACTTACTTACGCAATACAAAAGCACACACGCTTTTTTAGCTTGTAGTTTTTAATACGTCCTTATACTTATACTGTACTTATAAAGTGTTTAGTACAAAAGCCTAGATGTTTCTAGAACAATCGAAAAAAATATGGAGTTTGGTTCAGAGAAATATTCCAATGCACTGCTATGCCAATTTTGGTCCGTTTTTTTTCGGATTATTCTAGTTCTGTACAGGGCTACTGAGCTCGTTTCAAATATTTTTAAGCACTTCCAGCAAGAATTGCAAAAAAGTCCCTGAGAACCGATATAGGTAGAGAAAAAAGGCTAATTTAGCAAACACGTTTTTGTTGATTTCTGAAAGACAAACAAGCCGATCGAAATAATTTTAAAACAATAAGTCGACGTTTTAATCACTTTTCTGAACCGCAACTGTTTTTAGATTGTTAGTTCTAGAAAGAATATTGTTTGAAATTTTTCATTTTGGAGGGTCCAAATTTTAGGGAAACCTCCGACCGACGGAAGTTTTTATAAAACCCTGTTTTTATCCCACTGCGTAAGCTGACCTGGTCAACCAACCTTGTTTTAAGTAAGTTAAACCTCAATTGGAGGCTTTACCGCGGCAAAAACACTTGATTTTGCAATTTTTGAGGAACCCTCCGAAGCCACAATCCGCAGTTAGTTAAACACCTTAATAGACCTCTTTAGTAAGGAGTATTTGCGGAGCCCACCGAAATAGTTCAAATAACCCCCAGTGAAAATTTAGCTTCTTTTGACTCCCTACGAAGCGAAACTTGAAAGTTTATAAGTTTCAGGGAACCCTCCGGAGCGTATTAAGCCTCTTAGTAACCCTCCTTAGTGAACTTATGGGGACCCTCCAAAGCAACTTAGGTGTTGAAGGGACGCTCCAAGATAACCTCCGGAGTAAGTTAAGCGTTCTAAATACCCTTCGAAGTTATCCTCCGAGGTGACTTAACCCCCTTAACCACCCTCCTTAACAAAACTTATAGGGAGTATAAGGTTGAAATAGAAGGTCCCTTACCTACGAGTGGTGTATATTAGGATTAACTAAACCAGTTGATCCGGAGATTTGCGATCAACTTTGGATTCTAGATCGGGTTCGTCATAAGTACCCGAACAATTTTTTTTCGATTTTTGTTTTGGTTACGTGGTTGCCTTGAGCTACTTAGTAGGAAGGCTCGGGCAATTCGGGAGCATATAGAAGAAGACCTCGGTGAGTGTATTAGACTAGACACAATCACTTGTGGCGGCAGTGTCCTGGGCTTCGTTCGTTTGGAGTGTTCCAATTGTGGGAAAATTTTTCTATAAGATTAGGTTTTTTTATCCTGTGATCTCAATTCCTGTCAAACAACCAATTCTTGTCAACTCAACAAACTGAAGTAAATCAATTCTTCTCAAATAAAATATATACGATTTCATTTAGACTTTTCCGAGTTTTGACTGTAGTTGTTCAAGATTTGTTCATTTTAGTCAGCAAGACATTTCATTGTACAAGCCAGCGAAATTTCATCTGAATTGATTTTGAGATGTTTTGTTGATTTTTTACCTGCTACGACTAGTTTTGACGGGCTGTCATAAAAAGTTCAGACTATAACACTACATTAAAAAAACGGAAATTCAGAATATGGTTAAATTTGATAGCTCAAAGAACAAACAGTCATTACAACAACAAACATTAAACAGTTCAAGTAGATCATTCTAAGTCACAAAAACAATCCTGGTTAGACCCGGCCAGTTTATGTTGCAATACTTCTCTGTAGTTCTCCTCCACGCCATTAAAAAACTCGGCATGCGTTTATTTGGCATCGGATTGTGCTCATGAGGATATTTTCGCTCCTTGAACTTGAGAGAACTGATCAGAGTGTCCAACTCATGATCTTTTTTGCTGGCAACAAATCCCATTTTTCTCTGAGCACCAAATTGCAAGTTTGATGGCATTAGGTGATCGTATTTTCCGATTCCAAAAAAATGCACTAACTCCCTCAATCATCGGATGATCGATACTAAAGCTTGACATCCGTTTTTTTAGTTGACTCAATGTTTTAAGATTTGCTTGTGGATTCAGCCGACAATGTTTAAGTCCTAGCGTTTAAATTTTGCAAAATTATAGACTATAGTTCTATTTCTAAGCGCTCTTCCTGCTCCAGGAGTAGTAAAATTCATAAAACTTATCTGAGAAACTAAAAAATATATATATCAAGCGTTTTTGAAATTTTATCTTCAACTCAAGCTTTGAGTTTTTTTCCAAATTGTCCCGCGATAACCCTTGTCAATTAAAAATCGCATCAAAAGTTCGGTTAATTTCGAAATTATCTGAGTTAAAAAAAACTGATGAACTGGAGACTGAAAACTTTCAGTTTTTTATTCTAAACAACAGTTCTCGGAATTTTGAGTGATCTTTTCACAACTAAACTAATATACCTTGTTTTGCTTATTTTTTTGCTTAATATTACAAGGCCTATAAATTCAAAATTGTTATGATTTTTATTGATAGCGCGACCGGTTGTGTGTTGATCTTTCGACACCAAAAAAATCGTCACCTTTTGGAATCGCAATCAGACTACAAAAAACATAGGTTGAATTGCTTCAAACAAGTTTTCGTAGAGTTTTGATACGTACAATTTTTAAAGAATTTGAAGGCAAATTCTGTATCAACCTCTCATTGAAGGCAATTTCATTACCCGGGTTGACGTCCATAGAAGAAAAATGCTTATCATACAGTTTCATTTATGAAGTCTATGGAAAAAATGCTTATCATATAATTTTCTTGAATGACAATTATAAAGTAGTTATTTTTTCATAAATGAAAATTTTATGGTATGCATTTTTTTCATTGACAAAATTGAAAATTTGAGGTAAAAATTATTTTATCCTTTTTCTGGCTGCAAACTTGCTGTTGTGTTAAGAAATAAATTTTACGAAAAAAAAAAATTGCATGCATAATTTGACATTTTTGTGTTTATAACGTAGTCCAGGATGAGTTTCTCACCCAAAAAATCCAAAAATCACAGAAAGTGTTTTTTTGGTAAACACGATTATTATCTTTTGTTTCATTTGCTAAAATAAAAATGAATTTATAAAAAAACAGGACTTTTTTTCAGCCATCATAATTTCAAACTAAAAATTATCTAGCCATATTGAAAAAGTTGCTTTTTTGGTATATATTTCCATGTGAAAATGTAACAATTAACTTTTATGGCTAAAACCACCAAATGCAGTTTATCTGCGTGTAAACTGCCAATCACACTTTGCGTTTTCTCAAGTCAAAAAATCCTTGGTTAGTGTTTCGTTTGAAACACGAAATTTCGAAACAAAATTTTTTTTTTATTTTCATGTATGGAAAAAATGCTCATCATACAATTTCATAGTATGGAAAAAATGCTTATCATACAATTTCATATATGGAAAAAATGCTTATTTTGCTATTTTCATACATACACTTTTACTCTATGAAACTGTATGAAAGAGTATAACAAGCATTTTTGTCAACCCGGGTACATTATCAATCAAAACACTTGCTTTAAAGATATCTGCATAAAAGAAAATAATTTCATTTGACAATTTATATCTAATCATAAATAGACAATTTGATATTGATAACTTTATCCATTTTTTTCCAATCAGCTAAACGCCCACAAAACTCGTTACATATTTGGCTCACAGTTTTAACTCGCCGATTATGTCATGAAGTTCAGATGGGTGAATAAGTTTCTCTAACAGACAAATTTCATTTGTTTGTAGTCCGTTAAATTACACCAAAGTTGACAACTGGAAGAATATTTTGGTCAGTTTCAGAATCGTATTTAGTGGCTTCTAATAATTTGATTTAATAGTATTTTTATTTCGGACATTTATTAAAATTTGTCTCTTTTCTACTCGTTTCTACTAAAGTAGACGGAGAATTTCGTCTATGATACTGACTCAGGCATAACAGGACTCGGGCTTCTCACAATGATAGTCGGAACTTCGTAACTTTCATTCGGTTCCAGTTCAGAACCTCCGACTTGAAATCGGCTAGAATGAGCGTTGGAGCTATCGTCAGGTCTCTCAAAAGACGTTTCGTTTTCTTCCTGCAGTGAGTTTGGCAGTTCTGATGTGTTATTAACAGATGGGGGCGAGGATTCGTTTGGTACAACGTGGTTGGACAAAACAGCCGAGGCGAGGCTGGAAGCGGCCGATTGGGAGCCATGTAACGCACCTGGTGCTGACTTCTTATTCGATCGGACACTTCCGCTAGGTGACCTGCCGCCAAATCTGAAATGAGAGCAAATGGCTCAAAGAAAGTTATGCAAGATGTAATCCATTTCCAGCCAACTAAAATATCATTAAGAATTTCAAAATAAAATTGTTTCTCAGATGAATACTTGAAACCTAAATACTTTCTAATTTTTCAGTCGTTCTACGAATCCCGCATGACAACAAACTAATTAAGTTCGAAGGACTAAAAGTTAGGGCGTTTCTTGTGATTTTTCAAGATTTGGAGGTCCACAATTTGCACGCTTGCTGTTTCTTGAAATTACTCATCTAATTTTTCTTTATTCATGTAGCTATGTAGCTTAGATGCGTTTCAATCATGAACCTTTCAATTAAGAACCTTCCAAATTTTTCCTGACTTTAAAAATTATTAGTGCAAGGAAAATATCTAAAGTAAGAACATTTCAAGGAGTTTTTATCATTAAGGAACTACTTTTTGAAATTTTTTAATCAAAGCTTAAGCCGCGAGAGTTCTTGTTTTGAAATTGAACGCTCCATTTCAAAAATCCTCAATGTAAATTCAAACAAAACTTCAGCTTTCATGTTTTAATTCAGCTTGCCGAATCATATTTGAGCCGAGAAAGCGCTAGACTGTAAGCCATGCGCCGTTCGATCCCGCACCCAACGGAGACTCTTTAAATGTTATAGAGATTATCTAGCCAAATTTTCTCGTATTTTCTGTACAAAAATGATATTTTTTTCTCAGTTTAGAAATAAACTATTTGTGGAGTTGCTTTGCATTAAATTGCAATATACATTCAAAATTATCAGGTCATGTTGCCTGGCGGTTAGCACACCTATCCAATGTGGCAGGGCGGGGGTTCAGCTCCATCAGGAAACTTTTTTCTAGCTAGAAATGGCCTACATTTAGGTAACTTCTAACCAGAAATAAAGTGAGAAATAATGAATTTTAGGAAAATATTTAGTTTACTTAAACATTTCACGAAGAGTTTCCGGCCATAAACTTAGCTCAGATATAAAGTATTTCAGTTCAGAAATAGAACTTTTTTTAGTTCGCGATAGATAACAATGACATGAACACAAATTAAACGGAAAAATTTCAGATCTAAGAGCATTTAAAATTTGAAGAGGTGAAAATACTCACATTTAGAACTAAGTTTTTATTCAGCAACAGACTTTTGCAAAATTTGCCCCAACAGACAGACAGTTGATGAACTTATAAAAGTCACAGAAATCAAAACACAATTGTTCACATTTTTGGAATATTGGAGATTATAATTGGGTTTGAGCTGTTTCAAGGAGTTTTTTTGAGTTCACCGCTTGCTGGTAATTGTTTCGACCATTGAAATTGAAAAGAAACTTTGTATTCGGGGTGTTCTTTTGTCTCTTTTTCTTTTTTGGTTTCTTTTTGCGCAAAATCAGATACCACAAATGATCATCGAAATGGATGGAATGATATATCTATCATACTCAAGTTATTTGAACCGTGATTCAAATAACAGTAAAGAAGCTGCCCCATTATCACGAAAAACTGGTTTGAAGCTATCCCAGTGTCCAGCAAAAACTGATTTACGAAAATTGGTTTAAATCGTAAAGGATAAAAACTTATGTATGAAGTGTTTATCAGATATTGTGCAAAAATTCGAAAAAAAAAATTAGTTTTTTTTTGATTTTTTCTATTAAGTTTGTTTGTTATTTATTTTATTTTTCTATTTATTTGTGTTTTTTTTCACAAAACGCACAAAAAACTTTCGTGATGATTTATGTTTTTTACAAAACTTTTTGTATTGCAAACGGTTGTTATATTTTTGATCCACCCCCTCTGTGTCATCTTATTTAGAAAAGAAAAAATTGATCCATGAATTTAAAATTTGTGAAAATTTTCATCCTGTCGTTTTTATGTACATGAAAAAGGCGTCCCTTTATATTTCAAAATTAGAAGAAAAAAAACAAAAAAGTAATAGAAGAGCCCTTGACCAGGGCATACATGCATTATTGCCTAATTTGTCTACGAAGTTTCGAATTGTTCGCAAGCAAAGACCGCCAATCTTGCTATATATCAAGTCGAAACCTCTGGAGTTCAGGATTGAGGAACAAGTAATCTGAATGACGCTCCCCTTTTTTTTACTAACCCAGCTAGAGTATTGCTTCCAGTGTAATTCAGTGGATGATGAGAGGAGTTCGGTTGATTCTGCTTATTGGGGGTGTTGCCTCCTGGTACATGTGACACACTCACGCTACACCTTCTGATGGATGCCCTTCTGAAGTTGATGGGCTTTGGGGGCAGACGACGCCTCTGAGGAATGGGCGTGGCGTTTGGCTTTGGAGGACGGATCAGATATCTAAGAGCAACTCATACTTTAAACTGAGACATGTAAGTTTCACCCCTCCCCCTTCAAAAAATGTTTACTGTAGGGAGCAGATTTTCTGACTTAACTGGTAATTCTTTGCAATTTCTTAAAGAAAGAAAAAAAAGGAACAAGTAAGGGGCGGATTAAGGGGAGGGGGCGGACGCCTTTTTGGTCTGTTCTTTTTTTAATTTTGCCTGAAGGTTTGGCCAAAACAGGGGCTTTTAAGTGACTTTTGCAGAGCTGGAAAAATTAATTTGTTCGACCTAATCAAAGAAGCCGACAAAATTTTCAAATTTTTTTTGAAAATCCCCCTCTCGAGAAAAACATGGATCCGCCCCTGGAATGAGTGATGAAGTATGAATTGGACATTTTCGATTAGACATGTCATCGAGTATTTTTCTTTGCCAATTCTTTCCGAGCAATTTGTACTTTATGACACCTCTCTTTCTTGCAATTTTTAATATTTCAGCGTGTTGGCAATCATTCAAAACGCATTTTTATATACATTCTATTGAAACTATGGTAAACAGCCATGCTCACATGATATCGTCAACCTTGAGTGAGAAGTCGTAGTCTGGGTTGATGATGACGTAAGAGTGGCGAGACCTCTTGTCCTCGCGCGTAATCTCTGAAAACACACGACACGAACACATAAGTGGCACTCTGTTGCGTTGTGCTTGAAATTACAGAAGGTTCTAAGAAAACAAAACTGAATCTAAGAAAAGAAAGCAGAACACGCCACCACCGCAATCATTCAACAACCTTCACCGCGCTTCGTGAGTTTTGAATCCTCGCTGAGTTACTTAATTACTTCAACTTCAAGGCGTCAAAACATTTCACGAAAGTTCAGCCTGTACTCAGTCCTCAAACTTCTAAAAATTTTGAAATATAGGAACATTCAGGTTTATTTTCAATAAAAATGTGATTACTTATGTTTAAATTAAACCTTCCTTTTTGATACAGTGATATAAAACGGTGAATTCAAATGTTTAATTTTATTGGCATCAATAAATAATTCAAATAAGTAGGTTAAAAACATCGCCGTCCTGATTAATTGACAAAACAACGTCTCTCGGAAAGTATCAGAAATTTATCACAGTTCCACGTGATCAGGAAGGACTCTGACTTGCAATGCGTGTGCTTGTTCGTTCGATAGCGCACATCTGAACCCTACGTTGTTGGCTGTGAACTTTGCTTCGGCTCCCATTCGGGCAGTAACTCGTGCAAGATGGTTCGGCTGGTCGACCTTCAGAGTGAGAATGACCCTTAGCATGTGTGATTTTTCGCTATAAAAAGCCACCTTTCATTTGGTTATGAAATGCGAGAAAAATAACCTAAATCAGTTTCAATTTCAATGATAACAAAAAAAATACAATTATCACAAATTCAATTCTTTTTCTAACAATTTGTTTTTTATGGCCCAAACTTCTCGATTCTTTCTATAAAAATAGACATTAGGTGAAATTTCAAAAAAAAAATTCAGCTTTAACAATTACAAAATTCCTTAAAAAAATCATAAAAGTCTGTAAATGTTCCAAAAAATCCACAAAAATTATAAAGCTAAAAGCTCTTAAAGTCCGTATGCGAACCGGCACACATGCTAATAGACAATTCCCACCTTAACAGTATCCACGAACGAAGCACCCTTCATAACAAACAGCCTCGGTGCATCCACCCTTCGTTTTCTCTCCCTATCTTTAAACACAGCATTCGTCCATTCCCACACATTGCCCAACATGTCAAACAGCCCGTATGAATTTTGGGCGGGGAATTGATTGACAGGTGACGTCATATTGAAACCGTCTTCTGCTTTGCCGCCGTTAGGATACTCGCCCTGCCATAGATTGGATCTGTTCGTTTTGAACTTACCACCCCATGGGAACTTCTTCTCCTGGTAGTGATCAGCATTAAATAAGACTTTTATGATATTTTATTGATTATAACAGGGTCTCCATGTCAATCATCCAATTTCTGTTTCCAATAGTCATAAATTGAACCTACACCACATAGTGAGCGAGCTTTTTAAATAATAGTAATTTAATTTTAGCATAAGTGCAAAAACAATTTAAAAAAAGTTGATTGGTCTGATTTTTGCTCAAGACTAATGATAAATTTTGCATCAGTTCCCCATGTTTTAACTGCATGTTTTTGTGTCTTTTTCTGAATACTGATCACTTTCCTGCAGTCCCCCTCTGGAAGCGAATTCCCACTCAGCCTCAGTGGGCAGTCGCTTCTTCTTCCACAGACAGTAGGCCTGTGCATCCTCATAGGAGACATGAGTCACGGGGTGGAACAGTCTGTCGTCCAGGGCTGAACCTTTGCCTGAGTCCATATTGTGAAGCGACTTGAAGTTTTTGAATGAATTTTACAATTTGAAAAATATTATTTATCCAGAACTTAACATTTAAAAACATTTTCGGAATCTTCTCTTTAAAATTTTTTTGTTAAAACTATTTAGTTAATTGGACATTCATATGAAACACTAATAAATCGCTTCACAATAGAGACCTTTTACCTTCTGGGTACTTCCAGGAAGCGTCTGGAACCCGGTTGTAGAGATCATTTTCCGGATGCGGTTCCACACAATTTCGGTCTACGTACTTCGCCTCCAGACCTTTTGTCACGTAACTGTATCCATTTAAAATACACTGAGGTTTGTATCGTTTCTTTCTCAGCAAGAAGTTCTTGAAATGTGAAATAGTTACAGGATATCGGTCTAAATGGAACGTCCGGACGTTGATAGTCCTCGAAGGATTCTCGCCATGATTGGCATCAGGTGCGTCTGTTCCCATTAAGAATGTTCCGCCCATAATTTCATTCATGACTTCAAGACTAATGAGCGGGTCATTTTGCGGGTTTAAATGGCTTTTGATTGCTTCCGCTGACAAATTGGTCCAATCCATCATTTCGCATCGAATACACCCAATAAGCGCACAAATGATCAACCAAAAGGTCATAGTTGTCATTGTTGGCAATAGTTGTTTACAATAGTGGAGATTTATAAGTAACATATAACAACGTTTTCTTTTTGTTTGGTCTTCGCTTTTTCTAATCGCTGGTTAGAAAAAAATGGAAACTACGATTTAATAAGAGATTATAGATTTTTAGTTTAAGCTCAGTTGAGAGTCGCTTTCGATGTGTTAGTTCGTTTTAAAAAGTTGGATCTTAAGAGCTCTAAAAAGTAAACAGATTGCGAAATCTGCATGAAACGTGGCATGTTGTGTGAAATAATTTACAGCTAAAAACTATAGAAAAAAATACAAACACAAACAAGACTACTCTAAATCATTATTTTCAAGGAAAACTAAAAATCTCGTTTGCTGCCATGAAAACCATAAGCTTTCAGTCAATGATAGTCAAATCAGAAGAAGCGGGTTTTACTAACGGTTGTGACTTATGAAATCTGAAACAGTAATGTTTTAACTTTAATTGATTACTAATATACTATGTGATTTTTATAAAAGTATATACGTGCAAAACGAATATACTTTATTGTGACACCTATGTCTGGTCGTTTATGCATAGGATTACACGGCAATTTTTTCAGTAATTTTGAAGAGTTTAAAATTTTCCATGTATATAATAGTTTTTTTGTTTAGTTTTTTATTAGAATCTTGATGGGCTTCCATTTCAAACTTAAATTAAAATTTCAGACTAAAACTCGAAGTCTGTCTAGTTGTACTTTTCTAAATGACTTTCCAATCAGAGTAGTTTGAGTTAAAGCATCCACTTACCACTGAGTGCTTTTGGCTTCATGCCCAGTTGTTCCATCCGCTGTCGCACAGTTTCGTCCAGCCTCTCCTTCTCCATGTGGTCATAGTGCTGGTAGTAGTGATGGTGACTGTAGCTACCACTTCCCCCTCCCCCTGCACCGCCCATTCCACCCTCTCCAGGGTAGCCTCCCATGTCGCATCTGAGTCGAGACAAACTAATTGTTACCCCAAATATCATTAATACTCTGAGGGTAATACTCTGAGGGTACTCTGTTAAGAACCCAACCGGGTCAAAGTCCGCGACTCCTGTCCAGGCTTTCGCGACCAAGAACTGCCATTTATAGATTTTCGCGATCAAAAACCAAGGCGGAGATAGCTCAACCAGACTTGCGCAACTAATATTCTGTTTGTTCACAATAAAACTTTACCAATTTCAGACTTTCGCTACCAAGGAAGTGGCAGCTCGACCGGCGCATCCTAGGAAACGACCCGAAGGGATTTGCAGCGGCGCGATCAGCGTGATCATAATTGGCCATTTCCAGATTCAGCGAGGGAATCTTTTAACTAGTATGCAGGGATCACTATGAAACTTCTGTTTCCTGGTCAAATTTTGGGTTCAAATGAACCAAAAGGTCACAAGACATCTCGGTGATATATTACGATAGGCAGCATATTCAAGCTGAATAGCTGGATTTTTACTTGTTGTTGTTCTTCGAACAGTATTTATAATTTTTTTCAAAAGCCAAATTTTTTGGCGAATGAAGAGTAAAACTTGACTTTTTGAATAAAATTTCATTTGGCAGAGTAGTGTTTTTATAAAAAAAAAATACTTTTAGCAGCAGGAGCAATTGAGTGAAAATGAAATGACTATCCGGGTTGACGTCCATACAAGAAAAATGCTTATCAAACAAGTTCTTATCTGGAGTCTATGAAAAAAAAAGCTTATCAAACTATTACCAGAGAAGGAAAATGCATGATGAGTCTTTTTTCAATCAATTTGTTTTCTTCAAATATTATCCTTAATTCGTTTGAAATTCAAATAAAACATACCTGTGACAGTTTTTATTAATGAAGATCGACTTTGGCAACAACATCAAACTTTGCTAAACCAAAATTTAATCGTTTTTGTCTATAAAGTAGTCAAGGCTGAATTTTCCGCATAACAAATCCAAAACAATTTGAGCAAGGTTTTGTATGAAGACAAAAAGTGTTTATTGTTTTTATATGCTACGATAAACGCATATCTGTCAACGCATAGGCTATTTCTTTCACGCCCTGAATTTTTCAAAGTTGAATTTTTCTACCCATATACAAAAACATAGGCGCTACGCGCAATACACCGAAGGCATAGAAACTGAAGCAAAAACCAAACAACTTGAACAACTAATAATTGAAGAATAACAGTTCTAGAACAAAAAATCGTACTAATACATGTATACACCAAAATTTTGCTATATCGAGAAAGAGCCTGAAATAACAGTTCTAGAACTAAAAATCGTACTAACACATGTATAGGTTAAATTTTTGATATATCAACGAAGATCATAAAATAACACTTCTAGAACTAAAAATCGTACTAACACATGTATACACAAAATTTTACTATATTGACAAAGATCCTGAAATAACAGTTCGTGAGCTAAAAATCGTACAAACACATGTATACACCAAAATTTTGCTATATTAGCAAAGATCATGAAATAACAGTTCGAGAGCTAAAAATCGTACTAACACATGTATACACCAAAATTTTGCTATATTGACAAAGATCATGGAATAACAGTTCGAGAACTAAAAATCGTACTAACACATGTATACACCAAAATTTTGCTATATTGACAAAGATCATGGAATAACAGTTCGAGAACTAAAAATGGTACTAACACATGTATACAATAAAATTTTGATATATTGACAAAGATCATGAAATAACAGTTCGAGAACTAAAAATCGTAATAACACATGTATACACTAAAATTTTGATATATTGACATAGATCATAAAATAACAGTTCGAGAACTAAAAATGGTACTTACACATGTATACGCTAAAATATTGCTATATTGACGAAGAGCCTGAAATAACAATTCTAGAGCTAAAATCGTACTAACACATGTATACACCAATATTTTGCTATATCGACAAAGAGCCTGAATAAACGTTGTAGAACTAAAAATCTTACTAACACATATATACATCAAAATTTTGCTATATTGGCAAAGATCATGAAATAACAGTTCGAGAGCTAAAAATCGTACTAACACATGTATACGTCAAATTTTTGCTATATTGACAAAGATCATGGAATAACAGTTCTAGAGCTAAAAATCGTACTAACACATGTATACACCAAAATTAACATTTTGCTTTACGTTATGGAGTCCACGCTCCAACAAATTCTTTTTTGAGAAATACAAAAGCAAATTTGAAAATTAATTACCGGACAGATATAACTATAGATAAATCTTTAAAATAAATAATTTAAAATCATTTTTGATGTAGCTGCAACCCAAAAGCAAGTGGACAAATCTCGTTGGCAGCGTTCCCTGTAAATCGTTGTACGCTAATTGGTGATATACAGATCTTTCTGAAAATATCCTAAACAGAACAATAAATTGAAAATCATTTTTTGCTTTTAACTACATAGCTAAGAAGTAAAACATCAAATTTCATAATCAAACAACAAAGACGCTAACTAAATAAATAAATAAATGAACGAACAAACCAAAAATAAATAAACATAAATAAATAAGTGAATAAATAAATACATACATGAATAATAAATAAAAGCAAAACTAAATGAAAGAAAATAATTAAATAAATATAGCAATAAATATCAACGAATAAACAAAACACACCTGATAAATAAATAAACAATAAAAAAATAAATCAATACATAAATAAATAAATACATACATAAATAAATAAATAAATAAATAAATAAATAAACGCAAAACTGAAATGTACAAATAATTAAATTAACATGAAAAAATATATATGTACAAATAACCAAACAAACAGACCCATAATATGAATAAATGAAAATAAATAAATGAAATAAATACACATACATAAATCATAAAAGCAAAACTAAATGAAAGAAAGAATAATTAAATAAATATAGAAATAAATATCAACAAATAAACAAAACACACCTGATAAATAAATAAGCAATTAAAAAATAAATCAATACATAAATAAATAAATAAATACATAACTAAATAAATAAATAAATAAATATATAAATAAATAAAAGCAAAAGTGAAATGTACAAATAATTAAATAGACATGAAAAAATAAATATGAACAAATAACCAAACAAACAGACCCATAATATGAATAAATGAAAATAAATAAATGAAATAAATACACATACATAAATAATAAAAGCAAAACTAAATGAAAGAAAGAATAATTAAATAAATATAGAAATAAATATCAACAAATAAACAAAACACACCTGATAAATAAATAAGCAATAAAAAAATAAATCAATACATAAATAAATAAATAAATACATAAATAAATACATAAATAAATAAATAAATAAATAAATAAATAAATAAAAGCAAAAGTGAAATGTACAAATAATTAAATAGACATGAAAAAATATATATGAACAAATAACCAAACAAACAGACCCATAATATAAATAAATGAAAATAAATAAATAAATTTATACACGCAGAAATAATAAAAGCAAAACTAAATGAAAGAAAGAATAATTAAATAAATAAACAAAACACGTGATAAAAATAAACAAAAATAAATATGTACATACATAAATTATAAATAAATATAAGCAAACTAAACATAATTAAATAAATAGAAGAACAGATAATTAAATAAATAAAGATGAACAAATAAAGAAACAAACATACGCAATCACGTGACATAGCGCGATATAGTCCAGCCCACATGATAATTGATAACTGTGGACGTTATTTGTCGACACTTGACAACAGACAACATTAAAAAAAAACCCGTTACACGATACCATAACACCTTGACTAAAGTCTTCGGTGTAAAAATACGTATTCTTGGTCAAATATCTTCAAAAATTAACATTTTGTCCGAGATCACCACAAGTAGTTTATCTGCGTGATAACTGTCACTCACTCTTTGTTTTTTATATGTACAAAACTTTTAGCTTACGACACAAAATTTTTTTAAAAAATGAGAAAAATTTCTTTTTTATCGGACAAAATGCTTGTCATACAATTTGATAGTATGAAAAAATGCTCATCATACAATTTCATAGTATGAAAAATTTTATTCAAAAATATCTTTTTAATGGAAAAAAAAATGCTCATTTTGCTATATTATTTATTTTTGTCTTCTATGAAATAGTATAAAAACATAAAAACATTTTTTTCATTGTAGGAAATTATGTGATAAGCATGTTTTTGTCAACCCGGGTATATAATGCATTATAGTTTTCAAAACCAATACCTGCACTCTAATCATATTTACCATCTGTTCTAACATATCACCGACATCTCAATTTTAGAGACTGCATTTTTGACTGCAATGTTATAACTGTTAACAGATAGGTTGTTGTAATAACATTTTGTAACCAGCGTTTGTAAGATTTTTTACTAAGGACTTCTATCCAATTATAATAGCTTGTGCATTTTATGATGTTTTAAGCGATAGTTGTGCTGAAAATCATAGAGAGAAAACTGTCGAATGCATTTAGTTTTTGGTTTTCATGTTAAGAATATGTTGAAGAGTCAACCATAACATATAATATCCAATTTTCTCTCTATTTGATGATCTTCAACAATTGTCACTAAATAAAACATCAGAAAATAGCTACGATTGTACGATTGTATTCTAGAAACTTGCATTGAAGTTCAATCTATCAATGAGGCCCAGGGGGAAAAACTGTTCCTTTTGTTAGTTTGCTAACTTAGATAAAAGCTAATAAAATTGATACTAAAATTGAAAACAAAAGCCTTTTCAAAAAAATGTTCCGATACTCACCCTCCAAAATCGGAGTCGGAGTCGTTCTCGAAGGTGATCTCCACGTGGCCGCCTTTGCCTCCCGACCCTCCTCCGAAATCGTCCTGTTCGGAACAATAGCGGTAAATGCCAATCGGGATCTCATAAGTGGTGGAGCACAGTCGCTGGAACAACCTGCCATAAGTCCGAATCCAAAGCTCCTTTTCTGTGATTTGCATCTGTCAAGCATGACAACAATAATTAAAAAATGATATCACTTTCTTTAAACTCTAAGTAATGGACGAGATATGAGTTTGAGTTGTTTAAAGTAAGTTGCTGTGCTTTGAACCATCTTTTTATTAACTGGGGCTTGGGTCAAGGCGATCTACTCCATATGAATTTGCTTTCGACAGCGGAAGCGTTAATTCTTAATTGAGGTTTGTTTTGATTTCTCATCTGAAAAACTATGTAATCACGCGCAAGTTTAGTCTTTTTTTCTGCCTAAAATCAACCGTCAAAATATATGGTACAAAAGTACTTAAAATAGTAATTGACACACGGAGAATTCAAAATAACAGAACAAAAACTTACACTGAAGAGATGACCTGACTTGTCGTTTTGTTGGAGTCCGAGGAATAGATTGGTGATGCCGACGATGTATGGCTTCACGAAGGCCTGGTACAGCAGAGTGTCCAACATGCTCGCACTGAACACGTGACCAGCAGCAAATGGCTTCCGATAGAGGTATGACGTCAGAGTGGATCCTTCTCTCTTCGCTTTCTGCAACAGAGGTCAGACGCAGATCAATTAAGGGGTCAAACAGTTTGCATATAAAACCACTTTAGTCATGTTGCAAAGTTATGATGGTTATGTTTTTATATTACAAAAAATGAAAGAAAAACAGGAATTGATTTTAGAGCCGATTAAAAATCCTGGCAGACTCTTTTCTATCGATGTTGAGATTCTGTTTTCTCTACAAACCCTATGGATGTTATTTTTATATTTTAAGTATCATGCTAAAAACAGTATCGGACTGAGGGTGTGAGGTTATTGGAGTATGCGAACATTCTTTTTTTCTTGGGGATTCGATCCCATGACCACCGAGGGACTATTTCTGGTACTATTTTAAGACATCCTTCGGCGCTAACTAATATATTAGTTTCTATTTTTGTGGGTCTTGGTATTTTTTGAAGAAAAAAAATCACGCCGGTTGGAACTTAATACAGACGAGCCACAAGACACTTTTCAATACAACAAAAGCTTAACTGAAGTACTTACTTTTTGAAATGGAACTAAAATCGCGTTCATTCTTGCTTTCGCTAATTGATACACTACCTGCCATGCTATTCTCAATCAGAGAGGGTTTGATTTTTCGGAGCAAAAACATTAGGTCATATACGCTATTTTTAGCGAAACAATCCACTATATAACCCATAACCCAATACGAGAGGGTGACAAGTGCTAAAATTGTAAAAACTAAAAAACTCAATTCAAATAAAGGAAAACTGAAACCCGTAAAACTTGATTACATGCTGTTTAGCAGTTTAGCTGAAAGTTAAGCCACAAAAACGCAATTGCGACAATTTGCACAAACAGAGCGCGAATTTTTTTTATAAGCAAGGTTAATGACAGAGCAGCAGCTCGTGATTGACTCCCTCTCGTTTTTCCGAGTTTCGAAGAACGTAACAGAATATGGAATCTACTGAATATCCCCCTTGTTATCTACTAAATACCCCTTCTCCATTCTAAATAAGAACAGTAAACAAGCGATAGAAACTTCTTTGAAAATTCTAATTTTGCTGCGTTCTGATTAGTCAAAAATTCGTCGATTTAATCTATATCACAATCCCTTTTTCTTGAAGGGGGATTGCAAGATAGATCCGAAATAGGTTGCATGTATGTTGCTTTCTAATGCTCTGGCCGAAGTCGTACCACAAAGCTGAGATTGCGGTTGGTTAGCAATGATGAAACTCTTGAATTACTTAAAATGATGAAACACAAGTTAAAATCGATGGAGCTTCAATACGGTTAAATTTAACTTCCTTCAGCAACACTCGTTTTAATAAGCCGAATAATGATGCATATCAGAGAACTATTTAACGATTTTGTTCCGACTTTTAAAATAGTGACAGAATAATTATGCTCTGGCGTTTCTTCTTTTCTCCGGCCCGAAAAGTGATCACTGTTTCAATTTAGAGAATCGATAGTTTTCGGTTTTTTAAAATTTTTTGCAAATAACGAGAACTTGAAATATTAGAAAAAACAGTTTAACTTCTCGTTATTTGCGGAAATTTTTAATAAATTGAAAACTATCGATGCTCTAAATTGAAACAGTGATCATTTTTCTTAAAATCATGGGTGTTTGTCTAACGCCAATTTGGCTTTTTGTGGGTAAATAATGCTCAGTATGCTTTGTTCTGTTAACGCGTAAGCGGCTATTTATTCCAGCTTAAATTATTTCAGTTGAACTTGGGATTATGTTTCCTAATTGTTACGCTATTGTAACAAAACAAATTTACCATCTTTTAACGAAATTTTTAAAATCAATTTTTTGCTGTTTAGTGAAAAGCTCATCAAGTTTTCATAAATTGAAATTTATTTCATAGACGCTACATGGCATTCAAACGAAACATTCAAGGCATTGCCCTGATACGAACAGTCTTGTTAAAATTTTTGCTTTGAAAGTCTAATTAATGTTTCTGAATATCGCAAAAAAAAACAATCTAAGCCATATAAGCGCACAAAGTCTGGAGACCAGTTAGATACCGCGGCGTTCGTTATGACTATGAAAAATTTCATTGATTTTTGTTTCTTTTTCATTAAAAAAAATTACGCGGCTTGGTTGAAATTTAATTAGACGGTTATCTAGTTTGCTTTACAGAGAACGAGTACGACTGCTCATGTTAAGCAGTGCTACATATTAACAGCTCATACATTTGACTTTTTTTGACAATTTTTAGATATTACATTGATTTTTTCGAGAAACTTGAAATCGAGGCTTTTCAAAAACACAATTTATTTTTCAGAAATGTGCCTCCTATTGAAAATTGATAATTGGCACTTAGCCAACAAACTTTGCGAAACATTTTGCGTCTAAAAGTAAATAATTAGTTTCAATTTGCTCGCCAAAACATTTACATTGCTCGCCAAAACATTTACAATTGAGAATTAACAAAATCCCGTTACGTACCAGCATTGCTTACAATTTAAAACAAAAAGCATAAAAAATGGTCAAACCTTTAAAACATTTGCTGTGGTTAGAAAAAAACTTTTTCTGAGCGTAGTCTAGTTGGTTTAAATTTAA
The DNA here is from genome assembly GCF_963678635.1 of Symsagittifera roscoffensis. Classification (NCBI taxonomy): domain Eukaryota; kingdom Metazoa; phylum Xenacoelomorpha; order Acoela; family Convolutidae; genus Symsagittifera; species Symsagittifera roscoffensis. The sequence goes on along the minus strand of NC_087062.1, from coordinate 27,572,895 downwards.
TTGGATTTAAAAAAGCTAAATAAAATTTTTTTGATATAAATATAATTTTTTGTCTCCGAAACCAATCTGAAAGAGAAATCATCCCACATTTGATATGTAAATTGGGACAAATACTTACTTCACATTATGGCAAAAAAGGTTCTCTCCTCCATAATTTTAATCATGCAAATTGATATCAAAAACCAAATTTTCGATGAAAATTATATATTTTCCTTGAGTGCCAAGAAAACGATTCAACGATTAGTTACTGAATATCACAAAACGTTTTTTTTTTAAAAAAAAGCAATTAAAAACTGCAAGCAAAAATCAACTGAATGTCAAATCAGAAAATATTTAATCTGAAAAACACTCAACTATCGCCATTTATCAGAAATTTATAGATTTATCAAAATAAAAAGTATCAAAAAAATTTGACTTGAGATTTTTGAAAATAAGATAATTAAAATTGCAGCTTACACAAACTTGAAATTTTTTTTTTCAACAAATTCAACGAAATCAAAAAATTGTGGAAAAAAAATTGGGAGAAAAATCACATTAAATTGCTATTGATTCGACATAAATCACACAAATAAAGTTTTTATCGAAAACATTTGATGAAAGGATCGTTTTTCATGAAACTAACTCAATAGAAGAAAACTTGGTCAAGAGGTAGTTTTTCTCAAGTAAGTCTGAAAACTAACAGATACATTCAAAATTTAAACTTGGCCAACTGGCAGTTGGAAAAGAGTAATGGCCGCAAGTATACAGAAAAAAAACACTGACTTCGTTGAAAAATCTCAACTTTCGATTTTCAAAAAAAATAGATGCCCTTTAAGCTCATTGAATTTCTGGGAAAAACTATGATTTACACTTTCCTGATAACAATAACCCTACTTGAGAAAACTGAATCATTAGGTAAAGTTTGTATTCCGCTGTAAATCTAAAAATTAAATTCCATGTTTAGCGGTTGAAGTCGAAAAAAAAAGTTTTTTTTTCAAATAATTCTAAAGGCGAATTGTCAAATTTGACGAAGTGCAGCCTGAAACGAAATTACCGGAATCAACTTCGATTATGTTTTTTCTTATTTACCACATTTCATTAAAATCTCTCCCCGAACATTGAAATCATACTGGTCATAATTAACCAGCCGCTAAAATTTAGTCTGGTAACTAAAAAGCTTTCAGACTGAAGAGTATCTTTTTGCTCTTTCACAATGCTTTTTCACGACAAGGCATGAATGAAAAATGAAGTATTAGAACGTATGAATGAAAAAAGAATACATTTGCATAGTTTCGCACTTTTCCGGGCTTTTTCACATTTTTTCGGGCTCTTTCACAATTTTCTGGCATCTTTCCCTCAGAAAGAGCAAAAACAAACTCTTCAACAGTTAGAACATAGTTGAAGATGGCCTCGGGCAAAATAGCCGCACTCGGGCACTTCGTGCCCTCAGGCCGGGCTCTTTTTTTTCCTCGGGCATTTATCAACTATGTTCAAACTACTACAAAGTTTTGATTTAAACCGAGAAAATTATTGAGAAATATCTTTCTTAAATCAAAATCATGACTCAAATATCAAACCACACACAACCGCCTAAGTCACAGTTGAAGAAGAATTGAAAACTTGTGAAAGCTCTTTTTGGGTAATCAAATTTTAAGGAAAACTAATCAGCTCAAGTAATCGGGTTTTCTCTGAAGAGTTAAAAGTACTTAGAGTAGTACACGAGGTAATCTGGGATCATTCAGCCATTTCAATTAGTTCGGTAAAATCATGCAAATAAACGAAAACTTTGAAATCCTCTAGTTATTCTACTGTTTCATCAAGGTAAAAGTTCCCATTTTTAAAATTGAAAGATAAGCTTTTACTAAATCTGTAAACTTCAGTCTGCAGGAATGATGCAAGACTGAGAGAAAATGCTGGGCTATGTCAACTGATTTCCATTATTGTGATGAGGCAAAAACTAGTTTGTTAAGTCAATTCCTTAGTGGAACAAAAAAGAGCCTGTGGCTGTGCTAAACGCACAGATTGTTCCGACCACAATTAGCAAACCCAGAAAATTCAAAAAGTTTGAAGTTTTTTTTCCAGAAAATTTTTTAGTAATTGAATCTTCTTTTCACTCCCAACTGTTTTCTCGCCGACACCTTCCGCCACCATTTATTGGTCTAGCACTCAAAAATATAGCCCAAATTTTCTTTACAAAGAATGAGTTTTTAGCAATTTGCTATGTTGTTTTTTGGAAAGCAAATTACAACTGAGCGATTTTTCGTATAACACCATAGTTAATTGAAAACAAATTCTCTAATGTACTCAAGGTTGTGAGCAAAATACTCTACCCTGTGCAAACCTGAAGTGATCGGAACAACAAGGTAGATTGCAATCATTATCGTCGTCATATCATCATCATCATTTAAGTATTATCTCTAGCAGCAACATAACAGTAAGTAAATAGCAGTAATAAGTATGCCAAGGCAGTACAAATACAAGGAACCTACCAGCACTTCTGTCTTCTGAAAACAATTAAGCCTATGTATGTTTGATCGGAGAAGCTAAACTTTTCAGTCTTGTTTGACAGACTTAAAATAATCAAAAACATATCAAAACTTGTAGACAAAATGTGGCTGGAAAAATTGTATCTTTAGAATTGAAAAGCAATATTGTCGTGCTAATTACAAATATGCAATCATATAACTTTTTTGCATGGACATGTTTTTTTAGCACTAACACCTATCAATGAAGTCACAAAGGGTGAAAATTACTAGCTGCAAATCCCAAAACACATAATAATAATCTAACTCTGGAAGTCGAGTCCAAAAGTAGATTGAAGCATCGAACTTATAAGATGGTGTAAAAAGGAAACTTACCTTTTCCTTGTTGGTCAGATGAAGACTGTCGAACCTCTCTGAGGCGTGAAATCTCATGAAGCGCATATTGGAGGGATGCGTTAACTCCGTTATGACCGAAACAGCTGGAAACAACCTAAAAAAAAACTTTTAAAAAAAACCTGAACAATTTTTTTTAAAAGTCCTACTTCCGAGATCTAAAAAGAACAAATACTGCGATACATCTTATAACCTTGAAAATCCCGCCTGCTAAAATCAGATTTTTTTTATATCCACTTCGAAAACTTCAAAGATTTCCCATGAAAGATTTCCCAAAGATTTCGGAACGATTATTGGAATTCAAATCGACAGATGAAATTTTTTCTTGCTGTGATGTGCTGTTTTGATCTCACTTGATTATTTTGTTTTTTGTTCAAAAAAAAATAAATCAGACCGTAGTAAATTTTTTGGTTGCTGTGATGTGCTGTTTCTATCTCTTTGAACTGTTTCGCTTCTTGTTCAACAGTAAACAAAACAAGACTGTTCGTATCAGGGCAAAGCATCGAACGTTTCGACTGCCTTTTAAGGTCTATAGAGCAGTAATAACAAAAAAATTAAATGTAATAAAACAAAATGAAAAATTTTTTTTTCTCAAACTTGAATTTTTTTAAAATGAAAATCATCACCCGACACGCCACATAAACCAGAAAAGAATAAATTTCACTCCTTGTAACAAATCAATTATGGCAAATAAGCTTCTTTCAACCAATTTGGAACGATTTCTTCGACGGATTAAATCTCCGCTTAAGCGTTAATAGCGCCAAATATATCGCGCGTTAATTGTCCCAAATTGGCCAGTCTTTAAACCCCCATAACTTTACAAAAAAATAATCACAGTAGAAATATTTTTTCAAATGTAAGCTTAGACAACAATACTTTTTGATTGATTAAAAATAAATCTGTCAAAAATTACTAGTTAAAAAGTCGAAATTTGTCTAAAGAAAAAAACCCACCCCGAGCACAATTATTCCGTTAGTTTCGTATCGAAAGTCGGAACATTAATCAAGACGACACCGTGGTCCGTAGCTTCAACGACTTCTTCTCACCGCTTCATATGCAAAATTGTACTTATCGTTGCAAATGTTTTTGTGGTAATTGAGTTTCAACGAACTTTGCGTTTCAGTTGATGGAACTTCTTTTACATGGCCCTAGTCCAGATTTAGGATTTTCTCGAGGGGGCTGCTTCGAAAATTTTTCTAAAAAGACGCTGATTTGGCCTAAATTTCTGCGCCGCATTTTGGGCATTTTTTAGAAAATGTTGACAAAAAAATGGTTTCTTTTTGGCGCGCGCTATCTCTCAAAGTTAGTATATATTGGAGTCAAAGGCGCCTTGAGAAAAATTCTAGGGTCGGTCGACCAAAAATGGATTTCTGAAAAAGTACTGAAGGGACTAAAGTACCTTTGGGTCGGCAGGGGGTCGAATCCCTGAGAGGGAAGAGGCGTCCGCCCCCCCCCCCCCCCCTAAATCCGCCCCTGCCCTAGTCTATCGTTTACAAAATTTACCGAATCGGATAAAAATAAACATAGATATTGGTTGATCTTCGGGTGAAAGCAAAGTTTTCTGGAAATACATTTCTCTATGCAAAAAACAGGGAGATTATGTATCCAAACTAAAGAAGGATAAACTGAGTAATAAAAAAGATACAAATAACCTGCGTTTGCTTTTTTGTTACGACTACAGTGCTGATTTAAGTTAACCGGACAAAACGCGTTAAACTTGAAATTTAAAACCCGTTTTTCTCAAATTGAGTTAAGTTTAGATGAAAATTTATGAAGACAAAACTTGCTTAAAATTTTAGCAGAATTAATATGGTATAATTTATTTTGCAAAACTCGGGTCCAAAATTTTACCCCAAAAATGGTTCATTTTGGTTTTTCTTAGTTAATCAAAAATTATGCCGAAAATATCCAGTCGATCACAGACATAATTATATCAGAGTGAGCCCCTTACGTAGCCCAACAAACTTCAAAAACATATTATATTATATTAATTGTGCTAAAATTTTAAGCAAGTTTTGTCTTCATAAGTTCTCACCTAAACTCAACCCAACTTGAGAAAAACAAGTTTTAAATTTCAAGTATAACGCGTTTTGTCCGGTTAATTTAAATCAGCACTGTACTTGGAGTCGAATATCAAAAAAAGCTCTTTCGCCGTGATTCGGGTTTGTTAAAACATTGGAAAAAGTTGTCTCAGTGTCGAAAATAACTGATCTGCATTTTTTATTTTTTCGTTTTTAGGACCAAATTTTGTTTCAGGCTTCAGTCAAACTTAGGATGAACTTCCCACCTAATTCATCTGAGAGTTTTCAAATGCTTTATCTTAAGTTCACTAGTCGTAATCGCTCATAAACCAAAATAGTATCCTCTCAGTATCTAAAAGATAAACATTAAAAAACTTCTATTCCGAATTTTTGAGAACTGGGTACTAGAGAATTTTTCTATTCCGCTAGAAAATCTAAAAACAAAATATACTTTTGAAACTAAAAATGAATCATACTTTCTGATTTAGAAATTAATTTGAATATAATTTTTTTTGAAGTTCTGAATTGAAACCGAGAATAAAATGAGCGCAGACCTCTTTTTAGATTTTTCTCGAAAATAAAATAAAAGTAAAAAGTGTTTTCACTTTGTTCACTAAAATTTAAAAACAATAGAAGAACTTAGAATGATCTAATTCAGACCGAAGAATCCAGACGATTTCAGACGAAGAATTCAGATCTGATATTGCTCTAATTAGAATACGTTGATAGCTTCTAGATTCTAATGTAGCAATTGGAAGCTAAGTTCAATCAATCATTTTAAAATCCCTAGCGTTTAACCTCTCAAATTGGCATCAACGAGGTTTTAAGTTTTTTGTGCATGCTTCAAAATACATTTTAAACTCCAGGCTAGACCTGACTATGATAATAAACAAAAAAACCACTAACTTGCAAAGCGTCTGTACTGCAACAATGGTCTGTGAGTCTGCCATGTACTCTTCCTTGGCCGTCTTGCTGGACTCCTTGCCGACGATGACCACTGCCTCGGCCCTGCAGATCCCTGCTCTCAACACATCGTCCAGCCTCTCTATGTTGCCCAGTGCATAGTACACCATGGGGTAGCAGGTCATGGCTTCCAAGAACTGGGCGTCTGGCCTAACAGAAAGTAAGTAGAACGTTTTCATTAACCGCTTTTAAAGTGCTGCAATCAATGAAAGGACCCAATTTGCATATCTGACTTGAGTTTCAATTTCTTGCTATTTCAATTTTAAGTTACTAAAAATATTTTAAGTTAAAAATTTTATTGATTAAAGATGCTTCAGTATATAGTGTATATAAAACATATCTGAGCAAACTTGAAGCTCATTGTATCGCAAGTATATTAATACACTATGCAGTATCTCAGTCGCCCTTTTCAATTCCGAAAACAGCTTTAAAATTTTCAAAAAATACCCACTCTTGTTCTAACAACAGCACCACTGGGTTGAGAGCATATCTGGGTCTGCAGTGGGACCGGAGAGGCACCACGAAGTTGAAGAGGGCGAGGGTGGGGTACTCGGCCGCAATCAGCACGAACTTGGAGGGGAAGTTGTGGTCCATTGCACTCCTAGAAACGAAATTACCCTTTCATTCAATCATCCAGTTAATTCAGTCGTATAATTTTTTTGCTTTTCCAAAACAGTCCCAAAACATCAGAGGAACCATGTATTAAAATGGTTCAAATGACCAAAATTCTGGGAAAAAAAAAACAAACAACCATTATCATTAATTCTGATTGTTTTTACTCATCGCAAGTCTGAAGCTATATTACAGTTAAGTTAAGCAGTTCTATAAGAAATATTTGATCTCAAAAAACATCATAAAAGCAAAAGAAAAGGCTAACCTGAGATGTGTTGGTCTGTGTAGACATGGTAGGGTGATGTTAAGACAGCAGGGCTGGAGGGTGTTCAAATCAGGGATCAGGTACACCTGTGGAGACCAGAAGCCAGTGTAGGGCAGGATCGCCGGGTAGCCCTTCATGTATCTAAAACAAAAAAGTGAAAAACTATGACAAATAAATATATGTTTCCCAGATTTAAATGGAGAAGTCAGAGAATTAGCTCCAAAAAGAGTGAAAAGGCATATGCACTGATTATTCATCACAGTCTAACTTAAAGTTAAGCAGATTAGGAAGCTAATTGGTCCAAATAGTTGAAGAAAAAAAACAAAGTAGCCGCTGATAAGTGGAGTTATGCGTACTTTGAGGGATGTAATCCGCAGCTGACCGAGTACTTCTCCTGCCACTCCTCAATTGGGATCTCCTCTCCGTCGTCAGTGTCCGGGATGATATTGTTGCTCAGACACTCGTCTGACACGGGCATGATACTTGCACGACGACCTAAACAACCAGAACAGGCTCACTCAAAGTCTCATTCGTAATAATAACCTCGCATCAAACCTGACAGCTGGAAAGTAAAATGTATTATTATTTTTTCAAAGATATACAACCCTTTTCAAATACATAACTGGTAAGAAAAACAAATAACTGTTGAGATAATTGCTTAAAAATTACTTGGACGAATCATACGAGCAAAAGAAGCTGTGAAATACTTGCAATATTAGGAAGTTTCGTGTGTTTTCAACAACTTCGTTCTAACAGTTAGCAGTAATTAAACCAGCATCAGTTTTCGAAATATAAATATCGTTAAGAAAACTCAAACCTCGCATTGCCACTCCGAGGGGAAGCGCCAGGTTAGCACCTCCTCCAGTGCACTGAATTGGAGACTGTGTCGTCCCCGTGGGGATGTGATCGGGGCCAGGGGTAGATCCTCCGGCTACTGCTCCGTGCGATTGGTGAGGCGTCAGACTAGTTATACCTGGACAATTATTAAACCAATAAACCCACTTTAAAAATTTTAAAAACTCAAAAAAACTTTCCAGCAATACTTAGATTGTTTTCACAAAGATGGCTTCGTCTGTTTGCAAAATTTGGTTCGAGTTTTATCCACAATTTAGTTTTTTTTTTGAAAAATGAAATAATTATTAGACAATAACTGACTGTTAGTTGATGCTCTGATCGGCTCTCGCACTCGTCCGTTTGGAATTGTTGGCAACGGAACACCCGAAATAGGGTGAGTTGAACCTGAATTTTGATTATGTGGATCTGTGGTGTGCTCCTCGGGTTCAGTTTGGGGCGAGCTAACCTCTCCTCCCACAAGCAGCCCTCCTGTGCCACCACTAGGGAAGTTATCGGTGGGTGTTGCAACAGCTGAGGCCCTTGCTCGACATCGCGGGATTTGGTTCGTGTTCAGTGCAGCTAGAAACAAACAGTATTTTTTCGAAAAAAGTGTTCAAAATCAACAAATTAAGTGTGCTGCGATTTGAAGCCGTTAGCATTATAAACATTTCTTCTTTAAACAAACCATATAAGCAGGGGCGGATTTAGGGGGGAGGGGCGGGGGGGGGGGGGGCGGACGTTTCTCTTTAGAGATTCGACCCACTGCCGACCCAAAGGGTCCCCCCTTTGATACTTTTTAAGAAATCCATTTTTGGCCTACCGATCCTAAAATTTTACGCCAATATTAACTATTTTTTGAGGGGGAGCGCGCGCCAAAACAACGCGATTTTTTTGTCAAAATTTTTCAAAAAGTGCCCAAAAACGGCTTTTTTGACTGTTTTTCCGGCGCAGAAAATTTTGCCAACATTTTGCCAAAATTGCGGCGCAGAAAACTTTGCCAAAATAGGGGCAAAACAATGCTTTGGGAGAACTCGAAAAATCAATTTGGTCGACCTAAAAAAAAGGGGGTCAAAATTTGCGAAAATTTTTTGAAAATCCGCCCCCCCCCCCTCGAGAAAATCCTAGATCCGCCCCTGCATATAAAAATTCTTTTCTTTTTCTCATTTTTTATTGATTTATAAAATTTTCTTTGATGATATCGAAAGTTTCCAGCATCAAAAACTCCAGGATTTTCGATAATTCGAAGCTATTAATACGTTAACTTTTCTGTAGTTTTACGGAATCAGCTGATTAAATTGATGAGAAAACCCATCCTTACTTGAGTTTTTCCGGAAACAACCGAGTTATTGAAAAGAAGATTTGGATTGATGGGGGATAGAAAGTGACGCGGGATAGAAAAGAACAAATTGGCGAAACTAAATCAAACATGTTTGACGCGACGGATGAGTCTAATTTTTGGTTTTTTTTTCAAATCAGTAGCACACATAAACCAAAATTTGGCTAATATTTTTTATAAATTCCAATTCAAGTATTTGGAACAAGAAACTTTTTGGCCGTTCGGCGTTTCTGATGGTATCATCAAATGATTTGCCAAACCACAAACATCGCATCAAATATGAATTCTTTGGTTTCACACAAAAAATCGCATGTTGGTGGCCCAAGAAAGATAGAGATAGAAAAAAATCAGAGCTTCGTTTTAAGAAGGAGTGATGTGATGCAGAACGAAGAAAGACCACGATGATCTTTTTTGACAAAATCATGGACAAAAACAGACTTTTTACCGCTGAGGATTTCCCTTAGTTTCAGAAAAACATAAATTTTATTTTTTTTTCGGCTTTGACTTGAAAATTGCGCTGCCGCTCACAAAAACTTTCTTTAAAATTAATAGATCATTTGAATAAGCCTCAGATTATGTCATAGGTCAATGTTCGGACAAAAAGAACAGTGGAAAACTAGATAGCAATTCAATTTTTGAATCACTACCTTTTCCGATGAGAGGTTACAGTCTTTATAGAACACACAAAAGTTCGGATATGTCATGCGAATAGCTTAGCGCAAATGACATTGACCTATTTGATATATCAAGCAAAAATTGTTTTAGCAAGCATAGCTGGTTGCTGTGCAGGTAGAACAAAAAGTTCCGACCACAATAATGAAAAACAAATAAAAAACTTTTTTTTTCAAATAGTCTCGTTATTTTGCTGATGATATAAGAGGATATAAACAAAAGCTTAAAGCTGAGGCATGTTGAACAGAAACAATAATTTGATTATATTCAGCAACAGTTTTTACCAAAAAACAAAAAAAAAGAAATTTTTAAAAATTTATTTAAAAAATCCTGAAATTTTTTTGAGTTTTCAATTTTTTTACAGCAAAATTTTATATTTTATTTAAAATTTATTAAAAAAAGGGGCTAAAACAAAATTCCAAAACGTGCTAAAATAAAGTATCATTTATTTTTGAAGGCTTAACTTAAATCACAAAAATGAGACTGTTTGTAGCTTTTTATAAGCCTACTAGCTCGCTAATTCTGTCAAATTAAGAAAATAAAATTCAAGAAAGTTTTTCTCGACACTCAGATTTTTTTCACAACGTTGAAATCACAAGTGAAACGGCTATAAAAAGATACATTATTTGACCGATTCTAAAGATTACTTGAGGTATCTGAACGAAAAAAGAGTTAGAAAAAAACTAAAACACCCGAAGACAAAATCCTGCGCACTTTCAGTGGCCGAAAGAATAACAATGGTTTCTTACTGCCAGCGCAGCATTAAAGAGCTTAAAACAAAACTTTAAATTTTGAAGAAGCTTTGCCTTTTTATGAGAGCGCATCAAAAAGGTTTGAATCTGAAATCTTTTTAAATTGAGCACAGAAAAAGCTTAAGCTGTCGAGTTTTCTTGTGCAAAAAAAATTTAAAAAAGGAGAAACGAGAACATGAAGCTGCTGCGCAGAGGGTTCTATTTTTAGGGCCAGTGGAACTTTCGCAAAACTATTTCTGCAATAAAAATAAAAGTTTTTTTTGTCGTGTTTTGTTTCAAACTGTTCTCTTTTAATTGCTAGGGAAAAGACTTCAAAAGAGCATATTTTCATTCAAAAAAAACTGTAGCAAAAATAGTTTCAAAGAATCAAGACAGTTTCTGTTCTTTGTAATATCCTCTAAGTTGCTGTTGTACCATTACGAGGCCAAACTGTGCACTGGCGCAAAATTTATTGTATGAAGGTCTCTGGAATCCAGAGACAAGTCTGTAAACATGGTAAAATTATGTTGGAACGATCAAAGGAAACGTAAGAACAAATAAAGAACAAACAGAGCGTCTTTGCTGCAGAATCCGTTTACAATTCACAAAACACACAGTTTGGCTTCGCAGTGACACATTTAGTGCTTTTGTACAGTGTGTTTAAAATCAAAAAGCTCAAAAAGTTTTTCTCAAAATCGAAAAAAAAATGGTTAATTGGTAGATATTTTTATATTTATCAAATAACAACGAAAATGGTTTCAATATGATATATATTACAGAGCAATCGGCTCCATCTGACGAGGTAAAAAAAACTTTTCGAAAAGATGATAAAATGCACACCCGCAAGTCAGGTTTCTCACTCTTAGTGGTCGGAACAAAAATATCCTTCTCAGATTTTTGTTTTTTGCATTCTTCGAAATATTGTCGGTCCATCTTTAGTCTCTTGCAGCGTTGAAAGAATTTCATAAGCAGGCATTGGGAAACCATACCATTTGTTCCGAAGGAAATGATGTCTTCGTCACTGTTACTGTCTATAAAAAGCATGATTTCAAGGGTTTTACATTGCCGTTTTCGTTTTGCGTTTTTTGACAAGATTTTTTAAAACACTATTTCAAAAATTTTAGAAAGAAATTTTTGGTTGCCGTGCAAGTATTAAAAAGGTTAAGACAATATTTCACTGAAAAAAAACTTTTTTTCAAGAATTGTTCTTTCCTGTGCACGTGAACATAAGACAGGTATTCAAAAACGATCAATTCTAAAGCGAAGATTTGGTTTATCTTGAGCTTTTTTGGAATCTATTTGATAAAAATAAACAACGAACAAATGGGCTTTAATAAATATAACACATAACGAATATCACAGCGAGAACGAATGTTCAGAAAAAATGACCCCAGTTTGAAAGTTCAAAAACATCTAATCAATGTGCTACTCTCTGTTAGGATCACGAAAGTGGGGAGGCACGTTGTCTTGTGTTTTTAATGAGCTCTTTCGGAGAAAAACAAAAGTTCGCCCCGCTGATTCAGGCTCTGATAGGCGTCACGTTATATCTTGATGAGGAATGATTCCTCAATGAATTGGCACTGAAAATTCAATTTCGAATTAGCGCTGAATCATCTCTGAATCAAAAATGAAAACTTAAGTATCTCTGAATCACCGCTGTTTTCACGCTTTTCGGGATGCTCAAAAGCAACATCCAGAGAGGAGTAGAACCCTCTATCTTCTGATCTCAATTCATCACTTTATTTCTACACTATCTTCGCTTAAAATCAAGAAAAGTTGATTATACATATTAAAAATCCAGTAAACTGAACAATTATTACGCTATGTTGCTGGTTTTTTTCTTGATTCATAGGAGAAAATAAATGGTTTTCGGGATTTTCGATGAATTATCTATGAAACAGAGTTGGAAGTGAATTTATTATTTAAAATTGTTAAATTAGGGATGATTATCGCTGCGAGATCAGTCCCGTTATGAGAACATGTATATCACAAAAAGGCATCATATCAGTCGAGTTTTCTATCATAATTGCAGCCGTATATTGCATGACTCGGGCTGCAATAAAAATTCCAAATTGAGGAAACTTTCTCTGAAAATTTCGCTTCCTATCCTTTTAGTCAATATAAGACATTAATGATCAAAGAAACGGGTCATTCGACATATGTAGAATTTTTCAATACATGTTCCTACTATTGAAAATGTGAAGAAAATTTTGTGTTCGAGCTTTTTTGTTTTACGAAAAATCATTGAAATTGGCCGAGCACTTTAAATCAATTTAATTTTTTTCAGTCCTATTTTGAAAAATATTAACATTTTTCCAAAAATTTTGTCCGATTTCAAGAAAAACTGGTACTACATTTTTGATTTTTAACCTAAATTTGAGCAAAATAAATCCAAAATTTACGTCTGAGAAAAATATTATAAAACTTGAGAAAAAATTATTCTTGTAGTAAAAAAATTTTCTAGTTTTTGTTCCGACCATTTAAAAAATAGGGAACAACTTTGTATTCGGGTGCGTTTTAGTTTTGCTTACGCAAAATCAGCTACCGCAAAATCAGCTACCGCAAATATTCATCAGAGAAGTTGAGTGATAGATCCTTTTTAGGTTCTTTCAGTCGTAACTTGACTTGAACGACCTCAAAAAGTTTCCATAAAACAATTCCGGTATCGCGAAAATCTGGTTTGAAATTTTCCGGTCGAGAAAAATTGGCTTAAAAGTGTTTCTTTTATTAGCTTAAAAGCTTACAATTATTTATTGTATGAGGAAAAAATTTAGTTTTACTCGACTAAAGTTTTTTTGGTTGTTTTAGCACCTTTTGAAAACAAAAATGTCGAAAAATCATGCTGAAAAAATTGAAACCAAACTTTGAAAGTTTTTGTTTTTCTAGCCGTTTTTTACAAAAGTTGTTATCCAATTTGTTTGTTTTACTATGTTTGTCGAATATGCCTAATCTGAGGTTTTTCATTCAGATCTTTTTATCACACCAAGCAGAAAAAAAACTACTACTACTATAACTTGAAAAAAACCCAAAAAATTATACAAAAGTAACGGAATATTTGTGCTCGGGTGTGTTCTTTTGTCTTCAGACAAATTTCGACTTTTTAACTAGCCTTTTTTGACCAAATTTTTTAATATCATTCGAAAAGTATTGTTGTCCTGAGCTTAAATTTAAAAAAAAAGGTATTTCAACTGTGAGCATTTTTCGTAAAGTTATGGGGGTTTAAAGATTGCCATTTTGGCCAATTTGTGACAATTAACGCGTGATATATTTCGGAGATTTAAGCCGTCCTAGAAATTGTTCTAAATTGGTTGAAAGAAGCCTATTTGCCATAATTGATTTGTTACAAGGAGCGAAATCTTTTCTTCTGTACTTTATATGGCGTGTGGGGATATGATTTTCAAAGAAACTTTCAAACTTTAGAAAGAAAAATTTTCATTTCTTTTTATTACATTTAATTTTTATATTTTATTACTGCTCCAAAAACCTTAAAAGGCAGTCGGGACATTCAGGGCTTCGCCCTGATACGAGCAGTCTTGTTTAATTTTATTCTTGACGCAGATCGTACGAACATGATTTGCAAGCTACAGCTGAAATGCTCAAAATTCCTTTTTTTCCTTGTCGGTTTTTGTCTAGTAGACTACATTTGTTTCATGCAGACGATGTTTCAGTTTTTTTAATTTCAACGAAAAAGTGTTATCATGATGTCGTGTTATCTACGATAGTTTTTGCTCACTATACTCATGAGAGCCAAAATGAGGAGAAGGAAACTAAATGATACACAGACGCATTACAGAGCCCTAACTCAATTTCAATGTGATCCAATAAAATTCATTCATCGACCCAAAACCCGTGATTTTTCTTCTTGCTGTTAGATTTGTGATCGTCATTTTGACATGAAAGAATATATTTCGATTAAAAAAAAACCCAACTGTTTTTGACTCGTCACGGTCAAAATGATCAAACAATTAAGTTAGCTAGCATACTGGTGTCACCATAGCCATTTATTAGATTTGAAGGTTACATTCGAAATCTCTATTTCATCCCCTACTTATGATACTAATATAAACTTTAGTTTCGTCGACAACTTGATTTTTGATACCCTCATAATTTAAAGCTAGTCCATTCACAACCATAGAAAGCCACATAAAATTGATGGGGAAAGGAAAACGAGCCGTTTAAAACTTTTAATGCTCTTTGATTTTTGTGATAAAAGCTATACTCTTTCGGAAACTCTAAAGAAACTGCGGACGATTTTTTTAAGCTTCGAAACCATCAGGGTGCTTTAGGTTAACCATGACTATGTCTTAATATGCTGCGAGGATGTTTTCAGTGCATGTTTTGCAACGCAACAAGACTTCCACTCAACTTTACTATCATCCCACCTGTAAGGTCGGCAGCTAAAACATTAATAGCTAACTTAGAATTCTGTTGTCAAGAAAGTCTGAAAGGGATAAACAATAAACAGACACCTGATGAGGTCCCTACCGACCTTCGATGAGTTCCCGTCTGATCTGCTTCTCCGTCATCTGCACCTGGTCCCCCCTACTACTGCCCCTGCCGCCAATCATGCCGAGTGAGCTGACCTTTGCCCACCTGCTGCCCTTCTTCTTGGGGGCGACTAGACTGCTCTGCTCCTCCTTGGTGGTGTTGATGTAGTAGCAGATGTCACTCTCACTCATGATGTGTGATGGACCTGGATTCAACATGGCGTCTTCTCCCTTCGGCTGCACTCCAATCAAGGTGATGCCGTATCTAAATCGAACAAATAATTTATTTATATCGAATGAAAGTTCTTAAACCCGAGCGTTCGTTTTCTGTGCTTTGTAGTACACTGGATAGAAACAGAGTAGCAGGTTACAGAAGTTCATAGGACTACAGGCTCAAAACAAAGTAGAAAAATTGACATTTTTTGATCAGTTTTTTTTAAAGAAGTTTTACGAAGTCCGTGTTTCAAATTATGAGGTTGTTCAACGCTGAGAGTTGGCTGGATCCCAAATTTGGCTCCAGTTTTAGTACTTTTTCAGAGCAGTCCTACTGGAGAAAAGTTATTTTTTTTTGTGAACTGTTTCGGTTCAGTCATGGTTACTTTTTGTGCGCGTGGAATGCGGCAAAGGAGAAGTTGGCGTCTACGTATTCCCCGAAGAAGAGACTTCCTCTGAGTCGCTTGTGGTAGATCTCCTGGCCACTGCTGTGGGAGTAGTCCCTCTCCCACTCTTCGCGAGAATTACTCTTCTCCCTAAAATAACAGTGTCTTAAAGTAAAAGTTTTAAAAACAGTCAGAATATTCTGAGGTTCGCCTTGCTACGCCTTGCCTGTCTTATAAACAACTTAAAGGCCTATAAAACTCGATAGGGGAACATAACTTTTAATCATTTTAACCCATAATTACTTTAATTAAAATAAAAAAGCATTAAAATCATTTGGGGGTACCATAATAACACGAGAACTTCTGTTTTTCTTGTAAATATTGTTTTGATTGAAATCTTTTCAAAGTTATATCAGATAAAGCGATTCTTTTCTAATTCGATTTCAGTTAGTAAAAACACTCTCGATTCTTAACCAAAAAAGATGACCACTAATCCAATACAAAAGAATAGATCAAATTCAAATGGGTCAACAAATGGTAATGTGCTCAAAATTTGAATACACAATTCAGATTTCAATCAAACATTCAATCTCTGTTCCTGAAGTTTGTAACCTAAAGTTCAACTGCTACTTTTTGTAACCAAAAATTCACACTTCTTGCTCAAAAAAGTAAGCAAAAGCATCGTTGATTCTTTCATCAATTTATAGTGATTTTGACATATCTCAGTTCTGAATTTTTTTGTAAGCTTCCCCGGTTAAGAATTAATTTTCAGGAGTTTTCTTCAAAACGCATGTCGTTTGTTAGCCCAACTATGCTCGGTTATGTTCGGAAAAGAAGCGAGCCCTTAATCTCGACTCCTGCCAATATTTCATCCTCTGCATCGGCTAACATGAAGGAGACACTTCCCGAAGCAGGCACTGTTGAAATGACTGAGGCATTTCACGCGGTAAGATTTCAGCAATACTCAAAGTCATAAATCAGTTTAAGACTTTGTTCCAGGTCAATTTGGGGATTGATAGACTTCTGAGGCAACGAAAAACAAATTTGCGTGGCATGAAGTCTGACTTGCTACTTTTACCGAATTTCTTTCAAAATAGCCTCCCATTGCGTCAGGAATTTGAGCATTATGACGCACCGGAGTTCCATGGATAATAATCGATTCTATTGAGTTTTTGTGGTCTGTCTCAATAAATTTTGATAATAATCGATTATAATAGATTAAAAATGGATTTCAATCCATTATTTTTTATATCAATGCAATCCATTATAATCGATTATAATAGATTATAATCCATTAAAAAAGGATTATATTTCGTATATTTTTCATATAATCGCTTTTTCATATAATCCCCAATATAACCGCTTATGATCGGTTATAATAAATTACAATGGATTTTTTCGAGAGGTTAGTCATGAAATTTACAAGTTTTTTCAAAGTTATCGCATTTCCTGTTTAGTGCAGTTGCTTTATTAGGTTTCATAAAATTTTACTTTTCACTTTTCAGTTTTTATAATTTTTGTCTTATATACCCAGTTTACCCCTCCCTGTTTAATCCCCCACCCCGTTTTCCTCCCTGTTTATACACCCCCCCCCCCTTGTTCCCCCCAGCTCCCTGCCAGCTTACCACAAACGCCATTCGCCCCCCCCCCCTTTATGGAGGGTTGTTTATTTGTAGTTGGTAGACTTTGGGGAGGGGGTTTATAATTTACATCCCCCCAGTTTACCTCCCCCTCCCACCTCCCTGCCAGTTTACCATAACCGCCATTCGCCCCCCCCCCCTTTATGGAGGTAAAAAATGTGGGCTGGAGGGTAACCTGAACAACTGAGTATACTCCCTCCTCCGTCCTCGTTGAAAATGGTAAAAAAAACTGGGGGGACTGTAACATGGGGGGGGGGGGGTTGGGGATAACCTTTAGCAAACATGGGGGTGGGCGTAGGGATAAGCGTAGGGGAGTGAGGGGAGGGGGTTTGGGCAAACGCGGATTGGGGGACAAGTGGGGAGGGGGTTAATTCGATTAGGTTTAGATTGCGAGTAGCCCTTGAGTAACGCAGAAAAATTGCAAATTGATTTTGCAAAAAAGTGTATAGATTATAATCCATTATAATCAGTTATAATGGATTTTAAAAGGATCAGAAGCTATTATAATGGATTTTAAATGGATTATAATCCACTATAATGGATTTTAATGGATTGTGTTCTTACGAAAATCATCGATTATAATGACAATATAATCGATTTCGTGGTCTAAATTTGCCACAATAATGGATTATAATGACAACATTTTAGACAACATTTTTCCATTATAATTGATTATTATCCATGGAACTCCGGTGCGGGGAAGTCTGACTTGCTACTTTTATGGAATTTTTTTCAAAATAGCCTCCCATTGCGTCAGGAATTTGAGCATTATGAGGCCAAACTGCGTTATTTGTAAATTGTACGCGGATTCCGCAAGAGTCCAGATTTTTCTTCGCTTATTTTTCTTAATCTTCAATGCCGTTTTGGATTCCACGAACAAAAAGTTAAAACACTGTTACGCTCAAAATTGCTCCAAAAGTCCGCAACTACCACAAAGAAACAGCAGTAATCACAAAAAAGTATATATTTGTACATAGTAAAAAAGCGCTGTCCCATAATCCGCAAATTTTAAGCGGAAACTGCAAATTGTAAGCACGGCTTGAATTTTGATAGGGATTTGCAGTAAAATAAATGGTTACGTCTTCATATTAAATCCATTTTTACCCTAACAAGTGCATTTCATATTAACACTTTCTGCACAGATACTCTCCAACTTTTTGGAGGTTTTTTTTGCAGTTGTACCGTATTTTTAGTATCAAATCCATCGCATTTTCTATTATCCTTCTGATCACTTTTTAATAGCATTGCCCGAGCACTCCATCAATTGGTCCTGTAAATCTTTCTGGGACTACTATTTTTCTTTAAGTAATAACTTTTTCGAGTTTCGGATTTTTCATAGCACGTTTGCATCGATCTCTATAAATTTTGTTAGGCGTATTGTCTAACATTTTGTTAGGCGTATTGTCTAACGTTTCGTATTGTCTAACAGGGTTGAATTGCTGGTATCAACTCAATTTGGAACGCATTAAAATTCCGCTAACGCATGTTATAAGAAAGCACTGAATCGCGCGTTAATTATAACAAATTAGCCATATGAGGAATTTCCATACCCCGGTAATTTTTCAATCACAGTGAAAAAAAAACAATTTCGTCGACATCGCTTAGTTACAGAGTCGAAAGCTGACTGAATAAAAAAACGTCCCAAGCTTAAGTATTCCGCATTTTCTTCGGCAGTCAAGCCTAACCCATATATCAAAGCTTTAAATTAAAAGGCAATCAATTTGCAATCCAAGATATAACAAGGGTAGCACAGAGTGATCGAATCACTCGGCATCAGGTAAAAAATTCAGAAAATAGAAAACGTTTTTAAACGAACGAAAAAATATATCGATTCCCTTAGCATCAGTTTCCTTGCATTTTTAGCAAAGTTCCATTGAAGTAGGTAAAAAGAACGCAAGGTTCAGATGTAATTATACCTAATTACAAAATTCATCGAGAAAAAACAACATATACTTACTCTTAAGTAAACCACATGCTGTCAGGTCGTTTTGTCTAAAAATATGTTTCATCATTTACAACTATGAGCTCTAGTGTTAAGCCGCGCAAAAAATGTTAATTTTCAACCATCAGTAACAATCGATTAGTCGCGCGCAGTGTTCTTCAGCTACCAAATCTAAGCCCAGCGGAGCAAGTGGTCGTTACTTGTCAATGCCTCAATACGAATCGTCCCTTGTTACGATTTTTCACCTTTTACTGGTTTTCCGAACTGTAGCCTGCCCGGTGCATAATTTATGTAAAGAAATCTATATTTGGATTTTTGTAGGATGAAATTAAGGACAAACTTCCATTCTGGTAACAAAGTTGTAGACACGAATAACTAACAGCTACGCAGCTTTTTGATAATCAAATTACGAGCTAAAAATACTTTGACAGAAACAAGCCAGCAGTTGTGGCGTGTTTCAACTATTCAACAACATTCAAATTAACATTCAATTAAAAATCCAAAAAATTAAACCTGTTTTTTTTCAATACTGGGACAATTTTTTGTAAATTTTTGAATGTCGTTCGAATCATGACTGAAATTGCTTTAATATGATATATCACTCGAACCATTCCCATAACTATCTGTCGTACCTAATTTTGTGTGGAAGGCAAAATAAAAAAAAAACACACCCAAATACAAAGTTACTCCCCATTTATTAATTGGTCGGAACAGAAAATCTCATCTTGTTTTAAGTAATTAAGCTAAGAACTTGACTGAAAACTAGAAAATTATCAACAAGAAGATTCAGAAACAATGTGAAACGCAAACTGAAAACCTTTGAAGATATTTTGAGCATTTGAGAGAAAGTTTTCTGAAGTAAAATATAAACTACAAAATTCGAAATGAATATTTCCACAAACAAAAGATTTGCGATCGAACTCAACTACTTGTTATTTTTTAGACTTCTTAAAAATCTTTTTAAAAAACAAAAAAACATTTAAACTAATTTTATATACGTAAATTGGCCTAATAGAAGTGCTGTGAAGTGGCGGTAAAATGTAAAGCTGCAGTCTCAGTTTAATGCACAATTTCTTGTGTCACATGCATGATATTAATACCATAAACTATTATTATAGATAAATTCACCTTCCGCCGTACACTAGCCAAACTCGGTATCTCTTCAGAACAAATTTCATTTGATTGGAAATGCGCGGGTTGACCACCCTACGAAAAGCTCTGCTACCTTACAGTTTGATGACACAAGATGGCAACTTTTTCGCAAAAAAAAACAACGCTAGTTTTTCAAAAATTCAAAAAATTGTTCAAACGAATTTGAATATGATTCTTTACCGCATCTACGGAAAAAATGAATCCAATAAAATTTTTTAAGTTTATTTCAAATTTAGGCATGTGAAAAGTTTATGATTGTTGTTATATCGTACTAATTTCGAACAATCAATTCCGAAAAAAAATAAATCTCTCGGCTATCCATATTTAGCGGCTCGAAGTTTTTTTTTGAGACTACTAAAAATTCAACTTTGACGAATCTTGTCACATATCCGAGGCCGTACTGTAAGCAGGGTGCAGATATTTTGACGAAAACTCCAGAAATGAGCTATTAGGTAACACTAAGGAGTTAGAACTTATTTCAATAAAGTCTTATGATAAATGGTTAAGCTTGGCTAATGAGTTTCTAAATTTGTATTCTGCGACCACGGAGAATTTTTGTACTTGTAATTAAAAAAATTTTAAGGAAAAAAAAGTTTATGAAACTTTTGCAAGAGAATTTCTTTTTCTTACAACTTTCTTGTAAGAAAAAGTACGAATCTTGTAACATTCTTAGAGCCTGTTTTTGTAAAAACTTGTAAGATTTTATGCGAAAAATTCCTAGATACCCGCACCGAACGACCATGGATCATAATCGATTATGTTGTCATAATATGGTCATTATTAAAAAACTACAAAATAAACTATTTTAATTCATTAGAAATTGTTTAGAGGTTGAATATTTTTCATGTCAATGTAATCCGTTATAATCGATTATAATCCATTAACAATGGTTGATAATCCAAATATTTTTGATGCCTATATAATCCATTATAACCAATTATATTCGATTAAAATGAATTTTTCGAAAGGTTAATGAAATTTGTAATTTTCAAAGTTATATCATTTCCTGTTTAGTGCAGTTGTACCTATTCCGTTTCTCCGTTTCTTAAAATGTTACAGTTTACGAAAGAAATAATAAAAAAAGTTTCGGTTTATCTGAGTTTAACACTTCATTTTGCATGGGGAGGGGGGTAAGGTTTGAACGGTGGTAAGGGGGGAACTATTTAATAGTAGAATTTGGGGGTTGGCGTTGAATAGTGATTGAACGAACCCAGCCCCACCCGGCTTACTTTACGTAACCCCCCCCCCCCCCCCCCAGCATACTTTACCCAACACCCCCTCCGAGTTTACCCCCTGCCGTCCCTGCCCGTTCACCACAACCGCCAACCCGCCCTTACGGTTGAACATAAGGGGATTACTTACTAGTTTACCTACTCCCTCTTTAGTTGGAGGAGGTAAAAAAATGAGGGGTGACATTGAAACCTGGTTTTTAATAAAAGATGTAGCTTACAATTAGCAAATTTCCTGCAAAATTGCAAAAGTTTTGCAAAAATATTCGAATTTAGTTGTAAAAATAAGATTGATTATAATCGATTACAATGAATTATAAAGGTTTTTAATTGCAAAAAAAAGGGGCCTCCGGTAAAATTGTGGGCCCCCGGTAAAATTGTGGGCCTCCGGTAAAATTGTGGGCTTCAGGTCAAACTAATGTAATTTTAATTTCTATATCTCAATTTTCCCAAAAATTTCTGGAATAGTCGTTTGTTCCTCATTAGACCAAAACGATTAAATAGCACTTAAAAACTCGTTACAATCATTTGACTACATCTACAGATTATGTAAACTTCAAGAAAAAGAACACTAACAAGGTAGCATCTTGCTCTAATTACTTCACTTGTCTTGTATAACCAGGAAACTATAATTTCAACTCAGCTCAAAAATGCCTACTTATGGCAAATCTGCTTTTTAGGAAAAAATAGGTGCAGCTAATGCTGGCAAAATTTTAACTCTTGCACCTTTCTAGGATGTTCACGGTTTCTGTGAGGCAATTGTGCCAACTGTAGACATTTTAGAACTTTGTTAAAAAATTTGATTTGTACTGTATGTTTTAATTAATCCGTAAAAGGAAAGTTAGGTATAATAATTGTGGTAGTACTACTTGCAATAAGATATTTTATAGGCGATGGCGGCTCTGGAACAGGACAACAGCAGTTCCAAGGAGATCCAACAGTTGGAACTGAGGATGAAGCGAGAGATCATGCGCTTGGAGAAAGAGGTGAGTTTGCGTAATTGTTACCTAATAGTTGGATATAAAAAATATTGTTCCTACTAATTTTATATAATACTATTTTCAAAGTTGAAACAAAAAATATATTTCCTTTTGATTTTATTTCCAGAATTTTTCAGGTTGAGAGGGCTGAACAACTGTACAACAGACACAGGCAGAAGATGGCACAAAGACAACAGAGTTTGAACCAGGCGGAAAACAATTGAAGACTTGTGAATAATAAAAAACTTTTGTGTTTCAAAACAAATGATTAACAATTGATTTTTTGTTATGGCGTTACTACGACTAAATCACAAACTCTAGAAAAAACATAGCTAAAACAAAACTTTGTGCTAGAATAGAAAAAAAAACATTCACCGAAATTTTGGGAAACTTAAAGTTATTCCCTTCATAATAGATTTGAAGCCTCACTTGAATTAGTCGCATCTATTTTACTCGAGCTACTGTTGTATAGAACCCCAAACCCCGTCCTTGTTGAAAAGTTACTTAAGTAACGAAGAAATATATTAAATATACCCAACAGACAGTTGGAAACGAGTCAATGAACGCAAATTTAAATTTTTAAGTGTACATTTTCGAATTTTAGAGAAAAATAGATGCCTTAACGCTCCATAAACGACAGTTTTTTTTATTAAAAGTGACCCATTTTGATTAGCCCTGTCATGAGGCGATCTTCACTACCTCGTTACCATCATGACTTTTGTGCAGTAACTCTGCAGTTTATTTCATTAACCTTAATCAAGGTCATTCAGCGGCTTATGTCGAGCGGCACGTTGAACGTGGTCACTCTCTTAATTAATTACATCAAGGTTAGATGTAACAATTTTCATGCCGTTACACTCTCGGCTTAAAGACAAACAGTTTAAGAACTAATTGATACTGAGTATCTAACTAATCTACTTATCGTGTACAAATTTCAAACCAATAATCAATTTACACTAATATACACAACTAAGTTTTGGAGTCAATAAAACTCGGCAAATGTCATGGCGCAGCCAGCAGTTCCTGTGAACAAAGACAGGACTGACCTGTAAGGGATCCCTCCCTTCTGGGAGAAACCACCAATTAACCAGCCGTTTCTTTGGGAGTCTTGGATTGGCCACTTCTTTCTGGCAGTCAGGCTGAAAGACAAAATTAACCCACAAGACCTTCTTGTCGAGCCTGTGGAGATCTCTGACGACCCCCCTCCGAAACCAGAAACAATCATTACTGGGGAAGATGCAGCGGAGGCCAATGCTCGCATCCTTAGAGACTAGGCAGCGGTTCGAATTGAACCTCGAACGCAGGAGGAAAGGCTCTCGAATCAGCCAAAACTGGTTCTATCATGAGGCGGAGGCTCGTTTAAAGTCACGCTTGTTTTTTCTCCTTGGGTAACGAAGGCAAGAGGTGATTTGCTGACTCATTTCCACATACAGACATTAGCGTTATATCGTTCCGTGATTTTCACACTAATTGTGAAACGTTGTTTAAAGTGGAACGGGATTACACAGTTGAATGAAAAAAGCTGTATAATACCATATTCATGCTCGAGAACGACACTTTTTCCTCGTTTTACGCTCGACTCAGTGCTTAAATCGCATCATGTAACTGGCCCAATGCTCAGGAGTAGGGCGACACTCAAAAACCTCTTCATTGGAAGAATTCGAGATGTAGATGTCCAGCAACATCTTATTAAAGCGAAGACAGATCTTGATACACTTTCAAACTCGCGTTGGAGTGTGAAAAAGGGACTAGCACGTCAGCCAAATTTCAGAAGCTTTTTCCTCATAATCAAAAATCAAACATCATTAAAATTAAACAAGAACCAGCTTTTTCAATTCAGTCGTCCAGAGAGAAACGCAATTATCCTCAGAATCAACCGAACCGTCAAAATACCCAAGGTAACCAAGCGAATAAACCATACTACTTCTACGGTAACCCTTTTAGTCTAGATCACAGGAAACCTTGTCCAGCTCGGGAACTTACGTGTAACCTCTGTAAAAAGCGTTGTCACTTTGCAAAGTGTTGCAAATCGTCTAAACGAAGCGTGAACTTGATCCAAGAAGATGAAAACGCCAAATCATGCGTTAGATTGTATGTAACTTCATAGACGTCGAATGTGATAGTGAACCGGAGTACGGAGTCTTCCAGATAGAGAATGCAATACAGATCGACAGCATTGAGGTACTTAAATCAGTTGGATGAAAAACTAGGAGCCTCAGCATTCAAATTCGGTCAGGTTCTAGTTTCTTTTACTCCACGATTGATACAGGAAGTCATGTTTCGTTCCTCGATGAACGCTTCTTTGATCTTTTGTTACAGCGTAACCCTTCCATTAATTTCCCAGATGTTGCGCGGCACCCTATTGAAACCATGTACGTGGACTACAATAAGCGTCCCATTCGACTCTTAGGCACGATCACGAACCTTATTTCTTCAAATGGTTAGAAAGTTGAAGATGCCACTTTCCTCATTTCCGAAAATCGAACGCGTAAACTTCTAGGTCTGGTTCTTCATGATAAGTTCTGAGTGGTAACAACCCAAATGCGGGCTGAACCTATTCATCTGCTTGGAGATACGTCACAAGATCCGACATCAGAGTACTGGAGCTCGTATTTTGCCAAACGACACGCTCATGTGTTTAATCGTCTCGGCAGGTCCAAACAATACAAAAGCTACACTAACTTCAAATTTCCTCTTATCCCTCGTCAAGTTAAAGGTCGCAAAGTTTCAATACACATTCAAGACAGAGTTGCGAAAGAAATTATTAGCGCATGACAACTGGATCATTACGAAAAAAAAAAAATTTGCTGAGAAATCTGAAAATTACATTTCACTTTGGAAACTTGAAATCGTTCAACTTTCTCGTGTCCTTTAAACTTTGCTGTTTGATAGGGGAGCTGCTTTTCTTTTTAAAGAAACTAAAGTGACTTGGAAAAAAAACGAAAAATCAAACCGCAAAAAAGTACATATGAGTCTGGACAAATTTCAAGACTTTTCCTAAAAAGAAAACAAAAAATATCATCACAACCTTTATAAGAGTCTGAACTATTTTAATTAACTCTTAAAAAAATATTAAGTAACGGACTCAAGAAACCGGAAACACAAATCGAAAAAAAAACATGACCTCTAAGTTAAATAAAATCGCTGCATCCTTTTCCTCATCTCTTGCCAAGATCGCCACTAGCTGTCACATAAAAATCATCAATTCCCATTCATCTTCTGACCATTGGTAGTTGGTAGATTTTCCCGGGCGGAAATAAGCACGTAGCTTTCCGCTGTGCTAAGAGTGTCTAAGAGAGTCAATTAGCAACCATCTACTCTAATTGAAACGAACGAGCTCTTAAAAAGGGTTAAGTATTTTGAGGATTTCAATTTAACTAATATGATGTGATACTCAATACGTAAGTCGTAAGTGAGAAAAAAAAGATAGGAAAATAATCACGTTTTCCATTAGTATTGGTTTCAGTCCAAAGATAACAAAAACGGTCAAACTACCATACTAGCTGCAGGAAATGTGATAGTTCCATTTTTAATTAAGATGATAAAGGAATGGGGCGCCCAAAAACCTTTTAAAATATGCCAACACCAAAAAAGCTTAAAAAATACCAACACACTAAAAATACTTTTATAACTCGGCCTGAAATTTAAGCCTCTCCGGTTTTCGGATTTTAAGGTACAATCTTAAAATTTGGCAGTTGATATGCACATTATGTAGCGCTAGAAAATAGAAAAAAAAATGAGCAAAAGGGAGATCAATTTTAGTCGCTCACAGTGTTTCATATGGGCTCCCGATTTCAACTGCACAAATAGTCAGCCGCAACAAAAAACTTAAGTACAAATTGAGTAAAAAACAAAGTACAAATTGAGTTCTGTTATAACAACGGACAGAGTACAGTAATGGAACTGGTGGAAACCAATTCCATTTCTGATCCCCCTCCTTCAGTGATTCTACCCCTTGACCGAAAGGGTCCACCCTTTGCTACTATGTTTTGACATATTCTTTTATCATTGCTTTTGAAGAATGGTGAACTGTCCCCAGTTTTCTTCGTCTATGTTTGAATAACAAAACCATGTCTAAATTTTCTTCACATAATTTCTAGTTTACGAAATGAAATTTTAAACTAATATTAAAGAGAAAAAGAGGTGAAGCATTCTCTCTTTTGCTCATTTAGAGGTCTAAACTGCAAAAAATTGCGACATCAGACAAAATTTTTAAATTATTCAGTTTTTCTTAGTGCAAGTTGCTTAAAATTACTCGTTCAATAATTTTCACTCATATTAAGCTCATAAAATTTGAACACTTTTGAAACCACAGTCCGAAAACTGAAAATTTTTATGCTTTGTTAGTTTCAGGATAACAGGTGTCACGTCACAACAAGAAAACTCGATGAGCTATTGCAACATCAAAACTGGAATAAATA
Source organism: Symsagittifera roscoffensis (assembly GCF_963678635.1). Classification (NCBI taxonomy): domain Eukaryota; kingdom Metazoa; phylum Xenacoelomorpha; order Acoela; family Convolutidae; genus Symsagittifera; species Symsagittifera roscoffensis. The sequence continues at coordinate 27,546,156 of NC_087062.1, read as the reverse complement.
TTTGAACCAAGCTTGCTCAATGCGCGCTCTGGTCTATTGAATGAGACGCTATCGGTTGAGACGCTATCGATATGGATATTAAGGAGCTGACTAGCTTTCAGGGATATCCGTTTCAACCTTTTTCACCGCATGGCCAACTTTGTCGCCAGTTAGTATATTGTGAAGTGTACTAACTTGGTTGGTTGTAGAGTAGAAAAAAAGGTTATTTTGCAAGTAGCACAATGATTTGACCGCAAGAGTTCATAAGTCGCGGTAATTTGGAAAAAAAAATTTTAAAATTTAAAAATTTTAGCATCTTCCAATTTTTCTCAGCATTAAAATGGGGGAGGAGGTTAAACTGCTGTTGGGTTATCTTGTTACGGGGTTATAAAATAGGTTTGGTAAACGTAGGGGTTAAATGAGACTTCCATAGATTTGAATTTGGGTAGCAAAAAAACTATTTGAATCCACAGTTTATGAGAAATTTAAGGAAAGCTTCTAAATCATTCTTGATGGAAAAATTGATACTTTTAAAATAGTTTTTATGTTAACTACGCTAGATGGATTTTGCCTTTTTTTGTTTTACAAGACGAGGCATTTTGTGCGCTAACTATTAAAAACGCGTTCATTTGCCAACTTTCAAACTCTCATAACTAACAAAAAATGATCCCAAAATAGCAAACTTCCTTTATGGCAAACTCTCATTATAAAACTTACGCAACCTAGTTTGCGTCATTATTTGCACTATCACCAGATTACGAGTGAACGGATTTTTTTATTATCGTTCACTCACCTGGAATTTGTTCTAGGACAAAATTCCGATGTTTCAAAAATCCGCTATGTCAAACATCCGAACTTACATAAAAATTATGGTACCACTATAATAGAAAGGTTCCGCAAAAAAAAATCAACTATGATAGACAGGTCCCGCATGCACTTCGCGTGTTAAATTTTTGCAAAATATGTTCAGATTAAGAACTATAATTAATATATTGTTTATATCAAGAAATATGCTCGCTTTAACTTTTTACGGTATAAGAACCATAGTTGGATTAACTTATTTGTCATCAAAACACAATTTTGGCTGATTTTTATTTTTCCAGTTTAAAATGAAGAGGGAGGTTTTTACAAAATAACAAAAGATAAAATTTGTTTGAGAATATACTGCGGCGTCTTTTTTGAATGGCGAAATCATAATTGTTAAACGATTTGAGAGCTCTCGGTGTCTTTTTTTCGAAGGACCTGGTTAGTTCCGAGGTACCTCTCTGTCATAGTAGTATGGCGTTCGAATTTTAACAGAGACGCGAAGTTGCAAGCAAAAATATGACCGATATGGCCTACAAAGTTTCTTAAGTGACGCACGCCAATTATGAGTCTACATAATTGCCAAGTGACGCAAGCCAATTATGGCGCATTAGCATTACCAGTCAATTCGAAAAAAAAGAAATTTACCAGGTAACATGCCTCAATGCATATTGCGGACGCATTTTAACTAGTAATAGAAAAAACTCATTCAAAATATCAGACGCTGCCCAGGTTTGAAGCCTCTTATTTTGTTGCGGGTCAACTTCCCTACGCTAGAGATCCATGATACCTTGAAGCTAAAGTGCTATTTGTGATTCTGTGTTATTATCTTTAGCATTGGCTGTAATAGCTGGATATTGATCAAAACAAGCACTTTCAAAATGAACACAGTTTGTCGCAACAATATTTGCGTCACAACAATATTTGCGACTTAGGAAAAAAAAGAAAGTTCATGCTATCATACAAACTTTGCTTGTTGTGTTAAAACAAAACACCGTTCCAACTGAGCAAAAATTTGGTTAAAGGTCGCTAATAGGCACGCTAAGCGCGCGTCAACGCTTCGTGACCATAACTGGTTCTAGTTTTCATTTAAACTTGCCCTTTGTTGGGAAGCTGCGATACACTGACACGATTGCGGTCAGGGGCGGCTTTAGAGGAGGGGGAACGCTTCTTCCCCCTCAGAGATTCGACCCCCTGCCGACCCAGAGGGTCCCCCTTTGCACTATTTTTTTGAGATATCCATTTTTGGTGACGGACCCTGTAACTTTTGTAAAGGCGCCTTAGGCGCCAATATATTTAAATTTTAAGGGGGGAGCGCGCGCCGAAAAAACGCAATTTTTTGGTCAAAATTTTTGGTCAAAAACGCGGCGCAGAAATTTTGGCGAAAAAAGGCTCTTTGTATTGTTTTGGGAGAGCTCGAAAAATTAATTTGGTCGACCTAAAAAAAAGGTCGACACAATTTTCCATTTTTTTTAGAAATGCCCCCCCCCCCTCGAGAAAATCCTAGATCCGCCCCTGATTGCGGTGGCCACTTTTTTTTTCTTTCAATACAAGATCTTTAAAGCAAACGGTAGAAATCGTTTAATTGCACCCATATGTTTTTTTTGTGGATGTTTGCAAGCGTTTTGGTTCATTGGATATTTGACATTTCTGATGTTTGCACGGTACCCCCGGATTTATAGATTTTGTGAAAACTCAATTTCTATCTTGAAAAGGATTGAAGATATATCTGTGCGAGAAAAACAATGACAAATCGGAACTTATCAAATCAATGAGCAGACCAGTTTGGCAGTTTGACATTCTGATAGTCTTTCGTGATTGGGTGTAGAATATTAAAAGCCACTTGCCTGCCCTTGAGTGTGTGTAGCAGGAGTGTAGTCAGAGTAGATACAGCTGGTATGACACAATTGTTGGCCAACAGAGCATACTTCAACTCCTCTTCACACACGATGTGGTCTACAACACAAAGCGGCGAATTGGTACAAATCCGGTTAGAAATACGGTGTTCGTCTTTCGTTCAATTGGTTTAAAAAAAGTTCCTATATTCTGTTTTTGTTTCCAGACGGGTGATTTAAATAGATAAAAACTGCACGAATGGGTCTTTACTAGCTAAAGAAAACAATTTGAAGGTCATCCAATGATCCAATTGTTATATTTAGTCTGAAAGCTCGAAAATATTGAGTTGAGACAGTTTTTCTCGACACGGGCTGATACAGCTTTAATATAATCCCCACTTAAATTCCCACTATGAGATACTCATAATTGTCTCTGTGAATAAAACCCTCCTCGTGAAGTGATTGGAACCACTGATAAAAATTTGGGAAATGTCTATCTGAATTCACTCCATTTAATCTCTGAAGTTTATGACCAGAGGTGCACAAGCTGCAAGTTGAGAACCTGCGAAGCTAATGTGGAATTTGTTCTCTGGTCTCAGTATCTGCACGAATAGAGGACACATGGGGGAGAAGTCCTTGACCGCCCACGTTCGAAGAATGGTCGCCTGGTCCTTTAACAAAAGTAAGCAATAAATACAGACAAATCAAAACGGCTTAAACAGTTCTCAAAAATTAAATTTTTCTTGTTAATTTGACAAAAGTATCCGTAAAATTCAACAGACAGATCTGAGAAAAAACCACTCAGATGCAAATATTAATGATTTATACTGATCACTAACTTTAAGAAAACAAGAGGTTTTTTCATGTAAATGCGCGTTAGATGCATGACTTTTTATGATGATCAATTCGGATATACAGAACATAACTCACTGCTTTATTTCGGTCGGCCTCGTTTCTAGATGCCAGAATGAAACAGCACTGAGCCATGTCTGCTTTAGCCCTCACTAAGTCCTGATCCTTGAGCGCACTTCCCTGGATGTAAATAACTCTTTGTGACCAAAGAGGCACCTGGAGAATCATCTTGATGGTGGCATCCAGCTCCGAGGGAGATAGAAGAACAACAAAGTAAGTCTAAAAACACTTTTTTTCAAGTAAGGGAACTCCACTAGATAGCAAATGTTAAAACAAGGATAGCCGGTTGCTGTGCAAATGGCAGAGTTTTCCAACCACATTTCAGAAAAAAAAACTTACGATTTTTTTTTTCGATCGAAGGTCGTTTTTTTTGTGCGATAAAAAGATGGGTCTAAAGCCAATAACTGAAGCAAATTAGACATTCTTTGTAAAAATAGCATGATTGACAACAGTTTCAGTCAAAAAATAACAAAAAAAATTGTAAGAACGAACTTAAAATTTTATTTAAAGATTTAAAAAGAAAGTAGCAGTTTTTTTTTTGATTTTTTTTGTATCCAAAAATAGCGCTTAGAAAACTTCAAAACCTAGTTTAACTAGAGCAAATGTACGTTTCTGTTAAAATTCAATTATACGCATGCCTGCTCGCGCTATTCGCTCAAAATTAAACAAAAAAAATTCAAAACTTTCCAATCTTCAAATTTTTCTAATGTCAATCGAAACACGATTGAAAGGGTTTTATTATTTTATATCTGTCGAACCTGTCTGTGATTTTTTGTGGAACCAGATTTTTTGTGAAAAATAAAAAAGTTGAATAAAAAAGAAACGAAAAAAAAATACTAAAACATACCCGAATTCAAAGGTCGGAACAACAAGAAAACAGTACGTAGATTTTATCTCAAAAATTATGTTCCTTGCTTCAGGTTTGATTGAAAAGAGATGGCACAGAACTAAAACATGGGTAGGTCTTTGTGCAAGTCGCCAAATCATTCAAAGACAAAAAAGTACGGCAAAATAATTGCAATTGCAACAAGGATAGCAAGTAGCACAGAATGTTCTGACCATCATTTTAAAAAAAACTACAGTGTAAAAAGTTTTTTTTTCCAAATCAGTGTAGTTTTTTCTGCTTGATGTGATAAAAAAATCTGACATTAAAATATAATTGTCGTAAAAATAAAATTAGTGAGAGCCAAAGCAGATCTGACGTAAAAACAAGGATAGCAAATAGCACAATGTTCTGACCATGTTTTTAGAAAACTAGAGTTTAGAAATTTTTTTTTCCAATTTAGTGCAATTTTTTCTGCTAGGTGTGATAAAAAAAATCTGACGTGAAAATATAACTTAGGCTTGTTAGATTATAAATTTTGTAAAATTTTTGCAAAAAAATGACTAGAAAATCTGAGCAAAAATTATTTTTAAAAATTCAAAATTTTTCGCGGGAAATTTTTGAATTTTTTGAATTTTTTGGTTCCCAAAATGAAGCAGAGAAACTCCAAAAATTAGTTTACCTTGCAAAAATAAAATTTTAAGGTTTTAAATTAGTCATAATTCAGCTGTTGTAAGCATGCTCGCTTGCTTTATTCGCTCGAATTAAGACAAAAAATTGGAAATTTCAAAACGTTTTTTCTCAAAACTGGTACATTTTTTTGGAATTTTCAAATTTCGTTCTAATCACTACTAGAAGGGCTTTAATATGCTATATGCTATATCACTCAACCCAGTCCAATAATTTTTTGTGGTTCCTGATTTGACGTGGAAAAAAAACTAAAACACACCCGAACCCGAATACAAGTTTCCTCCCCATTTTTCAAATGGTGGGAAGAAAAAGAAATCAGCCTATCATTAGTTTTGTTAGCAAATTTTTCAGACCACCTTTTGTGAACAATGAAACAATCTTTCCGAAAATTTTGCATCCCGAGGCACGTCTAGAATGGCTTGAAAAGATAGACCACTGACAAAAACTGACGCTCATTTGCGCTACTTAATTCTGCTTGGAAACAAAAAAAAACAGCCTTTTTACGGCAAGGATCAGAATAGCAAATCTCTAACATGCATCGAACATAGACAACTATGGGCGATCCATTTTCAAGATTATGAATGGAACAATCAAAGATCAAAAATAGTCATCACAGCTATAAAGTAATAGCAGATAAAAAAAGATTCAAACAGTTTTTCAGATCGCTCAGACATGTTCAACAAACGAGCCACAATTTTAAAACTAAAACTTCCAGAGGTAAAAATTTGACTGAGGCTTGCAAGATATAGAGTATTAATCTAGGCAGGTTGTAATTAACTGCAGTATCTAAATTAACAATTATATTTGTATCATCACTGATTCTGCTTTCAGTGTTGATTTAAATTTTCTGGACGAAACGAACAAATTTTCAAATTCAAACTTTGCGGAAATTATTATGGCGCACATTGTTTCAGAATCCCTATTTGATTTCAAAAAGTATTACGCTAAAGCTACTAGGTCAATCGATGAGCAAGTTATACGCAAGTGAGCCTCTCACAGAGCTCAACAAAAATATAAAAGAGTAAAATCTTCAAAAATTTGTATGAGAGAACATTTTTCCTTGAAAGCCGAAAATGCAAAACATTTATTTGAAAACAAGTTTAAGTATTTTGCGCAAAGTTTTGCAGATTTTACCATTCCAGATGTTGGGCTGTGTAAGGTGCTCACTTTTATAAAACTTGCTCACCAATTGACTTTGTAGCTCTAGCGTGTTTCTTAGACTAAAAAAGTCAAAATAATTCATTTTCAAATTTCGCAAAAAAACTTGCACCATATAATTTTGGTAAATATTGAAGAAACTTTTTGTCTAATCCCAATCCAGTTTGGTAAAAACGCGTTTAAAGCTTTTAATGCTGTTCGTTTTGTCCGGATAATTTAAATCAGCACTGTATTCAAGACAATAAACTCAAAAAAGGCCAGTTCTAAAAATTTTAACCAGTGTTAAAAAGAAACTGGTGTGAATCTGACACAGTTCTCGAATTTTATGAGAACAACACAGATTTGCACTGCGAGGTCAATCCGGATGTTTTTTTGAGATAATCGCTGCCTCTTTTTGCAGAATTTTAGGCTCGTTTTGCTTAATAGTTTGCGATTTTTTGATAATCACGCTTTTTCCAGTAAGTCAGTCATATTTTTTTTTAAATATAATGACTTAAACAGAATAGGGACAGTTTTAGACATAATCCAGTTGACATATAGTCCCAGGTACCAATTTTTTGAGTATACTTAAAAAAAGTAAATTGACAATTACATTTTTTTTCTAGTTTCAATTAATAAAAAAATATCTTATGGCTTTGATTTGAACAAGGGCGGATCTAGGATTTTCTCGAGGGGGGGCGGATTTTCAAAAACAATTCGAAAATTTTGACGACCTTTTTTTTTTTTTTAGGTCGACCAAATTGATTTTTCGAGCTCTCCCAAAGCACTGTTTTGTCCCTATTTTGGGGCAAACGTTTCTGCGCCGCAGGCTTTGAAAAAATAGTCAAAAAAGCCGTTTTTGGGCACTTTTTGAAAAATTTTGACAAAAAAATCGCGTTTTTTTGGCGCGCGCTCCCCCTCAAAATAAGTATACATTGGCGCCAAAGGCGCCTTTAGAAAAATTTTAGGGTCGGTCGGCCAAAAATGGATTTCTGAAAAAGTATCAAAGGGGGGACCCTTTGGGTCGGCAAGGGGTCGAATCCCTGAGGGGAGGGCGTCCCCCCCCCCCTAAATCCGCCCCTGGCTTTGAATGTCATAATCAAATAGAACATATTGAACGTTAAAAAGACGAAAACTTTTTTAATGACCTTAGAAAAAGCTGAGACTCTGAAAGCAAAACTGCACAGATGTTTCATCATTATAATTTTGAATCGGTATCTAAGGCTACAAAAAATTCGAAGAAAAAAAACATATCTGAAAGCAATTTTGCATTTGAGCTAACGGTATTGAAACTTTTAAGAAATCTGTCATATCTGTCATAGGCTGTTCGTTTAATTACTAAAAAAATTTACAGCTGTTAGTGAATTCCACATTCTTTATCGTGGGTTCTACTTAAAGTAGAGTAACAAATTTCGTGCCAGTCCCGCTAATGTTTCATGTATTAGACAGTAGATTCCACCCCCAAAAAGTTCTGGGAAAGATTGCTCTGCTCTAGAATTTTCAGAAAAGCCTCCCTGTTTGTGAATTCAAGTTAAAAGATTGACAAACTCAGTTTAGAACACCACTGCCTAGTATTGTATGGAGAAAAAAACAGAACATAATATTCGAAAGCCAGACGAACATCCGCAAGAATGTTGATCAAAATTACTGATTTACACTGTAGAGTACCCCGCAACAATTTTCGGAGCTCTTACGAAGAATTCATACGTCTCATACCATTTCACTAAGAAGTATAAAACAGAACACTACTTGGCGACCAGTATTCATGTTTGCTTTTAACCTCAGACACATGCCGAATAAATACTGTGATTCTTACGCCGAAGCATCATAAAGCAGGCAAGACTAATAGAGTAAGAGACGGTCATAAATTAAGCATGCCCATCATCTGCGCTCTTTCAGTCCCTCTTGCGGCTCAAAAAAAGAGCAACAACACAAAATTCTTAGGTTATGCAAAAAATCTTCTGTTTGCACAAAAACAGCAAGACTCGTGACTTCTTTCAACATAATGAATCCTTCTTCATTATAGAGACTTATTTACTCTTAAGGCAGGCAGGTAAAAGCTGCTAGAAGTCAAGAAATTTCAGCTTTAGATCTGAGGAATTAACTCATTTCAGGCCTGGTTTTGAGCGTTTTCTAATCCTTTCTCCAATAATATATAATTTTTTAACAATCCTAAAAAAACTTAGTCCGGAAAACTAATTTTAATAACATCCTGGAATCTCATTTTGTCCTGCCCTAATCTATTTGGTGCATTGTAGAAATGCAGCCGCCCGTCGGTTCATATTTGTCAATCAATCCAAATGCTCCAAATGCGGGACAGACAAGAAGCTCAAAATGCACACGCCTGCAGGCTCTTCTAATAAAAACGATCAATTTGGTTCAAAAGCAAACCTACCCTGAAGTACTAATAAAAATCGGAGATTGAAAAGAAAAGAAAAAAGATGGATTGAACCGAATTTTTAGTGGATATTCAAAAATCAACAAAACGACTTTCAAAAAGTCTGTGTCAACCTCAATCGTTTTTTTCATCGCCGAGACAAATTTAAAGAAGACGCGTAGCTAGGATTCAACGGTTTGGTTCTTTTTTACCCGTAAAATTTTTCTCAAAATTTTTTAAAAGGTTCAAAACAGCAATGTGTCAATGACAACTTTTTCATACATCATCCAATTTGAGTGACAGAAATCGCACTAATATGAACTCTTGAAAATGAAATCAAAATGAGACACAAAAACTCTGATTTCGCCCAATTTTAGACGTACTTTCATTAACTCAGTCCAACCTGTAGTGCGGGGTGCGCGTAGAACTCGTTGAGAAAATCCATGAGCACGTCTGAGGATAGATAGGTGGCACAGAGTATCACGTGTTTCTCAGTCTCCGCCCGGTGGCTGCTGTAGGTGCCGCCCTGCTTCTGCCTCTCCCGCCAGTAGAACGCCATCTTCTCCAACTAGACCAAAAAATAACTAATTTGAAATCAGTGATTCTTTCTCATTCATAGAACCGAACGGAAAGGGGCTCCTTTGCAAAACTTACGATGTCGGGAAGGGCTTTTGATCTTGAAGTTCTCGGCATTTTAGCTTACAATCCAGAGTTTTGATCACCAGGATTAATCATGTAAAATGGCTATTTTGGAATGAACTTGCATAAATTGGATAGACTTTTAGTGACCGGAACACTGAAAATCGATAAAAGTCGGCAAGGGGAAATGACGGGTGCATTTACCGCGTGTTTATAGTCGATTTGCACCAACGGGAACCCATAAATTTCAGAATTTAATTAAAATTCAAATTTTGATTGTTTGTTTCCGTAAATTACTCATATTGATGTCCTTTCATCTCGTTTTTTTTTTCTTTTTTGACCTTTTTGAAAATTATACATTGATCTTTTGTTCAAATTTCCTGGCATAATTCAATCAAAGCTAAAAATTATTATCGGGCACCTGTTTAATTACACCTTTGTGATTTCCCAAAATCCCCGGGGAGTTGAAGAAAAGTTGAAAAGACAAGCAGTCAGCGTCTGAAGATTTTCGCGAAGAGAAAACCAGCTTGATTAGTATTCAAACAGTGCCGTTTATTTTGCTTTCAAATTTTAAAATCCCATTCAGCTTTCTAGGTAATATAAAGTAAAAAACGACATTTCAATTTTTTTTGGTCAACTTTGTTTCAGCCTTTTAATCCACTTGAACTTAAAACCTACAAGTGACATTCCGGTTTTAATTCTAATTTTACTCAATGCTTCTGGTCAGAAAAGTACATAACAACAATTTTCATTAAAGCCAAACTTAACTGCAGGGTCTAAAACAAAACTAGATACTTGAAAGACGCGCAAGAAACCTGAAAAAATATACCTAGGCGGTGGGATGTATCATGGCCCTAGTATGACCGTGATACCGATTGCTTACTTGTATGGGTATGACCATAAGAGCGGCGCATATTGTGACAGCCACGAACATTCTAGAAGGCACCCAGGAGGGCACGAATTCTCCGTAGCCGACGGTGGAGAAAGTGACGACCACAAACCAGAGGGAGTTGGCGATTGAGAACTTCTGGTGTTGGTCGTTGGCTCTCTCCAAATAGTGGATGCCAAACATACTGGAAACAAGCAGAGAAAAATACAGTCTGATTAAAGAATTTGCCAATTGTTAACTTTTCGAAAAGCTAGTTTTAGTCATTAGATTAGTTAGAGTACTTAAAGATCTCCAGCATAAGAAAAATTGAAAGCAAGCAAACTGTTCAATCACTAAGAAATCAAAAGGGAGAGATAAAATCATGCACATTGTTAGATAGTATAAACAGGCAGTTAAAAAGGGTTAGCTGTTTCCCTTGAAGAAAATTAGAGAGCCAGCTTTTCATGGACTTCAATTTTTGATATTTTGGTTTCATTGGTGCTATGCTTAACCTCAGAGGGTAAAAAGTAGAGCGCCAGTAAAATGAGAATGATGAGGACAAATTTGGACGCATTCCAAGTGGGAGTCATGTCTCCGAACCCCACAGTTGCCAAGGTCACAGTGGCAAACCAGAAAGCATTGAAGAGTGTAAACTCTTCGTAGAAGTAACCTGCCCGCTCTAACCACTGAATTGTACAAGTGCTAGTTCACAACAAAACGTGACCCTGATTAGTTTGTTCACGACTTCTGGTATTTTTTAATTTAACTAAAACCGGATTCAAGCAGTCCAAGAGACTGAAACAAGTTCTCTCTTTCGGTAACTTCCCAAATGGCATAATTCCCAAATGGCATAAACATGGAAACTTTTCCCAAATGGCATAAATTTCAAGTTTTCATTGTAATTTAAACGTTTTCTATCAATTTCTAACTAACATTTTGTCAGGAACGAAAGCATGTGAACAAGATCTTGTTTTTTGTTCAGTTTCTCCTGTTTCCCGAGCTTTTAAGTTGTCGAAACAAAATTCTCTTCCAATATTTGAAGTGAACAAACGTGCCATGTGAACAAATAGCAAATGCAGAAGTTGAAAAACTTCAGGAAGAAAATGAAGGAAACGTTTTCGAGGTCAGCTGAAGATCTGATGTCATAATAGAGAACCTAAACACACACATACCATGCATACCATGCAGAAAAAAGACAATTAAAACATGCAACATGCAATTAAATGAGAACAGAAGTTACTTAAGACACAATATGCTCATACACATGCTGATTTTAAGAAGGAAACTAAAACATTTCTATAAAAAACGCAAACAATTAATTGGAGCTTCTCAACCTTACAAAACGTTAAATGCAAATCAAACGTTGCTACGGGTAAGTTCAGACAAAACACCGCATAACTTGATCTCAATCCAGGGATTAATGGTAATGCCCAATCCTTTCTTCAGATGTGACTTTCAACACGCATTCACCATTGGCATCAATCAAGCCAAATGGGTTCATGTAGGTCACAGAAGCGTGACGATGAATGAGTTTCAATGCCTTCGAGTCATTAGATCAACGAAAGATGGCTCGTTAAGCGACCGACATGCATCATGCAGTCTACTTATTTTTACTCTGTTTTTCTCTTCTCCAGCTTCATCTGGGTCTTACCACGTGATGAATATGCAGAAAATGGAGCTGAGAAGGATGACCACTTGTCTGCTGAGGTTGCTTTGAGTGCGCATCATCACCAACTGGAAGTCGTTCTGTCAGACCAAGCAGCAAAAATAAAGCACTCATTGCAAAACGACCAATTTCGAAGATATTTTTACAATGTTCCTTGCAACAGTTTCCTCACCATTGAAAAATTAGTTTGAGCAGCAAAAAAATCGTTCACTGCAAAACAAACATTTTCGAATATATTTCTTGCGGTTTCCTCAGAAAAGTTTCTTCCCCATTGGAAAGTTCTTCTCTTGTGTGATTTTTTGGGACCTGGGACCATCTCAAAGGACTGATTTGTTTATAGGTAGCAATTAATGCTGTTATGGCTAAAATTTTATGCACAGTGGATGGGAAAACAGCTTGTTATGCCCAACTTTTTTGTAGTCTCAAGTGCGTATTGATTAAACAAATTTATGCAATCAGCATAATTTTGTCAGTAATCTTAAGGTTGTTAATCAAGAAATGGGGAGTTTTGATTTTTAAAACGAACTTTTGTGACTCTTGTTCTTCCGATTTCTAAAAATATTCCACCAATACCCGCCCGCCTACCATTACATTCTTCAGTTTTCTCAGGTTATAAGTAAATACCTCAGGGTATAAAACGAGATATCCAACTGAATCTATGTAACAATCATGACTGGGAAGCGTTAGTTCCAAAGCAGTACTAGCTTTGATTTCAAACACATTTCGAAATTGGTTTTTAATTTACTAACTGAACTTTCATTCAGTTCTTTTTTGTGAAATTTTGAGTTTTTTTCCAATTTAAATTATTTTTTGGTTGATTTTGAAAAATTAATAATAAAATAATTTAAACGGTACTCATTGAGAGTCCTGTCATGATGACTCAATGAAGTTTTCAATGGCAAAAAGTTTTGCTGCAAAAAGTTGTGTTTTACGTGTGAAAATGTTTTGTCCTCAATTCGCTTGCAAAGAGCTTCTGCTTTTTAACTATGTAGTTCTATATTCTTTGTAAACTAAAAGTTAAAAACAAATGCTTCAAAAAAATTTTGACAAAAAGCCGTTTTTATTTTGCTACAACATCAAATCAAGTCAATAGAAGCCAACAAGCAAACTTCAGCAAACTTGTTCAAAATCAATTTTTTTGGAAATTTTTTTTCTTGCAATAGTCTGGGAATTTGGCATTAAATTTGCAAAATTCTTCCAAGATTTGCGCTTTATTTGAAAAAAAAATGCAAACTTCTGCATTTTTTTTTCAAAAAAAACGTATTTGAAAAATTCTGCTAGTCTGTAAAGCTGTTTCGATGTTCTGAAAGATATGTCTATCATTCCGAAGCATCTTTTTTTCAAATTAAGTAGATCAGAGTTACTAACTAAAAAAAAGTTAATTGTGTGAGCAATCAGAATTTTTTTAATGCTGATTAAGATACAAATATTTTGGGGAACAGAGGTAAATGTGCAAACTAAATTGTTTACGCAAAATGCTGTAATTATATATCTTCAAAAAAACTGAGTGGTTAAGAGAGTGTAAATTTTACAAGAATCTCGCAAGAATCAAGAAAGGTTTGCATTCTACACTAAAATGACAATCTTGCAGAATTACTGCATTCTTCATCAAGACTTGCACATTTTGGCAAAAAAGTTGCAATATCTGCATTGCAAGTACACTAAGGATGTTCAACACCTTTCTATCTATCAACGAAAACATTTATCAAAAACCCTGATGTTTTTCGGGAAATTATATTTAGGTCTTGCGAAAAATGTTCAAGACTTGCACTTTTTTTGCAAGTGCTATGCATGATCTTCATTTAAAATACACTAGTAGACTAGTAAAATGCAGACATTAATCAGCATTTACTATCTGTGACCGAAAATAATTATCGCAAGCCCTTAAATTATTCCGGTTTGATTGCTCTTGATTCATCCTAGAGCAGCTTGAACTTCATTCAAAAATAATGCGTTTGCACTGCCTAAATTCTCTGCAAAAATTTGAAGGGCTTGATCAAAAAAATGTCAAAAAACTCTGAACCTGATCAAATTTTTAAAATTTTTCCGCAAAAACATTGAATTAAAAAAGAAGTTTTTAATTTGTTCATCAAACTTATGAAATTTTTAACTAGCTAACAGCCAATGACATAAGGATAATCGATAGCTTAATAAAACCTGAATGAAAAACTAGAACCCCATTTTCAATAGTATAGTAACCGTATTTTACAAAAAAAATCCTCACAAATTTAAACCAAAAACAAAACGTGCATTTGTTTATGTTTTTTGAAAATTTTTGTTAAAAAGGTGTAAGTCATCTTTTAAAACAAGGTTTCCATAGTTGAGTTGTAGGACACCTAGTATACGCTTAGTTCTTTATTTTTCACAGCAAATGCAGTGAATCACGTGGGAAACGGTTTTAATATGATGTATGACTCAACTCTTTCTGATGACTATTTGTGGTAGCTGATGTGGCGTGGAAAAAAGAACAAAATTTAAACAGACCCGAATTCCCCATTTCCAATAGTCGAAACAAAAATTAAAAATTCAACTTGTTCCTTTGAGCCCAAATTGCATCATATTATCAGCATTTCCCAGAAGAAGCATTGCTGATTGCAGAAGAAAGAAATACTTTGCCTGCCATTTTATTTTCATTGGCATAGAAAGAAAAGAAACCAATTTTTGCAAACTGCTGAGATTAACTTAATACAATAAAATTTTTAATCTTTCAAATTTGAAAAAGCGCTGTTTTTGTTAATTATCAGGGAAAACACTGTGAAAAACTGTAGAATATTCAAGGTAATCCTCCTCATTATTTCTCTAATTAGAGCAAAAAAGCAGAGGGCTGTATTCTTATAGATAAGTCCTTCCTATTTTTTAATTATTACATAAACAGGGCGGAGTAGTGTTTCCCGGAAAAAAGTGTTCATTCTGAATAAAAAAATTCAATGAAATTGGTGATTTATGAAGATGAATTTAATTTGCTTTAACTAACGTTGCATTAGAAAATTACCTTTGAAAAACAATAAGACTTATTTTTTTCAAACATGACTCGGTATAGGTTGGATTTAGTTTCTCACACTTATAGCGAAGACTCAAAAAAACATGGCCATCATGTCTTTTCAAAATACCTGGCACAGAGTTGGAAATTGAATTAAGACTGCTCGTATGAGGGCGAAGTCCCGGTTGTTCCCACTGCAATTTAGAATCAATGGAAGCTGGGTTTCAGCATAACCAAAATTATTATCAAGAGTGCTCTTTTTGATTTATTCATGTTGATTATTTTCAAAAAAAAAACTAGATTAAATTTCAAAAAAAAATTTGAGGTTGTTATCAAAAATTATACCCCGCACTCTATCTAGAGTATAGTTTGATATAATTGCATATATCAAAGTATTAAATAGGCACCGCACCTTAATTATCCTAAAAGGTCAATCCGTAAACTCTCATAATTTCACGAAAACTAATCACAGGTACAAAAAAATATAAATTTGAGCTTTAGACAGCGATACCTTTAGAACAGTTTTAAAAAAATCAGTCAAAAATGTCTGCAGAAACAACCATCCCGGGCTCAAATATTTTTTCTTTTTCTTCGGAAATTGGAATAGTTACCCTTTACAGGAACGAAAAATCCAAACACGATTTTGCGCATTTTGCGCAAAACAGCAAAAATTTTCTGTTAGAACTAACGTGGCTTATTGTTCCGACTTTCGATACGAAAGTAACGGAATATTTGTGCTCGGGGTGGGTTTTTTTTCTTCAGACAAAATTCGACTTTTTAACTAGCCATTTTTGACGGAATTTTTTGGTTATCATTCGAAAGGTATTGTTGTCCTGAGCGCAAATGTGAAATAATATTTCAGCTGTGATCATTTTATGTAAAGTTATGTGGGTTTAAAAATTGCCATTTTGGCAAATTTGGGACAATTACCGCGCGCTATATTTCGCGCTTTTAACGCGTAAGCGGAGAGTTAATCCGTCTTAGAAATCGATCCAATTTGGTTTAACGAAGCTTATTTGCCATAATTGATTTGTTACAAGTAGCGAAATTTATCTTTTTGTACTTTACATGGCGTGTGGGGTGATGATTTTTAAAAAAAATCAAATTTTTGAAGAAAAAAAAATTTCATTTTGTTTTATTACTTTGAATTTTTTAATGATATTACTGCTCCATAAACCTTAGTGGGCAGTCGGAACATTTGATACGACAGTCTTGTTTGTATTCAAATAGTCTGATCAAACTATTGCACCTGTTTGATCGCTTTGATTGATTTCAAGCAAAGCGGAATCTATTTTTAATTAGTCTTAACAAAAATAAAGGATATATTACTCGAGAAAAATTTTGCCTTGTAGCTGAACCTGACAGGCAAAAGATACGTGTTACTTTCTGCAGTATGAAATAGAACACAAGGGAAAACAATCTTGATGCCCCTCCTTCCTGGGTTTTTTAGATGCTTATTTTGTTATAAGTTCACAAAAGTTAAAACCGGTTTATTTTCGCGTAAATGTTGAACAATCCAACTAAGTCTCCAAAATTAATTTTGGTACAAACTTAGGAATTTCTTATCTAATCACTTGGAACAGAAACTTCGAACAGCATATAAATGAGAGGCGAAACTGTCTGTTGTATAAGCAAGCAGCAAAACGTTTAAAAATTCAAATGGGGGAAGCAAAAATATTTGAAAGCATTTCATTGCAAATTAGATCTTTGAGTATTACAAAATTTTAAGTGCAGCCTTCACGGCCATGAATCATTTGCTTCTACTTCTTAATTATTTGGATAACTGTATTTCCATGCATACTCAAACACAAAAACGACTGATCATTTATCAGGGAAACCCCTTGAATATTCCGACTGCCCCTTATTCTACATTGAAAAGTTTTTTGAGTAAAAACAAAAGTGAAGCACTATAAATTTTGGACAATACCAAAGATCAAGTGTGAAAATTGGAGAAATATTGTTAACTATTCCCCCCATTTTGATATATGAACGATCTTGTTAACTAATTGCCCATTGCCCCCCCCCCCCCTCTCCAAACCATTTTGAATCGTACGAAAATAATACGACCGACTAGCTAGCCTCAATTCAATTGGAACGATTTTGTTGCGCGCTACAACTTTCCCCGCACAATGTGGAACCTGATCTAAACTACATATTATGATTGGATAAATTAAATGTTTTACCAATGTAAAGTATTTAATATTAACCAATCATGATCCATCTAACTAACAACCCACTTATTTGTAAGTGCTGAAGTTACTTGTAATTTCAGCACCAGAGAGATTTGAATTTAACTTAGAAATTAGTTGGACTCTCCCGAGCACTTCAGCAGCCGCAATAAACCAGTATACCCTAGATCTATTGAGCCTAGCAGAGACTAGTTAAACAACCTGAGACTAGATAGTATAAGAGTAAGATTAGGATCGGTATTAGACTAAGAAGTTGCACGAATCTATCCGGCCGAAAATAAGATAGCGTGACGAGCAGACGGTGTACCCTATCCGAAATTACTCTATGAGTTAACCAACTCGGTCCTAACTCATCTGGTGCGACCATAAGTCTCGAACAAGACCTTAATAGCTTAGAATTAACCAAAATAGATTAGAAATTAGACAAAAACATTTACAAAATGTTATACGACAATAATTTAATCGAAATGTCTCTACGACTCAATAGATCAGAGCCAATATTCCGAACCATAACAGAACTACCCGGAATTGGAAGAAGACCTCGAACCAGAGACGACATACGACAAAGTAGAAACTTGCCATATAGCTATATGATAGTTAGGCAAAAACCAGAACAAACTTTTATATTTAGAATACTACTGGCAATGAATTTAGATTTTCATTTGCAAACATAAAACCTTGAAGTTAATCTTCAAAATTATTTCAGGCGCTAAACAAAATTATTAATATACAATAACGATTGATAAAAAGATCTAAGATCGTTTTCCTAAAACTCTGCAGTAATATACAAAACATGTTTGAAAAATATTTATTGAAAAATAAAAAATAAAAATTAGTAGCATGACAATAAATGGTTAGTAATCATAAATCATCCTGTTGATCCAGCTCCATCATCTAAAACATAACAGCAATCATAAACCCACTAATATCATCAAAACACTAAATCTTTCCTTTACACACATTTAAAATTTTATTAAAACTTAAATTCACTTAATTTTAAAACCAGATCATCAAGGCTTATCCTTGGATCTTAAATCATTTTCTACTTAATTAAATTTCAAATTTGATCATCAAGGCTTATCCTTGGATCAAACAGAACAACTTTGTTCTCCCCCACCCACTTAATTAGTGTCTAACGACCTCAAACGTCGATTCACTACCCAACCCTTTCTAAAGACCTAAGACTAATAGAAATTTTTAAACAAAACTAATCATTCAAATTAGGATAAATAGTGAAGAACTTCGGTTATTCATCCTTCACTTGACCCCCCCTCTTACCAGACCCAGGATAAATCTTAGACTTAGTAAGTTTAAAATAGTATCTAACGAACTACTCGCGTTCTAATTATACCTGAACCTTGTGGATCGATTTACTATTCTCCAACCCTTGAACACAATCACTACCCCTAAGTAAGATTAAGTAAGTTAACACCTTAACTTATACTAGCCACGAGAAAGGAAAAAAAATCATTCTTCGGAATCGATATACTTTTCTCTCCAACCCTGAACAAATAGACCCAGGTTAAGCTAACCAAAAAATCGTAAGAACTAACAGTTTAAGAAAATAGAAATCATTTAACAACCTTTTGCATCCGTCATCCTAAACCTTATGTCATTTAAAAACCTAGGAAATAAACAAACAATCGTTTTACACAATTGTGAAATAGATAACAAAAAATACGACCTTGTAATCACACCTCATACACAAACAGTTGGATACATTCGAACAAAACGACAAACACTAAAAAGAAAAATAATAACGAAACAAAGACAAATAACACGAAAAAGATTTTCAAAAAATCGAAACGCATTTTCAGAATCAGAAACCAACAGTTTAGACGAACTTTACAAACTAAAAGAATCAATAGATAAAAATTGCCCACTTCACGATCAATTATATTTTTCTGACTCAGAAACAACTTCAAATTCATCACAAAGAGGAAAAAGAAGAATAAAAAAGCAGTATAAACACAAACCAGTACATTTATACAATTGGAATCAACCAATTCGACACATTAATAATTACATATTAACAGTCATCGAACGGAAAAATGAGTTCAACTCACACCCCAGGTGACGAAACTCCAGATGATGATGAAATCTTTCCTTTTATAGTAGATGCAGATACTGATAGAGGACAACAAATATTTTGTCAAAATTTACTCGTAAATTTATTTGAACCCGGAATCAGTCCATGTAAAACAGAGTTCCCAGATGTAAAAATCAAAAGACAAATCATAGACCACTACTTAAAAGATATATGCAACATAACACAACAGTATGGAATCTACTCCATAGAATTCACCTCACCAAACCATAATAATAGAAAATATACAATTCAAACAGACGACCTTGACTTAGAATTTTCAAAAGTTTTTTCAGAATATATAAAAAGCATCCAATACCATAACTCACAAAGAGCAAACTCCATTTTCACCAATGAAGTTTTCGCAATAATATATAGTTATATTTCGATATTAGAAAATGAACTCCCATTAACAAATGTCTCACCGACAGAAACATCTAAACATTTAAGAGTACGACATGAAATCACACTACTCTCTAGTTATTTAAACATCATTAAAGAAAATTTCACGAAAGACGACGTTTCACAACATACCAAACACGATTTACAAAAAATTTTGGCATGGTTCATAATAGATTATTTCACACACAATATCGATTTAATTGCACAAGCAAGAAAAAATTTTAGACCCCAAAATTCGAACGATGATACCGCTATCACAGAACAATCAGATTATGTTTGGGACCCCGAATGGTCTCATCCCGCATTTATAAGCTTTCCACAATCAATCTCAAGTCAAGCAATAGGCACAATATCTTACATAAGAGATTATGTAAGAGTAATACCATTAACAATTGATGCAACACCATTAAACTATAATACATTTTTACCCGATACACAAAATAATAGTTTAAACTCTACAGTCATACACAATGAAAACCTCAATGGAACTAGGAATCTTACTCAACAAGATATCCAGACACCATCACACTTCATAAATGAAGAAATTGTACACACAACAACTACACAACAAAGTATTTCACCAATACGCCCAAATTTAACAACACCAAGAAATACAAATCCTTCACAAACACAGGTAACCTTACAATCAACCGTTAAACCTTCGGTTGCCCCTAAATATTCACATATGGATTACCAAACATACAGACCCATGACAATACCATCAAAAACACGCAAAACATTCACTAGAAACAACTTTACAGACCATAATTATAATTATACACATCCATCAAAAACATATAATCAACCACAAAAAAATTTTAACCAATATACAAGACCTCGAAACTGGGATAACCCAACGGCCCAATATAATTCCAAAAATTTTCAACCAAATCCTCCACAGGATCGCAGTGAAAATTACCCATTTTTTCAACAAAATAAAAATAAAAAACAGACATCTTATCAAATGGATTATTTATCCTCAGATGATGATTTCTTACAACCAGATATATTTGCACCAAATACTCAAGAATATCGTAGACAAGGAATACAGAGAACACGTACAAATCATAGAAATTTTTCTCCACAACCAATAGATGCACAACATCAACAACCAATTCAACAACAAAATCTAATTAATACACAATCTTTTCAACCAATTCAACAACAAAATCCAATGACTGCACACTCGTATCAACCATCACAAATGCAAAATGAAATACCACTCCCATATTATCTCCAACAACATGAAATAACAAGAAACCAACTTTCAAATTTTTCTCAAATGCCAAATGCAGCAGAATCATTACAAATGACAATGAATCCATACCTTATGGGTGGATCATCAATAACATCAAACAAACCTTTAATGGTTTTCACAGGAACAGACCCTGAATACTCTGTAGAAGATTATTTAAATGCAGTAACAGCAAACCTGATTTTAAATATTGGACCTGAACCAATAAATACGCCACTACATCAAAATTGGATACATCGACGCACAGCGTTAATACAAACAACCTTAGATGGCGCAGCCCAAAAATGGTTTTCAGTACTACCTCTAGAAATAAAATCAAACTGGAAAAGGTTTACACAGGAATTTTCAAAAATGTTTGACTCCGAAAGAAACAAACAACAACAAAGAGTTTTATGTAATGAAATTCGCAGATTACCAAACGAAACCATCAAGCAAATAGCAGTACGAATCGAAACACTAGTTCGAAAAGCATATTCATTAAATACACATGACTATAAAAACACAAAGATGACAGAAATCTTAATGATGACCTTAACACCACAATTAAGGAAAATAGCAATAAAAAAGAGAGCATCCCATCCTTCTTCAATTCGAGAACCCGATTTAGATTTTCGAAAACTAGTAGACAAATTAGAACAAGCAGAAATCACGATGAAACTAGAAGAAACGGAAAATCTGAAATTACAATACGTTAACAGAATTGAAACGACTCCCACTAATATTAATAATATACAGGAATCAGAGACAGACCTCGTTGAAAAAATCACTGAAATACTCAATATTTACGAAAAGAACCCGAACTTTAAAGGCAAACCATCTTTCAAAAAATGGTGTAATCATTGCCGACGATACGGACATAGTATTTCCGAATGTAGACAAAAACAGCAAGACAATCAAAATAAACCTCAAAAATATAAAGAACCAAATAAATCATTCTATCAATACATGAAAAAAGATCAAAATCTACCGAACAAAACAGTCCACAGCAACAACAGTTCAGGAAAACCACTCCCGAACAATACAAATTATACAAGAAATCAATCACCATATAACTCAAGTTATAGAGGAAGATCACCAGAACGAAGAAACACGAATAATTCATCACAAAATCACTACAATAGACCAAATAGTCGAAATAACTACTCCAGATCAAATTCAAATACACAACGATTTGTTTCTAGATCTAATTCCCAATCAAGAAATAACTACTATCCAAACAACCAATCACGAAATTCATCATACAATAGGAATAGAAACTACTCCTATAATCGAAATAGAAGTTATTCAAACAACCGAAACCAGAATTACCCGAACAATCAATCAAGGAATAACTCATATAATAGATCGAACTATAACAGACCAAACAATAATTACCAAAACAGATCGCGAAATAATTCACAAAATCGACACTCAAGTTATAATAATCGTTATAGAAATTATTCCCAATCACCACACCGGAATAATAATAACTATAATAATTCTAATAACCGCCACAGAAGTAGTACACCTAAACATCAAAGACAAATCAATCAAGTACAGTCAAATCCAGAAACAACATCAGACCCTCCAGGTATTGATGACACAGTAACTGATACGTTACAACTCAATCAAATAAACTGTACATCGTCAGATTCAGAAAGTGATACTGAAAACACTCTTTCTATCAATATGATAAAAGTCGAAAATGACTATGAATCTGTCATATATGAACAACCCTTTCCATCACACATATATGAAAATCAATCAGAATTTCTTCAAAATTATTACACTACACCCATAAATTCCACACCAACGACGCAAGAAACAAACGAGATTAACACTACAGATCAAACCAATAAAAATACCAAAACAAAATGCTTGAATACAAACCACATTTATCAAAATATACAAAAAGAACAACCCAAAGAAAAAATTTGGACAATACCATTTCTCTTAGAAAGCCCAAGAAACAAAGAATTTCAACCACCAGACCTTGAAATAGATTTTTTAATTGATTCAGGAGCAGAATCAAACATAATAAACATCCCCACATGGAATGAAATAAAAACTTTACACCCAAAGCTAACACCTCTTGAAACCTCCAGTAAGTTAGCAACAGCACAAGGATCAACATTGATAAACTACGGAAAAATCCAATTATTTCTCCTCCCCACCAGAACAATGGAACAAAGCAAAATTTTAAATAAGCCATTTAAACAAATATTCCATATCACTGACATTAAATATAATATCATTGGAATACCATTTATTTCGAAGTATATACCAACAATTAACATACTAAATAGTAAAATATTAATCAAAGATAAATATACAAAAACAAAAGAAACATCCTTAACATTTTTTCAAAGATTAAATAAACAACCACCATTCTTTTCAAAATTCTACCCGATATTTAACCAACAAAGAAAACACTTGAAACCACTATCAGGAAATATCTATAATTTTTCAATCAAACAAGTTCACCAATATGATAAAGAACAAAACAAACAAAAATTTTATATGTCAGAATTTGAATTCAAACCTATTCACAAATTTTTCAAAATCACAATCTCATCCATAAAATATTTGAAAAATTCGAATTCCGATATCATTTCCTTACATGTCTATAACAACACACCTTACCAAGTAACATTACCTTTAGGACTTTTAGGATATTGTGAAACCAACGCTACAATATCACCAATACACGAAAAAGCCTATCGCGTAAATAATATACTCCAATTACTAGATATTTGCCAATCTACAATTCTTAATGAAGAATTATCTATAAATAATATAATAAGTAACGAAAACAGAAATACGGATTATTTCACAAAAACTCCATATTTCAAACCTACATTCAACATAAGTAACTACACAGAGGACCAACAGAAATTTTTAACAATGTTTAATTTCCAACATTCACAAATAACACAAGACGAATTCGAAAAGTTAGCCAAACAGCTAATTGAATATTCATCAGTCTATGCAACATCAAAATTCGATGTTGGAAAAATCAGTTCATCACTACATCTCCCGTTAAAACCAAACGCAGTTTTCAAAAAACAGAGAGCAAGTAAAGTACCAATTCACTTACATGATAAAGTAAACAGATTACTCGATATTTTAGAACAATACAACATTATATCACCAGTTAATAAAGAAGAACAACCAAAAGGCAACACATTTATCAACCCCGTTATCATTCTAGCTAAAGGAGAATCATTAAAAATCGTTCTCGATGCTAGATACCTCAATTCACTTATAGATGAATCAAAATGTAATTGGCCCATTGAACCAATACAAGTTATTTTAACAAAAATAAACGGCAAATACTTTACAACCGCCGATATGAATAGTGCATACAATCAAATGCCACTAGTTGAACAATCACGACGTTTAACACAATTTGTTATCGGAAACCAACAATATGAATTCAACCGCTTATTCTATGGAATATCCATAGGACCAGCAGCATTTTCAGCTTTTATGAGCAAAATTTTTAGACCACTAATACTCAAGAAAAACGCAATCACCTATTTAGACGATGTTTTTATGCAATCACAAACAAAAGACGAGATGTTCAATGTTTTAGAAAAATATCACCAAATACTTCAGAACGAAAATCTGAAGGCCGCCCCCGATAAATCACACTTCTTTTTGACAAGAGTTAAATTCTTAGGACATAATATAGAAAGAAAAACAATCACTCCATTGAAATCACGCATTGACGCTATTCAAAAACTTCAACCACCAACAAATAAAAAGAAAATCCAAGAATTTCTTGGAATGTTAAACTTTTTAAGTAAACATGTTTATAAAATGCAATTATATCTACGACCATTTTATAACATCCTTAGACAACAAAATAATTTTGAATGGAACACAGAACATCAAACACGATTTGAAGAAGTAAAGAAACTTTTAACTGAACAAATTTCAAACACAATTCCAGATTCAAATCAACCATTTTATGCAATGTGCGATGCTTCGAACTTTGGCATCGGTGCAGCACTATTACAATCACATAATGGTACAAATAAAATGAACCTCATATCAGCAAATTCTCGATTATTCACTCAAGCAGAGCTACGACTCTCAACTCTAATGAGAGAATGTACAGCCATAATATATACACTGACAGAATATGAATTTCTGATACTTGGATCAAAACATCCAACAGTTCTATTCACAGACCATAAACCAATCATCTTTCTCTTTACACAAAAATCTAACCCAAACCACCGAGTTTACAGATTTCAACTAATTCTAATGAAATTTCCAAACTTACATATAGTTTGGACTGCAGGAAAAAATCTTGCATTACCAGACACCTTAAGTCGAAATACACCACCTGAATTACTTACACGAAAAACAACAGTTGAAATACCCAAAAACATAAAATTCTACCTTGCAGAAAACGAAACATCACCCCGATCGGAATGCAAATATGCAGTAAAAACTGATATTGAACAATCACAAATAAATAATTTACAACATTTCCCACTTTATTTAGATTGTCAAAATAATCATTATGAAGTTGATCTACTTGGAACATCAACTTTCAAACCAATCCCATATTCTCAATGGATAAAAAATAACACCCAACAAAAACGAACAAAACAACACCCGCCTAAGAAAGACCATTTTCCACTAATTGAAAAAGAAGATTTAACTGATAAAATAAATTTATCAGGACCACAAACAAATGATTCAAAATACACAATAAATCAAGTTTTTGACCTCCACGACCCACTTGATACAATACCCTTATCTAAATTAGAAATCGAAAACATTTTTCTCCCCCCAACAGAAATAATTACAATTTCAACACTGAAACAATATCAAAACCTTGACCCAGTAATTCGACAACTGAAATCATGGCACAAATATAAAACTAAACCTATCAAAGCAGATTCAACCATTCTAGGAAACAAAACACTCCTCCGATACTTTCGCAAATTTAACAACACAACAATTAACGAAAATACAGACCTTTTAGAGTATAACCTGAATGAATCTACAGTTCCATGTCTCCCTTTAAGTATGATTCTTATAGCTTTTAATATTTCACATACACAAAATATTAAAGGACACTCTGGATCAGAGAAAACATATTCAAATTTTATACAAAACTTTTATTTCCCAAATGCACCAATTTGGATAAAAGTACTATGCAATGACTGTATAGTATGTCAACTAAATAAACCTTACCCAAATCAAAAACAAATAGCACAAAAACAAGATTTTAAAGGACAAAGTTTGTACTTTAATCATCGTATCTCATTTGATACTAAAGGACCAATTTCACCCTCATCAGAAGGAAACTCCTACATTATGGTAATTGTTGACGCATTTACACATTATGTAGCACTTAACCCAGTACCACATTGTAACGCTTATTACGCTTACACAACACTCTATGAACACTGGATAGCAAAATTCGGACTACCAGAAATTTTAGTTACAGACAACGGTACAGAATTCATAAATAATGAAATTATCACACTATGTCATTTATATAACATTAAACACAAACCACGTACATCTCATGCACCTTGGACAAACGGCTTAGTCGAAGGTATGAACCGTTCATTACAAGAATATCTTAGATGTATCATCAACGGAAATGATACAAAATACACCGAATGGTCAGCAGATGTAAAATTATTTCCCTTAGCATATAATTCACAAATTACGACAACTTTAGGAATGTCTCCATACGAAATGGTTTTTAACCAAAAGCCACGGAAACCAATAATGTTTACAGCAAATTCTCATAAAAACGCACAAGGTTATTGTCAACCAAATAAAGACTCAATTTGTTATAACCTACCTTTACATACACACGATGAAGATCATTTTCATCACCCACAAATTCTTAAACTAGCCTCCGGTACACACACCGAATGGATTCTAAATAGAGATAAAAAACACAATGAAATTTATCAAAAAATAACAAAAAAGTTATTACAAAGACAAAACATTAATGAACAAATCAATTCACGTTTTACACCAGCCTCCGATTTAAAAATTGGAACATTTGTTTTAATACCTAATTTTAATACTCAAAAAGGAATTTCTAAAAAATTACAACCCCTTCGAAAAGGACCATACCAAATAATTGCAAAACCCACTGATGTCACATATAAAATTACCGACTCAAACAAAAAAGAAATCGTTCAACATCGAAACAACCTATTACCTTATTACCCAAAAGAATACGCACTCCGCGAATTAACTCAATTATATTCTTTCACAGGATTAAAAATCATTCAAAATGAACCACATCTGAAAAACACAGAACAAAATGATAACCCCACCGAAAATCAAAACACAAAACCAACCACCACCAAAAACAATACACAAAACCATAAAGAATCTCCAAAACAAAGAAAAAATAGAAAAATGACCGAACAAATAATACCCCAAGAACAAATCGACAAATCAGAAAATAGAAAAACAACAAGACTCCGAAATCAACCACGTAAAAACTATAAAATATTCATCCCCCAATCTAAAATTTTAAAGAAAGTGGAATTTCAAAAGTAATTTTAACATTATACTTCACTATCTTGAAACCTTCGAAACATTTTTCATTTACATTTTTCAAAATAACATGCTGACAAGTACGCAATAATTCTAGTTCAAAATAGACCAATAGGATTCATCCAATCCGTCACTTTCTCTAACTCAAACTAAGACCAATTAGACGAATCATATAGAACTCCAGGCACATCTATAACTATAACTTTACGACCTCCAGGTCAAAAATAAGCAAACCACTCCAACTTGACAACTAAAATAAATATCACCATAATACCGTACCCCTCCCTTATCTAATAACCCAAAGATCAACAATATTTCCCCAACTCAGACCACGAATACCCCCAAAGCAAATTTGTTAACTTAGCCTAAAGTAACAAAATGAACATTTTAATTAGCCTAAAGTATAAAAATCTCACCATACCCCGGATCATTTGACAAACAAAAATAAAGAAAAAGACGACCTCCCAGTCACCATGAAAATTGCCCCCAACAATTTTTTACAAAACTCAACCCACTTGTCAAAAAACTAATAAATAATCCGACCACACTAGAAAATCGCCTCAAACAGCAAAAAATATTCGACCAAGAGATCATTTCTTAAATGCTCTTCTCTCAATCAGTTACTCAAATACTCATAAATCTTAAACATTTTTTTACAATACTTGAAACCTTTATAATATTTCTTTTTGATATACTTGAATCTTTTCTAATAATCCTAATCATTTTTTGTAACATTTTTTTAATTTTCTACACTATACTCGAACTATTCCTCCAACTTTCCAAAACCCTTGATTATATCCACAGGTACGATTCATATAACTTGTCTAAATGATACGAACAATTTTCAGTAGAACTGATATTTTTTTATTGTTTGTAATTTTCATAACATTTTTATCATCCCTCATTTTGACAATATGTAAATGTATAAAGAAAGCAATCTTCACATTTGCCCTAGCAACAATCCTTCTAATTCTTTTTTTGGAAGAATACTATAATAAACATAAACCTTCCCACTAAAGTAACAATTCAAAAATCCATCAAAAATTGCTACCCAACAGTCACAGAATCAGTCTTCACCGACATCATCCCAAGATAACCAAACACCACCTTCAACTACTCAAAATCCTCAAACATCTACACGAATTTCTTTTCAAGACAATCCATACACTTTTGAAGAACGACATGCTCGTTTATCAGAACCACTAGAACCAGTTCAACGACAAGCACCTCTAAGCGAACCAACATATAACCTATACCCAACACTACCACAAGAACTAAATAGAATAAGAAATTCTAGTCAAAACCAAAATACAGTCGAAATAAATAGACAAATTATACATCCTCGACGAAACAGAAATCTTCAAACTCCCCGAGTTCATTTTGATATACCTCAATCCCCATCACAAAACACTCCAGAAAACCCCATTGGTATATTACCAGAAACCCCTACGCTTCTTTCACAACGTAGCACCTCAAGCCTACCATCAGATTACTTAGGTTCAACACCAACATCTGAGCAAATACGTGAAAATCCTTTCAACCCCACAAACCAAACATCACGATTTCCATATTGGACTACACATTCATTTACACAAGGTGAACCAAATTTAGTCAATGACCCCATAGATATTTCTACGGATACAACAACATCCTCATCACTACCAGAAACATTATCACTACCATCAACACCATCAATAAGCCAGTTTTCACCACCACCCTTTAACTTAAATTTTCCAAATAATCTCGACGCCAGATATCGAGAACAATCATCAATAAATATTCCTTTAAGACTAGATTGGAATACATTTACAGCACCTCCACCATTATTTGGACAACATCACGAAAGTAACCGCCTTCATAACTGGGCACTTAATAGATTACAATATCGCCAAGATATTCACAACGATATCCGTGATCACAATATTCAAATACTCCAACAAAACAGTTTACAATTAAAGTTTGAAATCACAGTTAAGTTAAATAATATTACCCAACATCCCTACCCACTAAATCCACCTAACATAACAGCTCAATCACTACCACCACCGTTTATAACTACTGAAGTAATATACAAATACGACAGATATACCAAAAACACAATTGGCTACATTACATTTTATAATCCATACTCAGGATTATCATACACATGTATATTCTAAAATTATTAATTTTTCTCCAACTCCTTTTTCTAGTAATCTCAAATCAAAACATAAACCCTTCTCCTCGTACAGGACCACAAGATTTATTAGTAACACATTACGATTGTGAAGAAAATGAACAAAAAACACTACATAAATATGCAATAAATCAAGTATCACAATGTGAAACAGAACCACAAGCTATAGAAACCACAGATGTAATAGCAACACTCTATTCAAAAGCCCGAGCAACAACAGTTACAGGTTATAAATTCACAGCAACATTTTCCGAAAAGAAAGTACATTGTTCACAAGTCTCGAACGGAAACAAAAACCGACTTGACCATGAATCATTCTATCAGAGTAATATAGAACGTCTTTTACATCTCAATCCCGACGATTGTAAAAATGAATTACTTAGACTAAACATCACACAAAATAAAAACTCCCAAAGAAAGTTAGTTAATTTTCAAGTTTTTCCAGACTCTGTACATCAATCACAACTTGAAAGACACCAAGGACATATAAAACTAGACGAAAAATACCCGTATAACGGCGCACACGGACGATTAACCTATGACCTACACGATAAACATTGGATACCACACATTGGTATAAATGACCCATCAAACTGCAAAGCAAACACAAAAAATAAAGGATACCAAGAAATAATGTTTTTCGATTGGAAAATACAACTCGAAAAAATACAACTAACACGAGATTTATCAGATAACACAATGATCTATCAAGGAATCCGATTACCTTGTAAAAATGATCAAGGTTATTGCGACCCTACAACGAGAACACAAGCAACCATTGTTTGGTTCCCCGAAGATACATGTACAACATTTCAAGTAGCAAAAATACACGCTCGTATGATAAAATTTCACAAAAAATATTTTATACAATCAATTCCATATGAACAAGTCCATCCATCACGAAAACTAAGTTCTAATTTTAGAAACATAGACAATATAGAAAATAAATTGACACGTTTTCAAATATATCAAGAAACAGAACTTGCATGTAAATACAGGAATCCACTTCACAGAACACAATACTCTGAAATATTAGTTGAATACGAAAAAGGATTCGACATGACCACTGGAAAAATAAAAATCGACCCATATGCCACAGGTCATCCTCTAAACGAAGGAACATCCTATATACCAGTTAATTTTGAAAAAAGCAACGGACAACCTGGTGGACATCTAAAACCCCATGACACCAGAAGCACACGCTTACAAGAATTATCACTAATGAATACTACATATTTCGGTAATATCCACTATGATATTCATTTAGATATGAAACTAGATTATACAATTAGCCGAATTTTTCAAGAAATGTCACTCTCCGAATTAGAAACACTACACCAACTATGCGAATTAGAACGAACACAAATATTACAATCACTTGCACTAGCAGTATTAAAAATACCCTATGCAGGATACTTATTATCTGGAAATAGATCAAATTTTTTAGACTATGAAGGAAACATCTTATGGTTTTATACTTGTACTAAAAAAGTATCACCACTATACGTTTTTGAAGATAAACGATGTTATAAAAGAATCCCTATCTTTTATAAGAATAAAGTACATTTCGTGGATACACTTTCACGAAGAACCTATTTCTGGGATACCGCAGTCCCATGTGGATCAGAAAACAGCCACAATGTAGTACAACTAAACCCTGATGAAAATAAATATTATCTTCTCACTCCATATCCCACATTAATGCAATCACTCAAAAAATTTTCACCAGAAAGCATAAACATTGGCAAACTTGCAGAAACTTACGCAAACTTGCAGAAACCGCAGGATTTGCCGATATCTACACGCAAGACTATAGCGGATATTTTAAAGACATTAAAGATTACATATATCTAAACGGTGAAAAATACCGTCCCCAAGATATATCACCAATTAACATTTTTAGCTTTGTTACACTCAAAAATGAGATCCTCGATTTTCTAGGATGGCCCTACTACATCTTAGAAAAATTGACTATTTTATACGCAATGTTTAACTTTATTGGATTTCTTTTCTCACTTTTAAAAGGAATCTACAACACGTGTGCTATACACACACAAGTAAACAGACAAGCAAGCGTAGCACGCATACTCTTTGCAGGATTTTTTGGAATCTTTTCTACATCTATAAACAAAATTCTTTTAGACGCACAAATAAAAGAATATAACACAAAAATAGCAACACGACAAAATACATACGACGAAGAACATAACAATGTAGACATAACGCCAACGGCACCACAATTACCACCCCTACCAAATAACCATCCACTATCCCTAGTCCCACGAAATTTTCGAAATTTAGCCATCACACATAATCCAAATTTTCGACTCAATACATCACAAAGTCCCATCCAACATATAATGACACACCAGTCACAAGATGATAATACTTATGAACAAATTATTGAACAACCCCATACCACCGCTTTTCAGTCTCAAAATAATCATTTTTTTAGCCCACGATGAGCCGCCAACTTGGATCACTACACCGATCAAATTCCCACCCAACCAATCTTACCTCTCCAATCCCAATAATACCACTTTTTGCTTTTCCGCCACCCGATTTTTCACCTAGTAATGTAACATCAGGCATGAATTCCGACACTAATTCACACATCTCAGTTTTATATTCCATCTCACAACTCAATAACCCGAATATTGAAACCCCCGATGAATTTGCCGACTCAGAACCATCCCCATCCAATAATTTTCATAACTCTTCTAATTTTTCTCAACCCCCTTTTCAACCCATATTATCCAATAACCCTGACCCAATCACTCCCACACCCTCTTATGCTTCCCAAGTTACCCCAACCTACTCCTCATACCATTCTGACCAATCATCTCATTCTCCAGACACCCCCCGAATCTCCCCAGAGCTAGATAATTTTATTACCCTTCAACAACAACCCTACCACCTTAATACCCCAACCATAAACCAAATCTCCTCCACAATAAATTCATCCAACCCCCCTACCCCTACACCCTCTTCAAATTATACTGAATCATTAGCACCATCATCCACATCAACTGAATCTTCACTCAACACTAATAGAGCTTACCGCACTTTTAAAAGAAAGTTCCCCAACCATCCTTTCCCAGCAAAACCAGGAACAGCCCGTGAATACATCAACCACCCCAAGCATACTAACACAAAAGAATTTTTAGCCATCACCTTACCCTCATTCCCACAATACACCTTAAACACCCCCCACGACACTAACGAAACACGCAACTTTGTAGATGAATACGTTTTAATGCCCACTCTCTCTTGGACCTCATATTATCATTTTACTAACCCTCTTTGCTTACCTTTATCTAACACTCACATCGATATAGAGCGAAATACGGACATGCTATATCGACTCACTACACCACTAACACCTAGACAATTTACTTACGTTGGATATAAAAAATCACTAAAAACACACACTGCACCTAGAGCTAACGAATATACACTCGAATACTATGATCACAACATCATCAGAGCTAACCAAGATCAATTCTTAGACGACGATCGCTTCGCTAATCCACAAATTACCGAGAAATTTTTCATCAAGACACCATATACATTCACACTAAACATCTTCGACCGAAAGTTTGATCACATTATTTCAGAAGCACTAACAGACACACAAGCATACGAAAGTTTTAAAGAACGCTTCCAAATATTTTCACTAACCTTTCATTTCCTTGCACCACACGAAAGAGATTTACACTGCTCACACGATATTATGTTGCGCACTAAACAAACCCACACATATAGTTATTATCGCTTCATCCAAAATCACTTTGACCTACACACACCCTCTAGACAACCACACCATCGTTTTCAATTCATTAATTCCAAATACACTTCACCATTTTTCCTAAATTTCACATATTGCATTAAAGATACTAACCTTCATGGTATTCTTCGCAATTATGATCCCATAACCCAAATGTACATCTTCTGTCCCATCACCAAGACCTTCAACGCCGAAGAATCCCGACCCTTCCTTATCCCGCACGAGTTTGTACAACCTATAGAAATCCCAATTTTAGAATTCATCCACAACACTAAATTCAATCACAAATTATATAATCTAATCCAAAACACACCTTATGAGTTTGCAGTTGGCACTGAAGAACTAACCACTATTAAGGCACTTCAATTGCTTTGGCCACTGCTTCAGACTAAAAATATCATCCGCATTCTAGCTAAACTACTAACAACTTCAGAACTAATTCACGACATCTTCCCCCACGGTTTTTTCCCCGACGACTAACAGGTAAGTATGAATTAAGTAAATATTACTAACTAATTACAGTATTAAAAACTCACCATTCTTTATTCATGTTTTCCTTAGATTTTTAGCTTTCATCCGACAATCACCTACAAAAACCACAAAAGAAACAATAAAAATCACAATTCTCATCAAACAATTTTCAAATTCTATTAATCTCTTACACTTATAAATTTCTAAATTTAATATCAATGCAGTAAATTCATCTATAATATTTTCCCCCAAAGCAATAAATCTAATTATGATGAAAATTTGTATCTTAATATTCCCCCATGACTAGCAGTAAATTTCTAAATTCTATGTAGTAAATTAAATAAATGCAAATGCAGTACTAACCTTTTGATATTTTCATTCATTCGCACAGAAATTCTATCCACACTCGCACAGCTCGCCCACGAAGAATTGTTTAAAATAATGAATTTCAGTTTCAAGTTTTCACACTCAACAACTCTAACATAAAATAACATGTTTCAAATTTTTCTTTAACCCGGTTGGAAAGGAATCATATACTAAACAAAACTAACCAACGCAGCTTACTAAATACCACAAATCATAGAATAACAGCATGACTTAGAAAAGGAAACCAACGGTACCCAAACCGGATTAACCCAGTTTAAAACTGGATAATTTATTCTTTTGAAGACTATTACAAAGTCTTAGAAAGAAATAATAAAACACAAAAAAGTCGAAAGACAAACCCATACCACAAACAATTTGCTTTTTGGAAAAAGTACATAACCAACAAGACATAAGTAAGACCACAACAAACCCAACATAAAACGTTGTCACATAACAGGACCCCTCACAAAAACCGCATGAAATCATACTCCCACTCCTGGCCTAACCCACCAGGAAGGACGTCCTGAGCATGCTCTATAGCCGGCCTAACCCACCGCGCTACATCCACGCTTTGTGACCACACCTCTATTTTTAATAAGAGCTACTCAAGGGTGAGTAACTCTTCAAAATAACCGAACTAAAACAAAAAGCTTTTGTGAAAACAACTAACTAAAATCATTATTAAAAAATATTAAACTAATAAAAGTTTTATAAAATGTAAAATCACATGATGCAATATATAGATCAGAATACAACACCAAGGACGAACATCAAAAGACAAGACGACCCCACTACACTCGAGAGAGAATGACCAACTACAATCGATATGCCGCTCACAATCACAACTCAAAGGATTTAGAGTACGACTTGACCTCGCAGAAAAGGACTTCATTGAACTAGACCAATGACCACCTCGATGTTCAAGTATACGTACAGATCCGAGTAACCAGGCATCCCCTCCACGCACAATCTCCACGCCATTCCCAAGCTAGATCAGACACAAAAGAAGTTCTCCACGAAGAACAGAAAAACCTGACATAGCCAACCATTCTGAAATCAGATTTGAGTTTGTTGCGAAGACTTAGTCGTTGTCACAAGAAGAACACAACGTCTTATGTCTCAAACTCCAGCTTCCTGGAACTTCCCTAACAAAAGAGGAAACGGAAGAAAATTATGATGTTCGCCAAAAACAAACGTCCATCATCCATCCTTCGAATTGCAGAAGAACTATTCTAAAAAACTCTGTAAAACCCGGATGGGTGGAACCTGATCTAAACTACATATTATGATTGGATAAATTAAATGTTTTACCAATGTAAAGTATTTAATATTAACCAATCATGATCCATCTAACTAACAACCCACTTATTTGTAAGTGCTGAAGTTACTTGTAATTTCAGCACCAGAGAGATTTGAATTTAACTTAGAAATTAGTTGGACTCTCCCGAGCACTTCAGCAGCCGCAATAAACCAGTATACCCTAGATCTATTGAGCCTAGCAGAGACTAGTTAAACAACCTGAGACTAGATAGTATAAGAGTAAGATTAGGATCGGTATTAGACTAAGAAGTTGCACGAATCTATCCGGCCGAAAATAAGATAGCGTGACGAGCAGACGGTGTACCCTATCCGAAATTACTCTATGAGTTAACCAACTCGGTCCTAACTCAAATGGTTTACGTTAAGTTTTCAGAACTATGGATAAAATTGTTAAAGTGCGCATAAAATAGTCCAGAGTTTTTCCAAACTCGCAAAATTTTGCAAAAATGGTTGGAGGTAAAAGTATCTATTTACATTTGACTTTAGGGAGTCGATAGCTTCAATAGGTCATCAATAGCTTCAATTTAAAAAACTATTATCTTGATTGATAAAAGTGACTGAATAGAAAAAAAACCACAGCAATAATAAATATTCCGTTTTCTTCGAAAGTCGGAACAATTATCGGCCCATAAGAACAATCACTTCGCTGAACAGACCAATTGAACAATCTTAACCCTAAAACTAAAAAGCAAATTCAAGCAATAAGACCTGCCTATGCTACTTAATGCTACTTAATGAAGCGAGTTTAGCTTTTTCTAATTCTAATGCTACTATAAATTGTTCCAAAATGACCAGGTTAATCCGCACTTAAAATCATTCGAAACTTCGGTTGTTGTATTTTGATTTTCCAAAAGGCGTGTTTTTGAGAAGGCTTAGAAGCACATTTCGGGTTTTAGCGCTTTGCTCTGATACGAGCAGTTTTGCCTTCAGCTCGCTATTTTTGGAAACTTTAAAAAGCCAAAATTGATTTCAATCGTCCGCAACCACAATTAGGATGACGAGACACTTCGGTAGATCTAAAAATAATGACTTACCTTGCTCTAAGAAACAGTCATAAAATTCAAATCAAACAACGAAAAGAAGTTACCATCAAAGCATCCAATAAATCCTTGTAATAGACAACCATATAAAGAATCACAAATTTGCATCAAAAAATGCAAGTTATTATTTGGTTGAGCATCGTTAGAAATTACTCTTTTATCAAGTTAATTTGTCAAAGCTTGGTCATTGAAGAGCATTTAGGAAAGTGTTCAATGCCTAGAAGTCAATAATTTTTACCAAACAAATTTAGTTGTGAAATTTCATGTAACTTATGATGAAATTTAAATAAGAAAAATTTGAATAATGGAATGATCCAATGATTGAAAATTAGGAAGATTGTTTATGGAACTTACGAGCATGCGTTCTAGGTAGAGTTTGGCGAGCCAGCAGTTGAGGAATGTAGGCACGTACAGATTGATCAGCATCGGGTGGCCAATCTAAAACAAACAAAGAAAACATCCAATTTTTGAATCAATCTAGAAAAGTCTGGTCCATACGTGTCCACTGATGGTGTTCCCAGAGCCCTATATTGGTAACGGGAAAACTTAATCTTAAAGTTTTCACTTTCCCCGTCTACATAAGCCGATGGATACAAAATAGCAATTTTTTTTTCAAGCCTGAAGCTTGAAACAACGTTCACAATTTATTTCAGCTTGGGTAAATACCAAAAAGGCATCATCCTGTCGAGTGGCATCTCCATTAAATAAATTTGCGTGAGTTTAGTTAAGGGGGAGGGGCAGGAAGGAGAGCAGGGAGCAGTTTGTGCTGTGGTGTGACTCACGGATAGTATAAAAGGCACTGAGGTGATGAACTCGAGCATGAATTTGAAGGTCATGACCTGCTGACACACATTGCCCTTGTGCTCGAGGAAGATGAGGAGCATGGTCTCCCCGAAACAGATGAAAGCAATGAGCACCTGCACGATATAACTGGTCAGAGGCCGACTCACCCACAACAATGACATCCTAAGAAACAATATTGAATAACTGAATTGGTTAATCAGATACAGTAAATACATTGACAAAAACGCCTTGAGGGCCTCAAGAACAGTTTAGTTCATCCATCCATGACTCAAAGAAGAAAACCCTTCTTTCCCAGATCATGTGTTAACTTTCAACTAACTTTAAGTTTCCACTATGACTAAAACCTAGTACTCATTGGTCGGCTTTGGTTAATTATAATATTATAGATAGATCACCTGTTGGGTTCCGTTATATTCCCAGCGTCAAAGTTCCTCTCCTCGCACCCGTAACTGAACAAAGAAACGTAATTAGCCTTTGCGATGCGTCTTCACAAAAAAAAAAAGAAAACAAAATGTGATTCGAACTCTTTTGGGACTTATTGTATTTTCCTTTTTTGAAAAAATGATGGTATACTATTAGTTACCAGGTGGCTTTTGTGGGGTCATCATTGGCAATGGTGACGAGGTAGACAATGCAACTCACGAGTTTGAGAAAAAAGTACACAATCCGCAACTTCAGACCTGAAAGCAGATGCGAATAAAAGCGTCATCAAAAAGCTCGGGAAATCGGATAAATTGGTCCATTAAAACAAAAGTGGATAAAATTTCTAATTGTATTGCCTTATACATACATTTTTCCCTCAATTTCTAATCACTTGACTGTCGTCATCGAATTAAAAAAAAAACTTTTTTTGGGGTGTGGGGGTAAAGTTTTTTTGGATGCAATTGATGGAGTTGATGACATGGAAACATGAACATCGATCAAAAATAGATCCTCACGAAATAGCCATTGTTTTAACTCTCTTTGGGTTACGTTCAGTGCTTATCAATCAACCCTCAGGTGCGTTCACATGCCATTTCTGCAGACTTCAAAAATTTTTACCAGACTCATAAAATGGAATCAAAGTTAAAGGATCTATTCAATCTCCTTAAGAAGTTCATTTATTTTTTTTTACTTCTGCTTTTCGTTTGACTGATTAAAGAACAAAAATTTATGAAGTGTGAACTTCTTCAAAAAAAGCTGAACGTAAGAATTCGAACTACTGGCAGCTAGATCGGAAAACAAACAGCCGCAAAGTGCATTCTGTTACCGAAAGCTTATCGTGTTTATGATGCTTTCATGTTCGTATGATGTTCTTGTGAATATTTTTTGTTATAATCGGTCATTTTCCGTTATTTGTTGACAATATGCTCACTTGATCTTTGATTCTTGATAAAGTAGAGTCGCAGTCGCTCCTTCAAACTTTTTTCGTTTGTAAAAAACTCGATCTTCACTCTAAACAAAACAAAACTAATGTTAAATTGATTATTTTCCAAACGTAACAGTGCAATCAAATGTTCACACAGTTTAACTAACACTGGGAAAAATCGTTTTTTTTTTCAGAATTTTTAAAAGGTTATTATAATGTTTTTTAAAAAGATGATTATTAGGCGAGTCTCAAAAAGAACTAACTCCAAAAGAGATAGGAGGGCGCGGCCGGGACGGATGTCCCTTTTTAGGGTTTCGGGCCCCTCACCTCCAAATGTACTAATTTACGACAGCCCTTTTCGACTGAAAACACTTAAAATACTTCTGTAGGCGCATTTGGCGCCAAAATATACCAATTTGAAGGGTAAAAAAGACGCACTTTTTGTCATTAAAAACAAAGTAGGGGCTCTATAGTGTTTTTGGAGACCATGGGAAAATCAATTTTGTCGACAACATTTAAAATAAAATTAGAAGAGAAGAAGTTTTGAAAGCAGATTCTGCACTAAAATTTGATAAAGGCTGAAAGGGAACTGATAAATTTAGGCTAAATTAAGTAGTTTTTTTTTCGGCTTCAATCAAATATCATTGAACCGATTAGAACTTTTTAGTCACGTATTCCGGAAGTCACTTTCACTCACTTCCTGCTATAGGACACTTAAGCCCTAAAATATTTCCAGACCACAGCTTCAAAATGGAAAGACGCTTGTAATTGACAGTTAGACAACCCACATTTGACTGTTACTGCCATATACAGACAACCAGTGGAATCATTTGGGGAGGGAGTTGAAACTATGCCTTCATGTCTTATAAAACGCATGATTATTACGGTTTTTTCATCAGCCATTACAGATTCGACAGCTGTCATTCACGGTCTTATTCGTCAAATGTACTAGAAAGCAATTAAAGGCATCTGATTCTATTCAATTGAAGTTTAAAACGCTGTGCTTGACAACCATCACACACTTAGATTCAAAAACCATACTTTGTAGAATTTGATACGGCTTGAAGAAGCGATCGTTCAAATACTGAACAAAAAGATTACGATTACAGAAACCTAAAGTAGAACACAAAAAGCCGCATCCAAATCTTCAAATGGCTTCTCAAGTTTCATGATCTTATCAGAGAAATTGAAAGGAACTTTCTCTGAGCTTTCTAATTGTAATTTGAATTTTTTTTTGAAAAATAAGAGAAATCATGTCATAGTAAATACCGATCAATGCCATCATCTAGAGATTCTTCTAAAAAATCCATCCTTTGCGAGGGCGAAGCGTTGTCTATGATTATATCGAATCGATTTGATTCCAATGACCCCCTTTTCGGAACGTTTGAATTGTCTTGAGGTTTTCCAACATCATCAGGTTTCTTTTCATCTACAATTGAATAAGGAGAAGCATAAGGTAGGCTCTCTATCGCATCGCGAGAAGTGTCGCATATCTCATGGTTTCCGGGAGGACTCCAGCCTGCTGGGTTCCTCGGAGGACTTGGTTCTACCAGAGAATCCGAAGACCCGTCTG